>NC_135093.1:4997500-5307500 GCF_051107435.1 Chaetodon auriga
TCTAAGAACCTCTCACTGAGATGTGCCAGGTGAACACAAGTGTACACCTCCAATAATCCAGCAAAATTCACCACCAGGCTCCCTGTCTATCCAGTGGAGACGCAGAGAGTCTGACAGCTTCTTGCGGCTGGTTTGCTCTGATTACCGGCTCGACTTCACTATCCGGGCGACTGAGAGCTGGTCAGTCAGCAGCCACAAGGCCTCCTGAAGATGTTGCTCCCTCACGCCTGTTTCTTCAATACGCTGGGAGAGAGCGTTCTGGCAGAACTTGAGGGCGTGAATTTCAAACTTTTGGAACTTGGAAACTCATAAAAGTGTTATTTGACTCCTGATGACTGGGTGCATTACACCAGAAAGATCTTCACATCTGTGTAAATACTGTAAAAGTGAGAACAATAGTTTAAAAGCGTTTTGAGCTCTCCAGCATGTGTAATCAAATAACAAGGTGAGCGTCCAACACTCTAAAATATTGAGAGGGTGAACATGAAGGCAAGGATGATCATGCTCTCAAAAGGAAAAGAAACGGCGCACAAACACACACAATGCAGTAATAAACAGTCCACTGCCAGAGGCCAGTACCAAAGCACTCTAATTAAACAGAATGCATACAGAGAAACCTTGACAAAGCAGGAGAGCAGTAAATACTGGGATTAGAGATGAGCACAGCATGTCATCTTGAACGCTGCAGACAAAAAACGGAGGAACTACAGAAGTGCATTCCTCAAGAAATTTTGTGTGTGTGCATATACGTGTGTGCAAATGTGTGTGTTTTGCATGCCGCAATAAGGGCTTATTCAAGAAGATGTCTACTTGCCTATTCTGCACTGGGCAGAGGAAATAAAACAGAATTCTGCTTTCGTCCTAATTGAGTGAGTGTACAGTTAGCAAATTAAAACAATTACATCTGCGGGCCAGTAGCCCACTGGACCGTGAACTGCACAACAACAATATGGAAGGAGACTTCAGCAAGTAGGAGCAGCTTCATTAATACATATGGGGAATTGGGGGGGGGGGGGGGGGGCAGTGTAATCAAGCTGGAGCTTATTCAGCTGAAAACATCTAAGATTTTGCCAAAGATATGCAGCTACAGCTGGGTAGTGTACAAGCAGAGAGACCTAGATTAGCTGTGATTGAGTGCGTGTCTCTGTGCATCTTGGTGTGTGTGTGTGTGTGTGTGTGTGTGTGTGTGTGTGTGTGTGGGCATAAATAGGTGTGTGTCTCTTTGTGTCTGTGTGTGTGTGTCTCCGTATGTGCTCTCCTGAGCACAAATATACGCCAAATCAATTCAAATTAGGTCATCTCTTCACTCAGTCTAATGTTCCATAAAAGATGTAAGGGGCCCCATCCGTATCGCTGTCTGTTTCTGACATTACTTATCTCGAGGTGTCTGCTGCAGCCTCTCAGGCAATACAGGCCATTTCTACGGCAAACTTAATGGACTGTTACATAAGCCACCTAAAGCCTGGCCTGCCATTCGTGACACTGAGTGTGAGAAGTGACTGTGAAGTCACTAAGGGGAATTTTAAAGGAGGAGAGCCTCAGGAAATTACAAGCCCTAAAAGAGTCCTTATCTGCAATGGTCCCATCAGCCAGAGGCCCGGGCTGTGGGCTGTCAGGGAACGGGTTAAATCTGACTGGCCTGACATGAAACTTTAGACAAGCGGGTGATGAGCGAGCGGCTGATGAAACCGCCACGGGCGAGGCGGAAAGCGCTGGCAGGGCTACGTAAATCTTGCAGGAAAAGAGCACTTTGATTTAAGCGTGATCACTTCTTTCTCACGCATTTTTTTCTTAAATGCTGAATTGTGGCAACATCAGAAATGAGCTGAAACTGTGCAAGCGGACGGCGTGCATTGGCATCGGTACTGTGCAGAAACAGAAGAGCTGACTGAGAAGGTGGTTTCAAGGCACCTCGACTATGAGAGGTTGCAGGTTCAAACGCCGAGCCCCAAACTCTTCAAAGAAGTAGCCAAGGGGTTTAAGTTGTGTTTGGGTTAGCCCACGATCACCCCGAACCATTCAGTGTCTCCTGCAAGCGTTGCAGATCTTGCAAAGTGAGAGAACCTGAGGTGAACTCTTCTCCCTCTGGTAGACCAGCACTCACTATCTGAACCTGAGAGGAGACTGGTGAGGCGATGGGTTCAAATCATGGCCCACGGGGAAGGATCGAGCGCACCGTGCGAGACGCCTGTCATCCAGAAGTTCAGGACATCAAGCAGAGATGTCGACATCTGTGTCAAAAAAAGCCAAGTGAGAAAACTAAGTGTGTGACGAGCCGCATGTATTTTGAACAAGAACAACAGCAAAAGTGGGTGTTTGTTAGAACATGAAAGAGAAAACGCTGCAGCTTAATTTAGAAGCATGAACACCCACGTACTGTACATTAATACTACTACTAGCTGGTTACTGTATTCCTCAGCGCTTAATGAGAACTCTCACATCGAAGTAGGTCACCAGCATCACGCTCATCAACGCTTAAGTACACAAATAATTAAAGCCTTGTCATTCAACACCAGTATGAAGGATGTGGTTTATTTCCTGCATGTGTCGCATCACATTTGTACCATGAAGTCGGCATCTGTAGTGTCACATCCGCTCCAAAGCTGCACCAGTCAGCTGCACTGTCCCACAAAGATTGTTCCAAAACGCACTTTGATAAAATTCGCTTATGAAACGATATGTAGGCCAAGTGACAGTGAGCAAGTTTTAAATATCAGCCCACTTTGAAAAACAGAGACTGTTGTGCGCTGTCACTTCCACGCTCGCTTTAGTCGAATATTTTTGATTGTTTCGTTCATAGCAGTGGTTTGCGGTTACGCAACACCAGGCGCTGATCTTCTATTTATACTCGTGTGGCTTGAGATCACCTGTTATTGCCTTAAAAACACGTGCCAACACCTTTCCCTGCACAGCCTCCGCCGTATGCATTTTTGTTGCACCTCATCTCACACCTTCGCACCACGCTCGCTGCACCGGGCATGAAAATAACAAACTAAAGGGCAAAGTGCATTTGATGGTCAGGCAGGTGTCACGCTGTTGTTTTTGGCACAAAAACACGTGAAATACGCATTTAAAATGTGCAAGTGTTTTCAATAACTATTTCCTTTTAGGGCAGTGCACTAATGTAACTCATCCAAACGTTGAAAAATAACCCTGATGACATTATGATGCCATTAAGCTTATCAAACGACAGATTCTGCTGAGTTGCATTATGGGAAATGTAGGATCCATTGTTGAGCTTATTGAGCCAGACTCAGACTAGAGACAAAAAATCTGGATATCTCGGCCTCCTCTGCTTCAAATTTGACCCCTTCTTTCATGAATCTGTCTGTCTCGAGTCCCTGAGCTTTATGGAAGTGCAATACTCGATCGCTGCAGTTGCTCTTATGAAGGATGCAATGCAAATTTGAACTAATGCGTGAGGTTCACAAGCAAAAAATGTCTCACTTCATGTGAACCGTCCTCACAGGAGGAGGAAGTCTGCACGAAGGCTTTAGAGGTGTACCACGACAGCACACTTAAAATATGACCCAACTGGTGTATACAATAGCTATTCAGGAGTACATGTAACAGGATCTGTTGAAGCAATGCTTCAGAGAGCATCGCTGTCTAACAGTAGCAGAAAAAAGTACCGCAGCCAACAGTGACTCATCAGACATTTATAATTTATAGTTAATGGCATCTAACGTTAAAAGGTCCACATGGTTTTCTAAATGGAAAAGGGGGAGAATCTGTACGTCATTGGACTTATTAATTAAACATCTTTAATCAAGGTTGGTTTTGTTTAATTAAGCCAGGAATGCCTTGGGAAAGTCTCCCAGAACCACACTCTTCTAAACTCTTGACTCAGCATAAGTCTGAACAAGTTGAGTCTGCTGCTTTGGAATAAACAGTTTTTACTATTCTATATTTTTCTTCTGTCGAACTAAAGTTGACTGAGCTCCCTCCGCCTGACACCGTCAGACACCTGGAAGCTGCCCAGCTCAACCATCTGCCGGCTATCTGATCTGCTGGCTACTGAGCATCTCCACTGGAGCAGCTGGGGGCGAAGTGCCTTGCTTTAGGGCACCTAGGTGTGATCATTGCGGCCCAGAATTTTTAGGCCGCAAGGTGTGCTCATGACTGGCTGCAGAGCTGATCCATGTTTAAGTCTTCACTGAAGCCACTTGACTCTCACACTCGTCTACTTAACCTCACACAGAGAGGCGCATAATGTGTCTTTACTGCAAAAGCTAACTGCCTCTGAAAAGGCAATAATCGGAAAGGAAAAGGGCCCATCTATGAGACAATGTGCTTAGAATGAAAAATGTGCACTGCATCTAAGCCATATATTTGGATAAGATTTTCAGTGTGTGTGTGTGTGTGTGTGTGTGTGTGTGTGTGTGTGTGTGTGTGTCTGTGCATGTGTGGATGGTTGTGTGGTGTGTTTAATTAAATTTCACAAGCTGTGAAGTGTCAGATTGAGAAGTGTCCCTCGTCCTCCCCTCTCTGTCTATCACACACACACACACACACACACACACACACACACACACACACACACACACACACACACACACACACACACACAGAGGACTGTGGCAGTGGAAAGCAGATGAGATGTGATTTGAGTGGGTGGGAACATATGCTCCTGGTAAGTGAATAGCTTGTTTTTAATTGTTTTTAAGTTTAAACGCAGGCACACAAGAGAGCCAGTAGCGCAACTTGTGCATGTGAGTGCTCGAATATCAAAACATTCTACAAAATCGCTAATAGAAGCTTAAAAATGGAGAGCGTGTACATTGTTGTGCAGATGATGAACATTGAACAGCATCGTAGAAATGCACGCGGATGAGACATGAAGGGAGGGAAAAAGAGGGGGGGAACGTATGCATGGAGAGAGTTTCTGACACTGCGGTCCGACTGCACACACGAGGGTGCTCGGACGAAACCGCTAGAGTCCATCTGAAATGAACACAAACACACAGCTGCACACACAGAGCTGAACCTCCGCAGAGCAGTGACCAAAGACTCAGCGCTGGCCGAGGCTGCAGAGTGTGTGACGAGCTGTGATATCAGTCTGTCACACGGCGATGCACCAGGATTCGATAGCGAGGAGCAACAATGAGGCATTTCTGGTCATGTGCTGCCTTGGTAGAAGAAGCAAGAGCATGTCAATACATTATCTTCAGTTTCTATTGTTTGCAAAATTATTGACATTATTCATGTGAAAAATCTGTAAACCGATTCACGAATACAAAAAAAGAAAACTATTTAGAGAGGCTGTGCAGCTCAGAGTTTTCTCATGATTTTTCTTTCACTTTCAATTATTTGAAGCATTTTCTGAGCTGTCATTGCAAGAGGACTTCATTACTGTAAACTGCTGGGAAGACTGTCTTTTTGCAGCAATAAACACAATTATATTTGGATGCGTGTGGGGACAGAAACTCTGGATGAAAATCTGTTTAAAACTTTCAAAACTTTCTAAAATCTGGTTATTTTTCAATGAAATCTGGTACTGGACATTGACCCTGAGTCATATCATCAAGTAATTATCATCCTATTTTGTCAATCTCCCATCTGTAATCACAGTATGTGCTCCACGAGATTTTCATGACAGTCAGGCCACATAACATGAATAACGAACGGGAAGCGGTATCACAGGAGACTCATCAGCCCTTAAACTATCAGACAAAACCAGCACACCATGAGTAATAAATATTGGATTTGTACAGGCTGTTTTTAGCTCTCAAGTTTTAAAAATTAAAAATCAACTTCAGCATAATTTCTGTCCCTTCGTGGCCTCCCTCATTCGACTGTCTCGCTCACGGCAACATTTCAAATTACCGTAGATCAAGGTAATTTAAATCAGCAAGAAGAAGAAGAAGAAAAAAAAAGAAACGCGATGGGAATTTTCACCGGCAGCGGATTCATCCCTGACGTCTTTGTCCGGGCTGAACGAGCTGAACCTTAAAACACACGTGAACACAGGCGGCGTTCAGTGCCACAAAAAAACGTGCCAATGTGTGACAAACAGAGCAGATACATATAGATTTTCTCAGTTAGTCACAAACAACAAATGTCTCATCTTCTCATCTTCGGCGTCACACGTGAATAAGATTCATTTTCTCCCTATTTTAGCGTCTGAAATGAATCACGGCTGTTAGGCGTTAGGAATACATTTGGGCTGACTCATCAGCTAAATAAAAGGCTGAAACCTCTCTTATCAAAGAGGACGGACCTCTATATGTTATCTTCTGCATCACGAAACAATCAAAAGAAAGAAAGAAAACACCTTCTTTTTTTCTAGCACGGACCATTTTTCTTCTTTAAATCAAAGCTGAAAGCAGCAGCTCTCTTTAGGCGGGCAACGGCGAACCCCCCATCAGGAGAGCGAGGAGCGCTGCAGTTAATACCAAACAGAGCAGCGGTGGGAATATGCGGCGTAAGCGTCTGCTGAGATGTACATCATCTCTCTGTTGGCTTATGTGTGTGTGTGTGTGTGTGTGTGCCTGTTTTGTTCTGTACAGTTAAGAGAGAGGCAGAGAGGTGGAGTGCTATGTTATTACGCACACGCCTACGCACAGCAGAGACCCCCCCAAGGCCCCACGACGCAGGTACTGTACTGTAAGTAAATAATCTGGATCCCCTTGTGTGCGTGAGAGACGGTGTGTGTGTGCGTTTGTGTGTTCCGTCATGTGTCCTGCTGTGATGTCTCCAGAGTGGCTCGTGTTTGTGCGGGGATGTGTATGTGTGTGTGTGAGAGAGAGAGAGAGAGAGAGAGAGAGAGAGAGAGAAAAAAAAAAAAAGTGTAGGTGTGTGTGCACGTGCGTGTGCGTGTGTGCGCACAAGTGTTTTGCCTCATACATGATTGATTGAGGATTTGGTCTTCTCTCCATAAACAAGGCTCCCTCAGTCTGAGCAAGGCGGCCTATTTGAGCATGCATAGGTAAACCACAGCCTGATCAACATTCACACTGCATCCACGCCGGCCACTGGCTCTCCTCTCCTCTCCTCTCCTCTCCTCTCTTCCTCTCCTCTCCTCTCCTCTCCTCTCCTCTCCTCTCCTCTCCCCTCTTCAGTTTAATTCAGCTCAATTCAGCCCCTTTCAATCCAAATGATTTGTTTTATTCCCGGCTCTTCTTCCCCCGACTCTCCTCCTCTCCTCTTCCTGTTGTTTTGTTCCATTGTCATCCTTCATCCCCTTCTCTCCACTCATCTCCTGTGTTCTGCTCTCCTCTCTTTAACTCGGTTCTATACAAGTCTTTTCAATTCCGCTCTTTTCATTCCCCGCTTCTATTTCCCCTCCTATCTCCCCTTTTCTTACTGTTCCGCTCTATTGTCATATTTCCTCTCCCCTCCTCTCAGTTGTGATCCCTTTCGTCTTCCGCCACGCATGTAATATTCATGGAAGGCCATTAAAGAAGCACACACAACAGACAGGCCAACTAAACAATTCAGAACGCAAAACAATAATCGGCAGGAAAATCAGCAGGGACCTCACATGTCCAACTGCGCTCTGCTAAATGGCTGCTCTTGCACCACCTTAACCATCACCAGCAAGCCTCTCTGTTCTGATTCATACTGATTTCCCCTTTAAGGCGTTCTGTCTGTCAAGCAAAGTCATAAGAAAAGCAGACAGCAGTAGTTGGGAAGGCAGTGGATGAAGCTCCTTAGTCAACACCCCTTAAATGAAGTGACACTTTCAACTTGGGGGCCCTGTGAGTGCGAGCGGCTTAATGTCAGACAATGTTGCCGTTGTTACCGTGAAGCCCTCGCAATGCAGGGGAGGAGAATCAAAAGAGCAGACATCTACTGTCATTTAATCACAGGGAGGAGACATGAGAAAGAAGTAATTAGTGAGAAGCGGTTTAAGAGATGGGGAGAAATGGCAGCGAGAGAGAAGAAAAATACCAGTGGGAGACAGGCAGAGAAAGAAAAGTAGACAGTGAGAAGGAGACGTGAGGAGGGAAACGAAGGCTGAGCGAGGAAGTGGAATGAGCGGAAAAAAGGACTTCAGACAATCAGATGAGTTTTAAGCCTACAGTTTAGCCAGATTATCTGAAACACTATATTTGGAGGTAAAACTGAAATTGAGCCCGCCTGAAAGGCCAGTAATATTCTCACTGCAAAGAAAAGCTGTGCACACAGGAAGGATGGCAGGTTGAAGCTGACCCAGGAGGTCTGTGAGAAGTGAATGATGAGACTGGACAAATAAGTGTGCTAATCTGCCATCTCTGTCTGAGATGTCATTGTGCTGGTATCGACAGGAAAATGCCTACAAAAGCCTCCAGCCAGCTAAATGCGAGCAAAAGTATGCTGACTTTATTACAATGACGATGCAGATGCTGATGTTTAGCTGGTATTATGTTTAGATTTTCACAATTTTAGCTTAGCATGTTAAAATGCTAACATTCGCTAACTAAGACCTGATTCAAAAACAGCTGGGATGCTGTGAAAACGCAAATAAAAACAGGATGCAGTCATTTGCAAACAAACGGTTACAGCTTTCCGAAGTGTCCCTGAGCCTGTGTAGTAACATCCTTTGTCCAATCACGTGTTCACAAAGTGGTGAACCTCGCTCCATCCTCGCTTGTGAACGACTGAGACTTTCCAGGACGCCCCTTTCACACCCAGTCATGATACTATCACCTGTTACCAATCAACCTGTTTACCTGTGGAACGATCCCACAACAAAAGTTGGCTGATGAGGTTAAACATTAAACATATTGACTTTGAACTGCTTTCAATTGAGCATAAAGGTCACCGGTTTAGCAACAGTTGGACATAAACCGAAGTACTGCACCATGAAATATTAGAGCTGATGATGATGCTAGATGCAAGTCCTGTGGGGGACATGACCCTCATGGCAATCCATCCAACAGCTGTCCAGACATTTCCCTCAAAACCACAAATGTCAAACTGCTAGTGCCGCTTGATGAAAAGTCAGGGGATCACCAAAGTCATTAGACTCATCCTCTGGGCACCGTGGATATCTGTACAAAACTTCACGGTCATAAATCCAATAGCTGTTAAAATATTTAGTCTGCACCAAGGGCGTGGGCTGACCGGGCGACCATCTCCGGAGCCGCGACACCAGTGTGGCTAAAAATAACAGCCAAGTTGCAATAATCCTAAATTTCAAAATGAAACCTAAAGAGGGAGGGTGAACGAGAGTGATGGGGACATTGAAGGGCATCCAACCCTGTAGTTAGCAGGTGGCGGTGAGGTGAGGTGTGAGTGATGCAGAGGCCTGGTATGGGGTCCCTCTTGAGAGCAGCAGGGCAGACAGGGGTCCCGTCCCAGCAGCTAGTATTATGGCAGCTTGATGTTGTTTTGGCTCCGAGAGCTGAAGTGTCATCCTACACGGGGCTAAACTCCACTGACATAACAGCAGCATGCAGCAGTGTGTGCGTGTGCGTGCTTGTGTGTGTGTGTGTGTGTGTGTGTGTGTGTGTGTGTGCGCTCGCCACGCCAGCACGCCCAGCAGTTAGAGCCAAGGGGGAGGCCCTGTCACGCGTCTCACAAGCCTGGCAACTCATAATGCCATTGTTAGCATATGGTTGTGTGCTAAGTGAGTTGTCTTTTGCCTTATCAAATATTTACAATTACAAACAGAGTGAAACCCTCGCCCTGGTTGGCATTCATGTTTAATTGATGTCTCCCTCCCTCCTCCTCCTCCTCCTCCTCACACCCTGTTGTCTTTCTCTTTTAAGTTTTCTTGTGTTTCAGGGGCCGCGTTCACAAAACATTTATGGCTAAGATTAGCTCTAGCGCGGATAACTCCGGAGAAACTCTCGCCAGTCCTAAAATAAGGAAGAAGTCCACCATTTTTTGGAACCAGCTCTGGATGAACTTTGTAATTTTGGAGAAATTAACCCCGATGATGTCACAGTGACGCCTTCTGGGTTATATCAGCTTGGACTTGGAGGCTTCAGATTGTTAATGGACAGCCTTCGTTACAGGCTAGGGGCTTGGTGTTTGAAAGACGTGGGCGATTACGAGTCAAGGTGAAGCTGCTACAAGTTGCATTATGGTCAAAGCAGGATCCAGCGTTTTTTAATTCACCCATTCTGTTGCACTGATTTTGACCTTTTATATTGATTTGTGAGCTGCACAGCTTTATGAAAGTGGTACTAAATTGCTAAAGTACTCTTTATTGACTACGTTTTTTAGCACTAAAAAAGGGTTTCAAGCGTATGAAAAGCTAGGCGGCATCCTGAGCACTCTCACGTCAATAAAAAGGTCATGTGCTGATCACGTGACTTCTTTATGTGTATTTCTTCTGTGTTACTTCCTGTTGATCGTTCCAGTGATTTTAATAAAACTTTTTAACGTGTCAATACTGCTTCAAACACAATGAGCGGAGCAAGTTCGTTATCTGTCAGGAAAAGCTTTTCCTAAACTTTCTGAAAAAAAAAAAAAAAAAAAAAAAAAAAAAAAACCAGCCTCACGATAACTATCCAATAACCTGGTGGTACGTCCAAATATCTGCAGCATCAAAGGACGAAGAACTGCATGTCGACTGGAATAAATACCCATTTCTTTTGGTGCGGGGACAGAATCTGTCAACAACAACATGTAAGCTCACAAAAGCTGACTTTGAATATGTTGCCATTATTTGTCCCCCCCCCACTGCTACTGTATTGTTATGGTGAAGTCACCAACAAAGACCGTCCCTATCGACTTATCATCCATACTGAAGCCACACAGGCCTTTCTCCAAGCTGAGGAATTTACTCCATTTCTGAACAAAAGTTGCTCACAGAACTTTGTGAATACATCTTAAGAGGGAACTCTCTTTACTGACAAGTTTTAGTGCCATTACGAAGAACTCCTAGTGGTCAGATAAAACACTTTGTGAATACTACCACAGATGTTGTGCTTAGTTGCTCATCTGTTTGTTCCTTTGCCTCTATTCCTCCCTCGCAGCCGGTCTCCCACTTGGATAAAAGCCCTTGGAGCAACTGTATACAGCCCAATCAACGAGTCACAAACAGCAAACACCCATGCATACCCGCACACAGTCGCAGGGGGCGGAGGGGGGATACCCGGGTCACTGTCCTTTCACGTGTCTTGTTTTGAGAGACCAAAGAATCCACACAACGCCTCCCAGTTGTTTTCATCATTTCGCTCTCTTTGTCACTCCCCGTGATGAACAGAAACAAAGACCGACACGTCCCAATACACTTTGGTTGAGATCGCAGGTGATCTCAGTTCTTATTGCACAGTATGAATCCGCCTTTCGTTACGCTGTGGCAAAAGTAAAAAGGAAAGAAAATGGCACCAAGAGGTTTGTATAAAGAAGCACAAGTTAGTTACAAGTGCTGAGTGCAATGACCCCTAACTGTTGTAAAAGTAGAACTACAGTAATGTCACACTGCCCTCCCTGAAGCACTGAATCAGCCAAATACTGGAAGCAGCTTTTATGTTTAATCATCTATCAACCCAACCTGCTCCTACAGGGGGGATCCCCAGGCAATCACAGGCCAGGTGGGAGATACAATATCACAAGCATGTACTACAGAGATGTGTAGTTCAGCACTGGTATCACCTGAATATGCACATACTCATCAATTATCCTACTACCCCTACCCGATAATTCTATCCAATTATGACATTCTCGTCCACCCACACCTGCATGAAACCATTATTTATCAGTTAGTTGGCTACACACGAGCTATTATTTTCTGCTCCGTTTGTGGATGAACGGCTGGGGGTCACACTGCAGCACGCCACACAACAACGAGTCTCCGTGTTGACATGCTCTTTATTGTTTTAATTTCCTCCAAAAACACACTGTTTGGGGTTTTCTTGCTGATTTCTGTCTCTGATGCGCTGGTCCGTCACTTGACCCGCACAAATTGGGTCATAAAATGTCTTTAAGAGCAAAATATTCCACACAGCTCATGATCACGGCTGAAGACTGCAGCGTCGCTCAACTGGTAAATTGCAATTTGGCTTTGCAATTGGCTTCGTCTTCGCGACAGCGGTCCCACACGGCCCCGACCTGGACGCTGGTTAAATCAGTGCAAAGGAAAGAAGTACTGTACGGAAAGCTGTGTCCTCATGCGTCTCGATCCTTTTCACCGCTGCTGGGCAATCGAAAACTGGAAGCATAATGTTTCCTCAGCAGCGCGCAGACGTATATGACAGCTTCAAAGATTGTATCCGAGTGGGGACTCGTAATTTAGTCAGACCTCAGAATGAGACTGACCACATAATGATAACCATCTTTTTGGTTAATGGATTAACATTCTACAGATGTCTGCTGCCCTAAGATTGGCTGTGTTCTATACTGCTGATGTAAGTTTCAAATAATAGGTCAGTTAGACCCCATTTACACCCGGTATTAAAACGCAATCTGTACCTGGACACATTGTGAAGATAAGGAAAAGTACATGTTAATGCAAGGTGTCAGCATGTGGGGGTAGTCTGTGTGTTTGGATCTCAGGTGTGTGTGCTGGCACCCATACACAACATAACGCTGACACAGATATTTGTTTTTAGCGAGCATAAAATAGGTTGTTGTATAAATTTAGAGAGCGAGCAAGCGAAGGCTGAAAGACGCCCTGTTCAACAGAACTGCGTGAAAAACGTGTGATACAGGTGTGAAATGAAGGAAATACAGTAAGAAATGAATGTGTGTGTGTGTGTGTGTGTGACAGTGTGTGCTGCACTCATCTGTGCAGCTGATCTGCTGTTAACGAGGCATTTAATTTATCTGGTCACAGACTAGCCTACACGCTGGTACTGCAACACACCAGGACAAACTGACACAACATTTCTTCTGCAAAGAAAGTTTTACATGTGCCGAATTCACACGAGGGGACAAATAATTAAGAATTTGTCATGGATGGTGTTTCACAGAGTTTGGAAAGTTTGCTTTGACTTAACAACTCACAAAAATCTGTGATTTTTCAAGGGAGTCTGGGGCTAATTTGTCACCAACTCAAATTACTCATTTATAGCTTTTCTGTGGAGGACAGAGATCTGATCTAAATAAAAATGCATTCAAAATACCAGGTCTAAAGGCAAGGTCGAATCATTACTATCTGCATGACGTATCCAGATAAAGATCCCACTTTAATGCCAGGTGTACAAAGAAGGTAATATTACATTACTTTTTCCCCAAACTGCATTTTACTTCTTATCAGTCATAACTTTGTAGGAGCAACAGTAAAAAGCAGATATCCAGATGCACACACAAGTTTCTTCCTCTGGGTGTGTCTCTATTGTATTGTCTTTGTCGTTCTCTTCTCTCCTCATGCGCTCTGTTACACCTCACATACTGTAACCTCACACAAACGCACACACATATTGCCTTTGTGCTATATGCTACAGCCCATTATCAGATTTTAGCATTAACAGGATTAGACCTGAGCAGAGGTTTTCCCTCTACAGTGAGAACTGTCTATTATACTGCAGACAAGAACATGGCAAACACAGATAGAAGATAGCTGAGGTGACACGCTCTATCATATCAGATCACAGCGAATGATATCAGCCAATCACAGATTAAAATAATCCAACTTTCTTTTCCGCAGCAGTGAAGGAAGAAGATCCCACCTCGGCGGCAATATGCGGACAGAATTTCAAAAAGGGCATGTATGCACTGTAGTTGTCTCCCATGTCTCATCAGATACGTCTTGGTGCCTGCAGGGATGAAACAAAGCATCTCTGGACATTCATTCAGGCATAGTGATGGACGGACACCCGCCGGATCAGGACCAAAAGGAAAAAGCAATGGATCCACAGAAAGGAGAAGCTGTAAAATTTCTGTTTCCTTCAGGGCGAGGGGGGTTATGAGGTAGCGTGGAAGGGTGCCAAATCAGATACCGGCACATCAAAACTAGCCTCAGGGGGTGAAACAGTCAAGGAATGACATGAAGTCTTGGGCAAAACAAAAAGCACACTTACACAGGCCCGCACACACAGAGATACGAGCAAACAAAACACAAAAACACACAATCGTGCTTGTTCTATATATTGCAATGGGGCAAAATTGACACATGAGCAATGCCATCTCTTTCTTTCCTCTTGCTTTTACACACACACACACACATGCAGAAAGTCACCCACACACTGAGAAAATGCCCAACGGTCTGTAGACATCAAATTTCAACCTACCCTCGCCACGCTTCAACCAGAAATCACATTACCTCCACCACCCCAATCCGCAATAAGCACAATGCAGCAGCTAGATCCACCTTGTCAAACCTCAGAGAACGCCATTACAGCACTCCTCAGCGCTGTGTTGTGCCTGCACAAGAAAACAATCAAAGAAGCACCCATCCATCCATCCAGAGAGAAGGTAGGATACCATTTCCAATTTTTCCTCTCATCTGGGACGGTAACGAGCTAGTTTGAAAGAATGGAGGAGGTGAGGTAAAAGTGCAGCCACAAGGGAATGAGAAGAAGGAAGGAAGGAGTAAGTGTATGGTATTTAATCATTAGTGAGGGAAGATAGGCCTGCGGGGCGGTGGGGGCAGCAGCGCAATTGGCAGCCCTGGTCATTCATTTAGAGTGACATTCATTAGTCTGCCCTACAATCTGCCTTCTACATGGAGGATAGGATGAAGAGCAAGGTGGAGAACAGGCTCTATGAATCACAGACGTGGACACTATCGTATCTGGGCCTCCTCTCTGACTGGCCCCAAAACAAGGAGCCTTATCAGGGCCGACGAGGCTGCTAAATAATGAGGCTGCCACATCCTCCACAGCCTGGCCGTCGGCTTCAGAACACAAATCTGACTGACTGCATGTGGGAACGCTGGGCAGAGCAGGTGAAAGCGCACACCTACACTCCTGAAATGATTAGTCAAGAAACTAATTAGTCGACCGTCAGAAGATTAATCTTACTTTATTTAGTTAACCAGCGAGTCTCTTAAAAGCTTACGCTGCGTTTTACAAGAAGGCCTAATGAATTCATTCAGGGTTTAAGTCATTCATCAAGCAAAAATGCCAAAAAAGCAACGTTTTCCGGCTCATCAAGCTGTTCCTTCTCTCTGTATTTTGGCATTATAAAGTGAGAGTATCTCGGTGTTGGACGGCTGGTTGGATAATATATTTCATTGACATTTCAAAGACAAAAAAATCATTCTAAAACATTGCGAATTGCAATGCAAACACACAGCACACGCTCCATGCATATGAAGACCATTTTTTCACCTTCAGCTCAGTCGCCCTGTTGGAGGGAAGGAAAGGAGGAAGAAAGAATGACGCAGTGGCATGCAGCCAACATGGCACAGCAAATCACTTTTCTATTATCATTTTTAGTCTGTAATTAGGGTTAATTAGGCTCTCAGTGGGTCTGTCCAGTCTTCTCTCTCCACGTGAGGTGATTGAGCAGTCACTCAGAAGAATATGGCGCACTGCTGGGACAAATGAGAAAGCCCTGACATGCTGAGTGGAGGAGAGAGGCTGAGCGAGCGCGACGTGCTTTCGTTCGTCTACAGCCCGCGTGTGCTCAGATTAATGGTTCGTTATTATGTACGCCGGCGTACGAGAATGCGCTCAAACCTGGACACAAAAAGGGGACTGTGAGTCACAAATTGCCACAAAGCAGTTTTGCCAATAACACACCACTCAAGGGAGACACAGATGGCTTTAACTCTCAGCGCCTCTCTCGCTAATTGAGGCATCACTGGTGGATCTGTGCTTCCTATCGCTTTCGTAACTACCTGTGAATCTGTGATTGCGACGGGTCGTCCCGCGCAATTCTTTTTCACAGGTGCGATGAAAACACAAAGCCGAAATGGAAATGGAAAATGGCCCGGCTAAGCAATGCTAGCTTTCCACCACCAATGGCTGAGCTTTGTTTATTATTAGCATTATTTTACACCTGTGGAAAACAACAGAAACCCAGTCTGCTGTCTGTCTCACTGGGGAAGGAGGGAAGAGCCTCCAACCAGTTCAAGTTATCTGTCAACTAAATACACCCTGAACTTCAGGCTGAACAATACTGTGGCTTCGCCCTCGGCGTGAGAAACAAAAACATCTCCCAGCTCCTTGAAGTGACATGACTCCATGACGCTTGTAAAATCCTAAATTTATGTACGAAGAAGAAATAAACTATGTATGTCAACCTTACCACGAGGAAAAATAACTCTAAACGATTCATCCCGGGGAAATACTAATACC
Organism: Chaetodon auriga; assembly: GCF_051107435.1. Lineage (NCBI taxonomy): Eukaryota > Metazoa > Chordata > Actinopteri > Chaetodontiformes > Chaetodontidae > Chaetodon > Chaetodon auriga. Next base: position 5,013,622 of record NC_135093.1, read on the forward strand.
AATACAAAGAGAAGCGTAATCTGAATTCCATTGTTCCCTGCATACCTTTCTTATAGCCTCGAGGCATAAAACCCCACAAGGATTTCAGGCTTTTAGCATGTGGTAAAAAAAAAAATAATAATAACACACGCACCAGGGGAATCTGAGCAAAATACTCTTGCGGGAGAATGCTTTTCTTCAACTTTAATTGTGGAGAATTAATTGGTGGAAACTTTTGTCCCTGACAAAAGTGGTCCTCGTTTCATTAACAGCGTCATTAATAAAAGATGACGTTTCTTGTCTTTAATTAGAATTAGTGAAGGGGGAACCGAGTGAAAGGGGGAGAGACGGAGGATGGGGGAGAGACAAAAAAAGAAGGCACTTGAGGGTTGGAGGGCAAGAAACAAATGGAAGGCACAGGAAGGAACTGGGGAGCAGAGATAGAAGGCGAGGACCAATGAAAGAAACATGGGAAAATAGAAAAGCACAGCAGGTGCCGTTAACTCCTGGACCGATGAGGCTTTGAAGTAAATCCGTAAGCTCATTATTTCACACAGATCAATCGGCTGATCAATCTATCGAGCTATCACTGCATAAAAGAGCACATCTCCTGCATGACTCAGAGCACATATTAACATCATACCAAACTGCAGCATGTGTGGAACGCGATGGTTGTGAGGTGAAGTGTAACTGTGCTCGACTGCCTCTGACAGCGAGGAGAGACGAAACTTCAACCAGCTTCCCGGCCGGCTAACACTCTGAGCAAAAAAGTCGCATCTCATCCTGTACGAAGGCGCGCTCAGACTCCAGTCTTCCTCTGTGTTGCCAGCAGAAGAAAAGAAACTTTTAATTGAGTCATGATAAAAGCCATCTCTTTGTCTTCCACCGCCGTCTGGCTAAGTGAAGATAAGTGAAGTGGAGAGATACTCATAATCAGCTGAAGAGCTGAAAACCAGTGCGGCGCTGCATGAGCCTGAGAGGTACGCATCATCTATCCATTAAAGGCATCGAGACACAATACGCTGTATAATACAATGCTGACTGGGCCCTAAATGGTCTATTTTCTAAACCTGCAACTTGGTCCAAGAATCTCCATCTTTTACTGATTGATTTGTTCTCGTCTGTCACCGGGAACATGCCAGTCATTTAATTGCATGGGTGGAGAGCTGTTACTCAGCTCGGCAACGACCAAAAAAAAAAAAATGAATCAGAGGCTGAGGAATCAATATCCTCTTGTTCTTTTCACCCAACCTGCCAAACAAAACGCTGCAAAGTGTAGACAGGTTCAATGTCAAAGTGTTGTATGTACGGTAACTACAGAGTGCAGAGCAGGGGTGGGGAAGGAAATCAATTGTGAGAAGCGCTGTGATTCCCTTTTCAAAGATTATGCCTTGATGGGTTTGGGGGGTTAGGGTAAGGGTGAGATAATCTGAAATTTAAAACCCAACGCTCAACGTCAAGATTGCCTTGTAAGTGCAATCTGTACATTCCTTCACTGGACGGGGAAATGTAACGGATGTGTTTGTTCCTTAAAGCTCAAACAATTCAGCGGTGAAACGGATGTAAACGTGCTTCTGTTCTGAGTCAGGCTACTTCTTACGCTTTTGAGTTTTGGTGAGGATGGCTGAGCCAGATGGCTACAATCCGACCACTAACCCCTGATTTGAAAGCTAGCTTACAGAAGCATCTTGGCTTCATGGAAGATAAAGAGAAAAGGGACCTGGACAAGAGCCACCCTGCACGCATGGTCCGTCTAACTAAAATATTATGGGAACACAACAAACGTGGCAAACCAGATTTCCCCGTCAGAAGTGGAGGAAAAACATCCAGTTGTAGTTGATGCTGACCATAGAAGTAAGAAGCACAAGAAGTATTAACATAAAAGATAAATCATGTATGTGAATCAAAAATTCTGATGCATCAATAAACATTTCATCGTCGCATCGCAGCCCTCTGAATTGGAAACGTATCATAAGGTGCCAAGAGTAAAGTAAGGTTCGGTGAGCATGCTAGCGAACGATCAGGGTCATTGATTGTTGGACACAAGCTCGGTCACTTCTTGCATCGGCCCTGAATGTTGGTATTGGATGCAAGTCCTGCGCTAGTAGTTCCGTCACAGTCGGACAGTTGCATTTTAAAAAGCCTGCAAGCAGCTTTACCTTTATTCACAACTTGTCCCTACTCCTCAGATGGTTTAGTGTCACTATTGTCCATCCATTTCACATTCATGAAGAGACAGAGCATGCAATGGGTCAGAGCGAATTTTCCAAACATCCCTCACAGGGCTGCTGGGGCTGTGAATTTCAAGTGTGAAAGTACTTTCTTGAGAGGAAATGAAACAAACATGAAGTTCAAAAAAGCTACCTTCAAATTGAGATTTTTTTTTTTTTTTTTTGTCAAGCATGTTTTAAAAGCATGCTGAGTTTGAACAGATTGAACATTACATGACAAAAAAGCAAACGGCCTTGACCACAAATGTTAATAAAATGTCAATTACATAGAAACACATAACAGGCCGGTAAACTTTGAACTATAGTCCTGAGTTTTTCATGAAGCACCATCAAACTAAAATTTAATATTTATTGCTAAAGCATGCATTTAGTCAACTTTGCTTCGTTTAAAATGACTAATGCCGGCGTTTTATTGTGATTTATGGTGTAAATTCATGCCATATGTACAGTAGATCAATGTTAAAAGGTGACCACACTTCTGAAAGACAAAACTCAATATGACGAACAATGCAAAAATACTTTGACTGGCTTGTGCAGTAAGGCGTCATTACCGTGACGGAGCATTGCACTGTTCAGCTGTTCGGCTGCAAGTGTGCGTGCACAGCGCACGAGGCAGGAGGGTGCATCCATCTTTCATCGGATGCCTTGTTACTGGGGTCAGAGAACATGACTGGTAAAAGCCTACTTTGTTGTGATGAATCTCTTGAATGTTCTCTTTGTGCGTGCACGTCTGCATGCATGCGTATGCAAAGTGTGTTTGAGTGTGCGCATACATGGGGGTGATGTCTGTGTATGCATCGCCGGCTTTGTCCGTCTCCGTGTCGAGTCTATCAGGGAGGGAACTTGTTGACCTTGAGACTCCCCGCAGAACAATGAGTGAATGCCTGCTGTATGCTAAACAATGTGGAGGCGTATGGCTTTATGTGTGTGTGTGCGTGTACCTGGCTGAGCATAATCAGCAAGGGCTGGAAGAGCGAGAGGAAGACAAAGAAGTGCAGACTGTGTGTGAGATGACGATGTATTTTTAATGCCTTCAGGTTGAGAGAGCGCACATACACACACCTGGACTGACTTGTTATGTTTGGGCGCAGGCAGTTTTCTGTGTTTGTATGGTGAGTTTTAATATGTGATCTAATCTGTGATTTGTACCCACCGTGAGTGATGTAACATTTCTGGAAGCTGCTATCGCTTCTGTTTCCTCCTTTTTTTTTTTTTGCACGTCTTCCTGCCCGTCTGTCTACCTGCCAATCTGTTGGTCTGTCTGCTCGATTATCTACAGAAATAGCAGCAGGTGTCTTGGCTGTGATTCTTCAGTAGTTCTCTTTTCCCTAATGCTTTGCTCTATATTTATGAAGGCTCTAAATACGGCAATAAAAAGCATATAGGCTGGAAAACGGTTATGGATCCCCAGTGGTAGAGTTTCAATGTTTCTTTTTATGGCAGAAACACAAATGATGTGTGAGGTGGAGGCAATTAGAGACGGATGGAGTGCTGTACATGTCTGGTAGAGAGAAGACGAGAAAAACAGAGATTTTTTTTTTTTTGGAGCACGTACACACACTCTCGCCAGCACATACTAATGCACAGGCACACGCACCAGACGCAGCTGCTGGTAAGGCCATTACAATGATTCAGACGTGCCCGTGGGAAAGGGTGTGAGTCACCTACGAGTAGGGTTTCTGTTTGCTCACCGAGTCGACCCTCCAGCCTTCCCACTCCTGATAAATGCATTGACACAGCAGATATTTCTTGCATGTGTTCAAAGCATTGTGCCGAGCGCGGCGCAAAAGGACTTGCTGCTGACACACGTTGAACAGAGGAACAAGCGGTAACCTGTAGGATGCTGTTTGTGACATACGCAAAGAGGAACAGCATCATTACTTCAATTCTTCTCAGGGACAACAGAAGAAGACGAGGGTTTCTGGGACATCACTAGTGTCATGGATGATACGGTAACAACAGAAACATGTGGAAAAGGACACCCACACAGAGCGCACATAAAACACACATGTGCTGTCATGTGCAATAATATGAGCCTAATGTATCATAATTAGGTTCAGCAGGTGAGCCAATCAACTGCTGAAACAAGGGAACCAATGAGATCCTGTATGCCACAGTGCACAGTTGTCTCAGCGAGACAAGGCGGCCAAAGGCCTCATTTAGTAAATGAGACGGCAGGCTAAGCTAATTGTCATCACCCTCTCTCTCTCACCCCTTTTCCCTACCCCTTAAAAGACAGCGCAAGTATTACACGCTAGACTTTCTTCTCCTGTTAATGTGACACGGCATTTGCGGCCCGGCGCAGGCTCGCCATCGCTGACATGAAAGATAACTCAAAAGACTGGAAATGCAAACAAAAAGCAGGAGCCCACATTAATTGAGCGACCCGATAAGGAAATTATAGGCCATTTCTCTGTGTAGATTAAAACCAGAGGGTGCTCGCAACAGATGAGATGTCTCTTCTGACACGAGCATTGTTCCAATTATTGTTTTAAGCCCAGAATTAGAAAGTCAAACAGAGCGCTCAGTAGAATGAGAAAGGGCTGCATACCAAGGATGGGTGCATAAGCATAATGATCTGCAAGGACGATACATGTTACTATAATGGCACAAGCAATCAGCCAAGCGTGAATCTTATTATAATCCCCACACAATGGCCTCAACACAGGCCATAAAGTTGGTTTCAAATGAGTTCTTATTCAAGGACACGTTTGCACAGCGGTAGGCGGGCAAACATGCACGCCGCATGCAAGCACACGCAAACACATGCAGAGATCGGAACAAACAGCATCTTCGGTAACGTGCGAACACGCAATAAGCCTGCTACAAGTTCTTTTGTGTGCCTGAGCAGTCGTGTAAAGCTGGCAGCGTGCCTACGTCTTGCCACCACGCTCTGCTGTCATAGTGTACCAGCTGCCTGGCTCAGGGTGGTAAGGGATCTTTAATCACACACCCACAGTCTCTGGCAAATTACTGCCTGCTGACTGGAATTGATAAACCAATAGCCACAACAACGGGGGAGCCAAAGCCATCGGTGCAAGAGCCACCTGGGTGGAGCTGCAGAGCAAAGAAAGGGCTGCAGTTAAAAAACAAACAAACCTCAAAAATCTGTTTTTTCTCATGTCAACATGTAAAAGCCGAAGAAAGACGAACCACAACAGAGCAACATTACTTATGGCTGAACTCTGGCTTCAGATCAGTGAGGCCAAGATCAGACACAGGCACGCAGAGCATGAGAGAAATACCCACGGTGCTGATGGTGAGATGTGGAGGTGGAGGGGAGAGAGATCAGAGATCACACATGTGGGAAAAGTAAGTTGCTGTGGCAGCTGCATGGCCATTCCCATATAAATGACATCGGGCCTCTGTGTGGGCAAAGACTGCAAACAAGAGTCTCGAGGATTGATCCTAATACACTAATGATGCTGCAGCTGTCATGGACTTATCACTCCTCACTCTCCAATGCTCTTTCCACTGCTGCTGCATGCCTCACGCTCCTTTGATCTCTCCTCAGACCTTCCTCTCTGCCTCCCTTCTTCTGTTTTTTTCCATTGCTCTCTCATTTATTTTGACACATTCCGCTCTGCTTCCTCCCCTTCCCTTTGCCACATCCAGGTGCTCTGCTTTTAGTTTTCTCCCTCACCGGACGAGAATCTGGACTTATCGCACTGCTCCGATGGAGTTTTAATCATTCTTTTCTCTGTTCAACGAATACAATGTTGTGCCTTTCTGTAACAATGTAGCCAAACATTATCCGTCCCCTCGCCGTCCCTCTCTCTAAAATGACATGTTTGCACACCTGCTGCTTGCTCTGCTTGAACAATCCCTCCACAACGCTGCTCTCCATCCTTCCACCTGTCTCCTTCCTTCAGAAGTTTTTCCTACGCCAATCTCGCGCAGCAAAAAGAGGCAGCAGAAGTCTCCAAATGTCCAATTGTTTTCCGCGGCCAAGTGTTTCACGCCCCTCCCGGGTTCCAATTTGTCTGATGGCGCCTGGAGCCCGAGTGGCGTCGTCTGCCTTGGCTCGCTGCACGTCATGTAAGAACTCAAGATGGCAGCGCGTGACAAGCTCGGGATGGCATTTTTCCTGTAGCGAGGTGTTCTCTCTTTGATTCTCAATGGCAGATGCTGAGTGACACCTTTTGGGAAGAAAGTCAGAGGAAACTATGTCTCTGTACCAAGACGCATCACGGGCGGCTGACAGTGACATGCCGCGTGACGTTTTGCTACAGAAGAGCTGCTGATGTCAAATCTGGTACGCTGCTTTCCCGGCGTTCCTCCTGATGCATTTGAATTCATTTGGCCTAACAATGGAATGGGAGAGAAATGGATACGTCTCATCTGCAGCTCATCATGCAAAAAGGCAAGCACAAGACACAGCGCCGTGACAGAGCAGTGACGCAGAACCTGGCAAAAATGTCAACTAATCTCATCACACTGTAATTAGCACGATTTAAGACAGAATTCTGTCTAAAATAATGGGGGACTGCAATTATCACCGGCGCCACAGACATGACATATTCCAAATCATTGATTAAATATGAATAATTAATTTCATTAAAACCATTCCTTATTAAAATTCAGCTCTGAGGCTAGCATAAGAGCCAATCATGGCGTTTCATTCAGAAATCAATTTCTGCAAATAAAGCTTATGATCAAACATTGCTTTGATGTCATTCTGTAGCCACAGAACATGAAGACATTTTTTGTTCCTCAGATGCAATATTGAAATTAAATTCTGCATCAAGCCAATTAGAGTTGACAGTCAACCCACTGGGTGGCTTGAAAACAACGCAAATGAGTGTGATGTGCAGATGTTGTCTGGCCTTCTTTTTTCATGGCTTTGGGTCCAGGTCAGGACCCAACACACCGCTTAAATGTTCCTGGCTGAGGGTATCAATAAGACTCTCCTTTCGAGAGGAAGGGCGAGACATATTTTAACTTAGAATTTTGGATTCCAGTTTTCTCTTCAGTGGTTCCAAATGAAATATTTAACTCTGCATATATACAGGCCATTAAAGCGTAAACCCTGGCTGGTTTTCAATCAGTCTACAAGGACAAAGAGAAAAATTGAAAGGAGCATTGGCTGGCTACAAAGGACATGAAATGGTAGCCTTGGTTCTTTCATGGCCTCGCTAGACTTCCAGGGGTGAGAACATAGCTCCTGACTGCGAAGGAGCCTCGATGTTAGATAAGCTCTACAGCCACTGAATAGATATTTAGTTACTTTCTCAGGCCAGGTGAAAGCTGAGACACTGACACAGCCCCCATATGAATTCATTTTCTGACTTAATTAAACAATCCACACTGTCAATATCAGAGTAAGGAGGAAGGATTAGCTTTACAATTCCCCAATGAATAATCAAAATAAAATTAGCAGCGTGCACACATACTTGGTTCCTCCGGAAAAACAGCACATAGGCAGAATCGACAAGTCGCTTTATGAAAAAAGGGAAGTGGCTGAAAGAAGCAGTTCATTAAATAGGACTTGGCAAAGACATTCACTTCAGTCGAACACACCAGGGGGTACCACAACGGATGTTTAGATGTAAGGTAAAGCTGCCGAAGGATAAGATTTTATTGCATTGCTTTTGTGTGTGTGTGTGTACTGTTATTGATGTCGATGTTGATGTAGCCAGAAAACCAAACACTGGATTATCTCAGCTGATCATTATTCAAACAAATAACACAAAGATAGCTCAAAACTAATACACATTTTCAAAGCAAGACATATTAGAAGTAATAACATGCTACTGACTAAAAGCCTGTGCTGTACTGAATAGGAATGGCCCAGCAAATGTCATGCTAACATTAATAATTTTACACCTCACACAGGCTTGAATTCTCCTTTCAGTGCTATGAATGGAAGCAGGGAAAAAAAAAACCAAACAGTCTCTCTCGGACACGTTTATGGCAGCCAAACACCCCACAGCAGCGCTAATCCGAAGCAGACGTAGCGTGAGGTCGATACAGAATCCCTCACACAGTGACTGACAATAAACTGCCTCTGTACTTCATTAGTGTGGACTTCACGCTGAGAGGTATTCCACAAAGTATTGCAGCCAATAAGAAAATGAAGAATTATGGGTGTTGAAGGTGAGTAGGAAGTTCCCCTGGCAGTCATGCGGAGTCTCCTTCTGTAGGAAAGTATTTGGCGCTCGTCGCTGCCATAATCAGACATATCAGGCACTGCTGCACGCAGGGCCCGGGCTCCCAACTCCCAGTCAATTTGATATATTAAACAATTATTGAATGTGCCACCAAACAAAACTCAGTGACACAAAGAGCTGTGTAAATCTCTGGCTGCTTCCCCCTAAATTATGTATGACTCAATGAATTATTCATAAAGAGGAAGTGGAAGAGGAAGACGGCAAATAAGGAGAAGGACAAAAAAAAAAAAAGAGGGTTGAAAATAAAACAATGGCCCGTAAATGGAATAATGGGAGCAAAAATAAATGTTCTGTAAAAGGCCGAGTTGCTTCTGTTTGGTGGAAGCTCGTGAACTTGGCAAATCAGAATGAATCAGTCAATTCAAATTGAGTCGGCTGTCATTCATGGATGAATAGAAGCTTATTATGATGATAACATTATGGTGACGGCTTGCATGCATGACGGATCAGCAGTCAGTGCAGTGTTACAGGACGATAATGTGATTGGCAAACAAAAGTAAAGACGAGGGAGATGGTGTTAGTGTGGAAAAGCGTACGTCTGCATGTGTGTGTTAGTGGGGGATATTTGTAGGGCAACAGTCGGCTGCCCATTCACCGTGCCCCAATGTCTTGCCTATATATAGCATATTACATGGGTCAGGAAGTAATCCAGAGCTCAGCACCGTAATCCCAGCATTTACTGAATTCATTAGAAAGATCTGCATGGATTCTATATGAAGCTAACAAAAAATGTGGCATGTCTGGCAATTATTACAGAAGGCCGTCGATGCTAAGCTAAAGTAACACAACAGCCGGATTCTGGAAGGTGGCAAACACTGCAGAACACCACAGATGATCAATGTATCGTCGCTCTGCACAGGTTTGACTTTTGGTTTCTAAACAAGCTGTGGAGTGGGTCTGATTGCGGGCTATAGTTATGACAGCGTGGGTGCTCCAGGCAGCATAGGTTAGCTGAGCTGTCACTGGCCCCATGCCTCACTAGCAACAGTGTTTTACATATAGATTGAATTACCTGGAACAGTTCTGCCCTATGTAAATGACCATTATGCTAATAGCGTGCAACAACACACATCCCGCCAGGCAGAGCTGAGGCGCAGAGTTGTGTGTGTGTGTGTGTGTGTGCTGCCCTTGCACCTTCTTGTTATAGAACAGGATAAGAGCAGAACTCAAGCGATAAAAACTTAAATTAAAATTGGACAACGTTAAATATCGAACATAAGCTTAAAAAAAGAGAGAGGGGATTCCTGACCCCGCGGCCGAACGGAGCCCAGACATACAGACTAACAGCGGCTTAGCTCCGACCACGGCGCTGTAGGGAGATGAGATCATGACACACAGGGGACTCCAGAGAGAGAACAGGTGCAAAATACAAGGACAGAGGACAGCTGCATGAGTGTGACGGACCAAGAATGCGGTGTGCATGAGGCAGTGAAGAAGAAAGAAAAAGAGGAGCGCTGTGAATTAGCACAGACCGAGACATATGTGGAATTAAACAAGATAAGTTCATGCAGGAAAGAGGAAAAGGTGAGACAGACGGCGTGATCAAATCAGAAGTTCAAAAGGTGTTAGACTGTAATTCTCTGAGCAAGGGGTGAAAGAGTGATGACGTGTATGTGCTATACAATTTGAATGTCATCCAGTCTCAGCTAGCAGAGGAGAGAGAAAGGAGCAGAACCACTGAGTTAAAGGAAGAGAAAGGAAATGGTGGGTCGTTAGCTGAACGCCAGGCCTTGGCTAATGAAGGGCGAACAGGACGGAGCACAGTGCTGGGGGAGATGAGCTAGCTTTTACCGAGCCGGCTGCTTGTCTTTGTCGGACTGGAGTGGCCTGAATCACCCGGAGAGCTCATTGAGCCGAGGCTGGGAGGGGCGGAGTGGGAGAAGGACCACAGGAGGGGATGCTTGTGCCACGGGGGATCAGGTTGCAAGGCTGAGGGTCACCATCTCTGGCCTCTTTCACTGGCTGCATTCCTCGGGCCAGGCTAATTCAAAGCACATCTGTTGCTGTTACCACACGGCCTTCAGCACTTCAGCTATGTTTATCTTTGAATGCCTCCTTTTGTATTGATCATCCATCTCTCTCGTCTTTCACAAAAAAATTATTTTCCTCTGCCTCCTCATCTTCCTCTCAACAGTTTCTCTTCCTAAATCACTGACTTATTTCATATATTTGCTACTACCTCTCCCTCAGTCTCTCTTTTTCTGTGTTTGGAAAAACTAATGGCTGATTTGCATGAAATTTACTATAAGCATGCTTCCAAGAAAAAAAAAAAAACCCTATTGATTTTAGTCACCACATCCATAATCTAACTTCTTCACCGCATTGTGTGCTGATTAATAGTTACAGGGTTGATGTCATGTTAAACAGTAAACTGAGACACCCATGTTCAAGACTAATTAGCATGCCAGAGTTCCGCTCACGTATCCACGGTGAGTAATTACCGTAATGTCTCTAATTGCACACTTGTCAATTAAACCTATGTTCTCTTGCTTGTAGTGACCCTGACAACCGGGTGCCTGAAGTTGCAGGATGTGTCGTGTCTGTTCTTACTTGCCTCTTTTGCTTTTAAGCGAAGGGTTTTATAAGAAGACAGAAATAAATGAATGCAAAAAGTTTGCAAAGTGCTTAAATGTTTAATTAGGAAAAGAACAAATGCGTGTAAGGCTTTCTCACAGGCATTAATGCAAAGCACGTATCTGCGCATGAAGGTTATCTCCACTGCCAAGCAGGAGAATGTAGCTTTCAGTGGATTATTCGGTAAATTATTAGGCTGCTTGAAATGATTATATTTAGATGAGGTAAAAGGTTATCCTTGTCTGTGCATGGACTTTTCTGTTTTTAACAGCAGTGCTGCACTGGATGTACTGTAAGGCAGCTACAATTCAAGCACATACATTTGTTAAATCTCTCCATTTAAATAATAACTCCCCTTCCCCTGCTCCTGATATCACAGCATGCGCCAACGCTTTGTTTTTCTGTCTTTGTCTTTCTTACACACACGCGTGCAGACACAGACACACACTCCTGTTCTGGAAATGTCATATTTATCCTAAACCATGCACCAAAAAAAACAAGAAACAAAGGTTTGGTGACTTTGAGGTAAAAAAATTAAATAAATAAAAATAGGCCACGCGGTTGCAGAACAGAGCTTCATTTCGAAATAGAACACCAGGTTACCATTGATAACCTGCATGTCCAATGATTGGGAGGCTGGTTGGGGGTATTTAAAAATACAGCAAGGTCTCCATGTAATTGCTCAATGACAACATGAACTGTGTGGGACTCCTGGGTGGAGGTCAAAGAGCAACACAGGTCAGCAGGGCTCGGCCGGTAATTGATTGGGTTGGGGCCAGAGTGGCAACATTCTTGTCCAGTCGCACGCCGCTGGAGCAAGGAGAGGCAGGTCGGAAATCACCAATAAAAGGTCTGGGTCAAGCTACTGGGAGCTGACCACACGAAACATATAAATTGAGTACATACTGGCGGTGGGACAGGAATCAATAAGAGAGAGACGTGGGAAATACAAAGTAGCTTGAGCGATGCATTCGTTTTTTGAAGAGCCTTCCTAATGAGACGGTGACACATGAATTAGCGTGACTGCTTGTGCACGGCGCGACAATTCTGCCAATTTGTTAAGTGCTTATTTGTAATTTTTCATGCATGATGCTCTGTTTAAAAACAATAAACCTTGTTCGCACCCATCACAGCGCTATGGGACGGTTTGTAGTTGTATTTGGAACCGAAAAACGTTGCTACATGTTTTACTTCAACTAGAAATTAGCAAAATGGATCAAAATGTGTTTCCAACCCCTCTCAGTGGATCAGAGGAGTCTCTTTGAAGTGGATAACGAAGCCTTAAAACGGCTGTGGAAACGCTCAAACGGCCCCCCTGACAGCTTTTTTGATTGATTTTTCATTTGTCCCAGATATTTCATTTCATTCCTCTCCGAGTCTTTAAATGATTAAACAACATTTTTCGCTCTCTATTTCTTTTTGTTTCTGGCTTTTTTTAAACTTTGCGTATTTACACAGCTTTAGCAGAGAGATGACAGCGAGCGACAGCTCACATAAAAACTATGTTGTCCCAATTTTTGTTGGATAAAATGATTTAATTTAACTTCCTTCATTAGAAAAGCATCAGGGTGATAAATATATGTGGCTTGTTCGACACAAGAGTAATTTACATGAGGATATTAATAGATTCATCATCCAGGCTTAAGCACATCAGTTATGAAAGGCCTGTAACCTGAGAAAAGTAAAAAAGAGCCCCATTGAAATGTTGATGAGAAATATAATTAGTGCAAGTACAGCTGAGGCAAAACAAACACATTAACAATAGGTAATAAACACTGAATAATGAAATCAAATTGCGTATAAATAAAAATGCTTATTTATGGACATAATGTTTCAGAAGCACTCAGGAGTAATTAGTAGCTGCTTTCTAGCATTTTGATTAATCACACAGTGTAGACCAGGGAATTCATATTTTATCAGTGAGACATGTTGTGTTTGCTCAACTGCTTAAGTGACTATTGACAGTTTCATATTTTATTGACGTCAAACTAGTGTAACTACTGTAAACAATACCGCAAGAGGGTCTAATAAAGCCCAAGAGATCTTTAATCTCCTAAATGATCATTTATCTTGCTATCGCTGAAAACCAGTAGACTTTGTCTGTTCATTGGCAATGTAATTTGTGGGTTTAACAAACCGATTATGACAGTCAGCAGAAAGTCAGTAGCGACTGATTTATATCTCCAACCGAGATAGCGAGGACCTCATGATCCCTGCTTGCAGTTGTACAGAACTGAGTGCCTGGGCGGCAGTAACGCGAAGATTTACATTTCAAACGCATGTCTCTTCAAACCATGTTTAACCCCGGGCCCCTAAAAAAGCAACCCAAGCTGGAATCCAACTTAGCCATTTCCTCATGAAATACAGGCGTCCTGTTAAGGTGGGATTTCAGCTGCATTCCACACAGTAAATGAATAAAAGGAAGGAACAGCTGAGTAAATTTGGTAAAGAAGAGCCTTTCCAGAGAAGGAGCTGCTCCAGAGATTAGTTATGTTTGATGAGAAAACACAAGTGTACCAACAGAAAACATCTGTGTCGGACCTCCTGAACATGAGGGGGCCGCGGCCCCGGTGGTGCAAGCCGAGCTCTTTGGGGCATGTGGTGCTAGCGAGGCCTTGGGCTCGCTGGGAGAACCGCTTGGCCTTGGGCCCGAGGGAAAACCTCCATCAAGGGTATCAGGTGACTGAAGTGTGAGGGAATGGGGGGGATGGAGGGAAGGCACAAGGGGGAATTCAAGGAAGCCACGGAGGAATGAGCAGCAGAACGGAGGGATGGATGATTGGGTTAGCGTGGAATATGGGTTGCGGGTACAATGGAATGACATACATCCACAAGATGACGGCTATGGGTCTGGAATTTTTAGTTTATGAAAGAAGTCACGCAGACCCTAAGTAAAACGAGATGGCCTTTGTAACTGCGATTAAGGGATCACACTGGGGGGGGAGCAGATCAGACACATAAGAGCCACAATAATACCCCAGCTGTTGCAACGGGAATAGGCTGTGGATGACAAGCGCAGGCTGCTCTGGGCTCCAAGATGGCCCTGAATGCACGCCAGAGACGGATAGAGGTAAGTCTCAATGGTCCTCTCTCTGGGCGCCACCCCGCCCCCAGCCCATCCATCCCATCTCAAATACCCAGTTGGCACTTGATGCCACATGGGGCCTGATGTTGACTCTCATGAAGTGGGCCAGTGAGGTCCCCAGAGGTCCACTGCTCAAACTGCTTCACGTATGTCTGCTTCGCCCACGCCATGGACACGACTGCATCTGAGTGCGCTCTAGTACAGCACAGGCCCTGGTATTTAAACGGGGAGGGTTACATCTTGCATGTGGTACAGTTAGATAGGCGACCTACTTAGGAAAAGGACAGCACAGGATTTTGAATAAATTGAGGCTACAGAATACTGAATCAAATGTGTGACCAAGTTGCCACGGAAATTGTGCCCCGGTGGTGAAGATTATATGGGGGGGGGGGGGGGGGGGGGGGGGTGAAGAGAAGAGGCAAAGAAAAAATTGGTAACCTATCGTGGAAGTGCCACGGAAAAATAATACATTGAGAATAAGTGATTTCTGTCTCGTGTAAATTCCAGGTGACGGGAGCTCATTTGGGTCCCTGGAGCCTATGAATTCATAATGCCTCTCATGCGCACCTCTAGATGTCAAGAGTGTGAGGGGAAAATAGCCAATTTCAGCCAATGCTACCCTCCTGCAGACATAGTCTCTATCTCTACCTATCCTTCTTCCACACACACACACACACACACGACACAACCGCAGCTCTCTGCCAATTCTTATTTATCCCTTCAAAACGCCTCAAGTCGGCACACTCTTTAATTCCTTTTTGGAACAGGATAGCATTTACAAGGCAAGTTATAAGGGACTTTTATCAGCACTGGCATAGAGGAAGTGAAGACGCTAATTCTTAGTAGTTTGTGAAAGTTGTCTCTGCTGTCGGGTGCTGCTGTGTGTACGCCTGTCTTCATGCAGCCTTCACTGGCAAGAGCCCACTGAGAGGGGCGGGGTAAAAAAGATGGAACCTGAAGTTCACACGTCAAACATTTTCTAGGATAAGCATGCTGGGAGAAAGCCTACTTAATTCTCTTTTTACATCATCAATCCCTCTGACTTCTTTTTCCTTATGTGGGATGTTTTTTTTTCTTTTCCCTGTCACTTTCATGTGTGCCCTCCATCTTTCGCTCTCTTTCCTACCCCCCCCCCCAACGCTCTCGCATGGATGAACACCTGGTACAACTCTGAGTGTGTGTGCGTGCATGGACGTTTTTTGGACTTTTTGATTCAGTCGTCGCTGAGAGATGTGAGGAAGGTTTGCGGGCATGCATGTTCATCCAGTAAATATGTTGAAACATCTCATCTGCCCCAAAGAGCCTCGTGTCTCCAGGGATGTGCTCTCCCCCCTCTCCCGCTGCCTTCAACAGAGCCTTGCAAACGCGGCTGTCACTCCTGATCTACTTCCAGTAAAAGGGAAGCTCGTTTTTCTTTGATATACTGTTGTACTTAAACTCCTTCCTTTAAATACCTACGACCAGGAAGTCACAAAAACATGACCAACGACGTGCAAGAAAGGCACCTAAGGAGACGGGCACTGCGAGGCTTCCATATAGGCTGGTTGTAATATAAGCGGCAGGAGATTTGATGCAATGCTGTTTGATATTCAACAGGGTGAATTTTAATACTACAACATCTAGGTTATGAGATGTGCGTGTTAGGCAAGAAGACATGTGCATGCATTTCCATGTTAAGGCCAAAGACTTAACAACAAGACTTAAAATAAGAGAGGGTGAGACTTTACACAAGAGAAAGTGCAGTGGCTCAAAGCACTCTCCATCCTTCTTTCTGCCCACTGTGTGTTAGCAGAGTGGGCCACACCCAGTCCAGCGCCAGACAGGCAGTCTGCCCTGACTTTGTGGTCTAGCTGCCTGACTATATATGGAGATGAAATAGCAGGGTTGAGCCTTCACCCCCTTGTAAGGCCTTCGGGGCCGAAGCCTCAAAACCAACTGAAACCTTAAAACAGCTTGTAAAAAGCCACTTCCTCTGAGCCAAGATGATTATAGTCCAGAACAATGCAACAATGCAAAATGAATGAAAAACCACGAATGGAGACGGGGTTGTCTGCTATACTTAGCAGCTGACACATTTGCATCTTTCTTCTGCTTTTTTATCATTTATATTTCATAATAGAGATCCTACCATCCATTTTCCGTATAAAAAGATCCCTCATATTATTCCCTCAAAATCACATCTCTGCCATAAAAGAGGTTTCAGTAAAGGCCCTAGTGTTATTGGGAATTATCGAGCTTATCGGCAGATACGCCGAGTCAGCATATGCATTGAGTTCCTTAAATCAGTTTACAATGATGAATGGAACTCATTTCACCCCACAGCTGGCCTGGTGCTGAGTGCTATCCCAGTGTTTGTGTTTGCCTCTGCGGTTGGGAAGTTGTTTTCTACGAGGCAGTGGTTGGGTGATGTGGTGAGGGGCTGAAGGGAAGATAAAAGGTGAAGGGAAGGCAAACAAGTTGACAGTAACTACATATGGTCAGATCAGGCTATGTTAAGACTCTCTGCCGTATGGAGGATAAGCAGTCAGCGCTCTGCTATGCCAGCAGCCCACCTGTAGCCTGTAAAAGAAATAACTCATGGGTTAGTGGTGGTTTGGCAACTACGGGAAGAGGAAAAGAAATATGTGTGGCCTGAAGGTTGCACAAGAGAACAGAGCTTAACTGCCTTCACAGCCCCCCAATCTAGTGAGTCACCATTATGTCAGGCTGCACCGAGAAAAAGCTTAAAGTTAACAAGCCAGAATAAGAGCGCACTCTCGTCTGAGCTCTGCAAGACATTACACTGATGATTAGGATCCCCATAAAAGCGACAAAGCATAAGTGAAGAAAGCATCTACACTTGATTGAACCATGTCGGCACTTGTGCAGGTTATAAAGCGGCGTTTTCTGATGCTTATCACAAGGCATTTTGTTATAATCGCGCTGCAGTCAGCTGTTTCTCTCAGCTGTTTATCTATCAATAATGAGGGGCTCAGCAGCAGCCACAATCACAGAGACTCTGATTGTGTTTGTGTGAAATACAAGAGGTCTTTGTTGGCTGGATCAGGTTGAATCACATTGGGGATTTTCATAAAAGCCTTTGACATCTGGACCAGTGGCAGCAGGCCTTTGTCTGTGCCTCCAATTTGAGTAATGGGCTCTCACGCTGTTCCAGAATAGCATAGTAGCACAGTCCACATGGAGGACTGTCTGCTGTCAGCACCAAACCACGAGGCTCATTCGGTTCAATGTGTAACTAAAATGATTCAACCTGCTCATTAACTGTTCGGTCTTTTCTTGGGGATGAGAAAATTCAATTGATCCCCCAGTACATATCTTACCCTGCATGAACCATAATATGGTTATAATAACAGTGTCATGCGGATTCTGGCTACGTCCACAATGCAGGTTTTAGTACTCATTTTGGATTTATTGCTTGGATCTGATTTTTTTTTTTCTTTCACCGTTTCACATCATTTTCTTTTACAATGCGGCCAACATGACATCCTAATGTAAACTGGTCACAATCTGAACTGACCCACATGTCCAAAATAAGAAGCTAATATGACGTGGACAGCAAACTCGCAAGCAGATGATCATGTATTTATGTATTTGTGTATTTGTAACTGTGGAGCAACAGCTGCTACTTCTGGATAGAGGCGTGTGACCTTAAAGTCGCATTGATTTCCAATATGACCGATCAGACCTGAAAAAAATCAGATCTGTATCTGATTTAGGACCACATGAAAGTGGCAAATCAGAACTGAAAAGATCAGATTCCATGTGGCACATATGAGTAAAAAGATTTGATTTGAGCCACTTTGAGCCTGAATGTAGCCTTAGACTCAAAGCCAACCCTGGATAATAAAAAGGTGAAAAGTTAAAATTGAAAGTTAAAGTTAAAGTTAAAATATTTAAAATGTACTCGTTTTTACAGATCTTCTATTGTTCAATAGAGAAAGGATACACCTTTGTTCAAGACAATCCGTGACTGGGTCAATATTCAGCCAAATACCGTAATTTCTCATCCTTTGAACTTTCACAGCAGTCACTAAAAAACTCCTGACATTGAAGTTTCAAGTAGTCCACAAAGCAATAGCGCTGATTTTACACCAAAGCTACTTTCTCCTTGAAAAAACAGGTTTTTTTAAAAAAAAAAAACCTTATTTAAACTTGAGCGATAATCTGGAGAAAATCACTCTTCATTCCCCTTCTCCAATTCAATAAAACCATTTGATGAAGATCTGTGATCAATAGAGCCACTTAGCATGCGATTGAGTAAGGTAGACTTGGTCTCACTCCATCCCTCCCTCAATCTCAGAGGCAGTCCTTTTTTCACTTTCACTGACCGGCTCTCCCACACATAAACACATTACCGCCCACGCACTCGCACATAAAACCCGACACATGCACATTTCACACCTCTGTCAAACGCTGTTGCAGGAAGATGCAGTAACACTGTTTCCATGTTACAAGGTCCACTAGTTTTCATTCCAGTTCGGTGCTTAATCGCTCATCAACTGCGGTCGTTGGGGTGTAAAGCTGTCCCATCACCGCTGTGTCTGAGGCAGAGCCACTAATTGAAAGGTACTGCTTAATGCTGCATGGTTTGGCACTCAAGGGCTGGAAATATCTCCTCCAAGCAGTCCACCTCAAGTCATGACAACAAGACTGCAGGGGGTTGAGTGACTTATTGTTGCAATGGACCACAAATATGATGCTACTGTACATAAAAAAAAACATCCTCGAGCTTCAGATACCTTGAGAAGACTCACAACTGTGACAAAGAAAAAGGCACAATAAAGGGACATGATGCATTCATCCCCACCATATTTCTTTAATGAAAACATAATAATTTACATTGAATGCCCGTTTTATGTCCCCAAAAGAAAAAAAGGACAACTAAAAAGAGGAAGGCAATAAAAGAGGGTAGCTATATCTTTGACTGTCATTTTCCAGCCTCAGATGAAGGATTATGTGCCCCTCATGAACTGACATAAACTTAACGCCCCTCGACTTTATGAGCCACTTTCAAAGTCTTATTAGGTAAACTTACAAACAGATTTGGGCCGAGCTAAAATCAGACGATTTCATAGCATTCTGTCTTTTCTTAGCTCCTGCAAAAACTAACAATTTGGAGATAAAAAGTCTTCATTCAAGCACAGTGGGGTATTAATTGCGTCCCTTTCATGAATGTCATTGCTTTGACTCATGAAGTTGCTTCAACAAATATCAGCACATCATGTAAAAGCAGGCAAAACGCTACAGGAGAAATCAAAACCCTCACAAATCTAGCTGTCAAATCATGTCTTCCCTTGTGTTATCATTTGATAGAATCATACTGTTCAGCTATCCCAGTGGCCGAGTTTCCACTACTGAGGCTGAAAATCTTGGGAGAATCTTTGAGAACTGGGGGTTGAGAACTCTGAGATCTACAAATGCAGTCATCTCTTCTTAATACTTGATATTGTTATTTGCCTCCACCGTCTTATCCTCTCCCTCCCAAGCTCAGGGCTCCCTTCACCCCTTTATCCTCCAAATAACATGTTGCAAATTTCACCTCTTTTCTTTTTTGTTTTTTTGGTTTTTACAGGATTAAATCCAATCTTGCCCAGCCTTCAATGCAATAATCTTGTTTGTATTTTAATTAAACAGAATTGAGCTGGAAGCCCGTTCCTGAGCCTCAACACCTCCCCTGCCAATTGTACAGTCCACCAGGAACAATCCAGACGCGCCAACCCTGAAACTCCAACTACTGCAATCCTGTTTTAATGCAATCCAGTCTGTGTGTACAAATCCTGCCAGCTAGTGGGACAACACTGCAGGAGGCCATTGTAATCTGTAGGGACATGACTTACTACAGAGGTCGAACAGCTCGGCCATATTGATTTTCCTTACATTCAATGCACCTGAAATATGCAGACACAACCGCATGATGCTGTATCCCAGCATTCCTGTGTGTATCATGACGCCACCGGGCAGCGACTCACATCGTAGTTGGTAGTGACACCACTTACTGGAGTGAACAATAGTGCGATGGTAACCCCTTCACGACCACAGACGTCCAAAGTGTTGGAGCATTTCACTCTTAACTTGCTAAAAAGGTTGTGAACTGCAACATTTGCAAAGCTGACCTCGCCTGGCTTGTCAGTACATTTATAAGCACAATCATGCAGGAGCATCTAAAGAGGAAGCAAGCTGGCCTCCTGGAGGATGACGTTAGTTAGCAATTTAGCTAGCTAGCTAGCTTAACGTTGAAAGGTATGCCACTTCACGTTATGTACTGTAACATTTGATGTTTTGAAACACGTTATTTCTTGATCAATGAATTGTAGGTGTCGAGAGCAGCAAATCATTATTATTCACAACGATCACGTTCAAATTCCAAATGCGCCCTCACTTCACAGTCTTAAACGCTGCATCGTTCGTGGTCGCGTTCACGGCTGGATAGCGTGTTGCTGCCGAGAAAACACCTTTCTAAATCGCACATGCCTACAGCAAAATTTAAAAGGTGGCATCTAAATAAGAGACGTTGAGAAATTGTGCAATTCATAATACGAATGGTTGGTTATTCATATAATAAATACAAATAGCATTATTTTGCATACTGATACACAGTGTGAGAAACAATGCATTAGCACAGACACATACAGGTATCTCTGCTTTCCTTTAATACATAACTGAAGTGTGACAGAGTGCAGGTGTTGCTTTCAATCTATTCATGTCGTGTTCATGGGACCGTGCCGTCTTCATACTCTTGAACAGCAGGTTTTACCATGCTGATTGATGGCTTCACCAAATAAAGGGTTATGCAGATGTTATGCAGATGTTCAGATTGTCCACGGGGTGGAAAAAAATCACATCTAGAGACCTGTTATGTGGCCTACAAATGGCAGCATCTGTTGCTGTGAGCCTGTTATTCATTAATTTTAATTTATCCTCCTGACACCTTGGATTAGCTCTCAAAATGTTTTGTCACCTATGTTGTGATGAAACAATCTCCATTGCTTTCGTGACACCTCACACAGATGCTTTCTGTTGATATCTCACTGTTAGAAACAAACAAAAAAACCAGTTCCAACCATAGCAACAGCGCTGTAGGAGAAAAAGCTGCACCATGTTAAGATGACAGGAACTTTTGATGGAGGAGGAAAGCCGGGAAGCTTTCTGATTGGGTAAGAGGCTGCTCTATGAAGTTGGGCCCCTCATCCATAAACAAATATGTGCTCCAGTTTAAGATGCATCTTTGCCTTGTGAGGGGGAAACTTCTTGAGTGCAAAGCACAATGGGAGCAGATCGCATCAAAGGCCTGATCTTCAGATGGTCTCCAGAGAACAATCTCTTTCTTTTCTCACTTTCATTTCTAGCTTCTGCTCCCACATGCTGCACCCAAGTGAAGTTAAAAAAGAACCTTAAGTACATACAAATCTACACTACATTTAAAACATTATTGTAGGTGATAAATAGAATTTCAAACGCAAACTAAATGAAGCATTACCGTTTGAGATAATGACTTCTACTCAAGAGCCAAATCATTGTGGGTGCTTTTACAAATGTGCTTGTACATATTTGAGTGCTACAGTTCACATGAAAGAAAGCCTGCTTGACAGAAATGCATCCCAGAATTTAGATATCCAAAAATTCAGAAACCAACGTTTGACTGCAAAAGCATTTTTGATCAGGTTTACAAACAGAGGTTTGAACCATTCATAAAAGGCTTTTTTTGCTTGTCTGACAGCTTCAGACCGTCCTTTGCTTTTCCTGACTAAAACATTGGACACTCACGCTTATTATTGACCACCATCCATCCTACTGTCACCGTTTCACAAATGATGAAATGTCATTTGATTTCAGCCAATTCCACCGAGATGTATTTGTCAGCGTGAATGACATCAAAAGGTCTCACACAAAGAGAGACATAGGAGTGTGTGTTCCATTCGGCTTCTATCTTTGTGAGGACCAGTTTGACATGTGAAGACATTTTGGCCTGTCCGCACTTCTTCAAAAGGCTGTCTGTCAAAAGGGTTAAGACTTGGTTTTAGAGTTAAGGTTAGGCTCAGGGTTGTGGTGAGTTACGATGGTTAAGGTTAGTTTTAAAAGAAGGCGGTTAGCAGCCTGAGGGTGCAGCTCTAGGTTCACTGAAATATATATAATTAAAATATAGGGAAATATATAAAGATAAAGAAATATAGCAATGATCCCAGCTTCTCTTATTCTCTATGTTATTATTGTGGTCCTCCTTCCAGGTTGTGACCAGGCTCAGTCCTGCTTCGCTTTTGCACAAGTCCACATGGTGAGCTACTGGTGCCACGGGAATTAGGGGTAGAACAGATTATAGAGGGACGTTGAGGTTGGGATCAGGTATGGGGTGAGGGGGTGGTTGGGGTTAGCCACTGAGGGAAATGGTTATGTGATGGGTTATTGATGAGGGTCAGGGTCAAGGTTAGGGTTAGGGTTAGGTTTCCATAAACCATAAATTTGGACGGACTTGACATTCCTGTTACACATATCTTTGTTTTTGGGTTGTATTGCTTGGACTTTTGTGGAGTTGTGGAAAACGCACCCTAGACTTTACCCAATCTTGAAGAATAGAATGCCCTCTCTCGACAGAAAATTGGTTCTACAGAGAGCCGAGGCAATGCAGTATGTTCATAAGTCTGTATGTGGCAAATGCAAGTGGAAGTGCAAAGGGTGTAATCCTATGAGCTCAGGCCCGAGGCCTAAACCACTGCACAACCATTATAGAAGGAACTGTCATATGTTATTCAAGATGAAAGCTGATGACATTGTAGCATACTGCAAGCGTGATTGCGGAGCTTCATTTTGTCAAGCTTAATCAATGCTGCTTATTCCCGCAGTGGCTGCCAATCAATAGGAAAACTAATACGAGAGCTTGCTCTTATGTATTTGTGGGTCCATGAGCAGCATCAAACTGCAACAAATATACCTTACTGCATGCTAGGAAATGATTGCCACATGAGTGACATGAAAGTCAATTTAACACACGTATACCTTAAACTATGTGATAATACAAACATACTGTAGTCCAAGTCTTGTTAACTTTCTCAGAATAGCAACTCAATCTGTGAAGCAATTTGTCTCCTAATGTTTATTGTGAAGTTGTGAGAAGCAGATCTGTCTAACAATCACATACAGAGAAGCTGCTTCCTCTGTCTGAACATTAGGCATCAAACATGCTGCATTCATTTGGAGAACATATATGCTCTCTGCTGTATATTATTTCTCCCCGATATAACCTCCTGGAGAGGAAACACAAAGGAATACGGAGAATGACTGGAGCTGGCTCTATAAAAATGGCTGCTTTTGTGTTCTGGCCTGGCATGTGCTCGGGCCACTGTGCCATTACTGATTTTCCCTGCAAGTGCAAACTAAGGTCTGACATTAAAGTAGTTAGGGCGAAAGGATAAATAAGCATTTTCAAATGGAACCTTTAAATTTTTCTTTTTGTTGGATTTAAAAGACCCTTTGTGGTATAAGCTACATTTTTGCATAAAATACAATGACAACAAACAACAAACACCTTTGCCTACAGCCTTATGATGAAATGTCTTCCCATAATTCAAAAAATGCTCTCATACATTTGCTTGAACTGTTAAAGCCTTGAGCTGTCATCATCCCATCTTTAAAAAGAGAGACAGGGAGGACCACATCAACATAATCAACACTGCAATGAAACACTAAAGACAACTTTATTTAGCGGCGTACTGATTGGCTGCAAAACTCCCCACAAAACACGCCATTTCCTTTGTTTGTTGACACTTTCTGACTTTTCAATACTTGGAATGATGGAAGGAGACATTCAGGTGGTGGTCCTTGGCAATAACTCCATTGAGAGAGAGAGAGAAAAAAGGAAACTGGTAGAGGTAAAACGCCATCAAAATGAAAATGAACTGCAAGAATCTGGAGTGAGGACGTTCTCATCACGCACACGGCCTCCTGAAGGATCCGACAGGAAACGCCCCCCCGAAATCAAATATGGAAGTGCTTGATGTGCTCCTCACATCTGTCCACTCCATATGGAAGACAGAGAATTTCCCTGCCATCTGAGGTCTCTGTGGATATGACGAGAAGTAGAACACAACGCTGCTTACAGAAAGCGGCGAGAGAGCGGCGAAGGAGTTGCACCTTTTAGTTCATGTTCTGCAGCGGTTACTCAGACCATTAGCTAAATCTCATTGAGGACGACAACCGTGGTTCCAGAGTTTTATATTATGCGAGCAGTGACGGATATCAAACCCTAAGGCAGGTGGTAGATGGTGAGGTTGGGCTTCTAGAGCTCACTAACAAGCCTCCCTAATCCCTGTGATCCCACCTATTCTTCCTCAGTCAGCTGTTTTCACTGCTCTGCTGACAGCCCAACTTCTGTACTGTCCTGATTTCACTCTCTTCCACTCTGTGTCTCTATTTCTTTCTCACAAGTTATCAGCTTACACCAAGCCAGGCAGACCAGGGACCTCTGACCTCTGGCACTGACTGCTGAAAACCTAGCATGAAGACCTCTGAGCCTTCTCTGGATGAACTACTCTTGACAACACGGGTCTCACGAACGTATGTAGGGTTATAATGCTGAGGAGCAAGTGAACACATCTTTGGTTCATCCTCATTTGCATGTTCATTCTGCTTTTAATGCTGTACTGCAGGCGCGACAGAGCCAAAGGGGATTTCTTCATTGTCATATCACATGGTAGAACAGATCGCGACACTGGCACCTGCCACCTCACTAGAGGTTATCTGACTGAGGAGGAAAGATGGGAAAACAGCCTGATGAAATCTCCGCAGAGAGTCCCTTTGAGTTAGCAAGCAAGAACAAAGCAGAATGCGCAGCAGGGTGTTGGCTGGAGAGCGGCATGAAGAAAGAGGAGAGAAAAAAGATGAAGGAAGGAAGGGAGAAGCCATGGGCCTGGATGAACCTTCAGGGTTGACTGTGGGCCCATATTTAATTGGCAGGCCAGTGTGCGCCTGGATGACCACCAAGCAGGACTAGCAGAGATGACCAGAGGGCAGAGTAGGCACGCCACCACATGGCACCAGCTTCCTCCCTCAACCGTCGTCCTAGCCCTTCCGGAGTCTTCCCACAATCCCACAGGCAATTCCATCTGCTTCTGTTGTTCCTCTGTTCTCATTAAGGAGGGCTGGCTGAGGCAGCAGCACCACAAAACACACCCAGACAGGACAGGTGCCAAGCCCTGCGAATATGCCGTACATAGCACTGCATCTCATTGACCCAGTAGGGTAATATCCAACTCCAAATAAGCCTCAGGTTACAGTAGCTATCATTATGGGGTGGATAGATTCAGCATCCCTGCTGAGATATTTAACATAACATATTGAAACTTTTAGAAAATTACCCAAACTTGATATGCAGCACTGAAAACATGAAGAACTTTACGACATAGAAAATTAGATGGAATCCTTTTCACATCTGCTGTTTGAGAACAATACAGATTTTATTGTACTATGTTGCACTGGTGTGGTAAACCTTTAAAGGTTTGAGACAAAGAAGGCAGTGTCCTACAGTGAATCGATGCTCGAGGGCAGTTAAAATAACTGAAATGGACGTTGCTGGCGTCATCCAAACAAAACAGAACAAAAACCGCTGGTGCAACTTCCCCCTTCCCTCCCCATCCTGAGGAGTCCGTGTGTACATTCCCCAGCCACAAACACAGCTCCAGGTCCAGGGCTTGGTGACCATCTATTATCGAGTGTTTATCTAACTCCAGGGGAGGAGACAAAACAGGACGTCCACAGAATTGTTTGGGATAGACTGTTTGGATTTGAGGCGCTGAGAAGAGGAGACAGTTAGGTGACATTAAAAAAAAATAGACCGATGGTCTGATGACTAAAACGGCACTGACATTTTCACAACCTCTGTTTGACTGCTTAATCCATATCTGAGGTGCAATACGCATACTAATCTCTGGAGCTCAATCCAGGTGTTTGCGAGCTGAATGGCAGCAGATGTCATATCGTCAAAATCGCAGCCTGGGCAGTAATTTAATGGTATAGTTTATATAATTGTGTCACAACATAACTTTTATATAGAGACGTCTCAATTGACAGCTAAATAAATAAGCAGATAAATAGATAGATATGCACTTTATTGATCCCCTGAGGGATACTGAAGCAGCAATTCACATGTCACAAACCACACATAGCTTACACGAAGCTGACCTGAGGTAGATAAGTAAAAAAAACACTATTTCACAAATATAATCACGTGCATAAAACTACTGTAGTAGATACAAAGCGAATCAATACAAATAGAATCAAAATAGATTGAGAATTAAGTACAAATTAAAAGCTGAAGTACAATTTTAAGATGAGACATTGAATTGCAAAGGACTCAGCTTGCTCAGATAAAACACTTCTAAAAAAATCTAACTTAAAAATGTAATACATTGTGTGTATATATATATATATATATATATATATATATATATATATATATATAGATAGATAGATAGATAGATAGATAATTGTAACTGAAATAAATCCATGCATCTCTCTCTCTCTGTCCCTTTGGAGGATCTGCTCTCATCGACTGCTTTTCTTATTGATGCCATCGATCAGCTGACATTTGCATCTATTAACTGTCGTTTGATTGGCGTGTGATTGTGGTTACTGCGGATGATGTTAACACATTTGCTTCACCGATACCTTCTCTTACCTGCTATCTTGTCTCAACTTTGCTCCACCAAGCCAAACTTTAAGCAGTATCAGCTGGCAACAAAGCACTGATTTTTCCTGTTAATTTTACATGCTGGAAAATGCCTTTTAACCTGTTGAGTGGCTGATAGGTAAGCAGTCTCTAGACTAATTAAAATCCTGCCATAACAAAATGCTATATCTAAACAAAAGGTGCTGACAGCTTTAGAGCTGCGGGTCCTGTTTTGAGCTGGGGGGGTGGGGGGGTGGGGGCGTAATTATTCAATTGTTTCACTGAGATTTGTGTTTTTTTTTTTCCCCACTTGTTAAAGGTATCTAAGACAAATGAATCCGCTTCGCCGGGCTCCCTCTCATGAATGAATAACAATGTTAATCAAGAAGGGCTTTGTTCCTCTGCGCTGCATGCTGAACAAGAGCAGTTAGCTCACCTGACCCCTCTGTCAATTCTACACAATGCCGTCAGTAATTCTTTGACTCCGGGCACTTCCTCCGTGCAAATGAATTCACCTGTATCCGAAATGGCATGAAACCGGGGACTTAACTGCACAGTGTGCGGATAGTACAAACTCCTCTTTCGAGTGAGCGCTTCTCAGGGTCACTTCAAACCTCCACCGCCACAATCGGGCTGGGAAAAAGAAAGGATTTGTGAAAATCTTCTTTGGGGCATGACAGCGAGAGGAGAGCTTAAGTTTGATTGGGGTGAAGAGGCATGAATTATAACAGCGGCTTCTTATCCCTCGCGTAGCTTTTGCCCATCTCTTGTTTCAATTAGCAGGAGGGGGTCTAACCGACAGTATCTCTGCAAATCCGCAACTACTCGCCACTTCACCCCAATTGTTAAAAGAGCAAGAATTGATTAATGGGAGTTCTCCCTTGCTTCTTCAGTTCTCCAACTCCCTCATGTCATTTGCTCTTACTTTTCCCTGCATGTCAATCTGTTCTATTTCTTTTAAAGCTGTCATTTCACCACTAGCTGTGGAGAGGAGGTTTGCTCAAGGCAACGTAAAATATGTCAGTCTTAAGGCCAAAGGACAACAGTCAGAGCTTTGCTCCGGATGTACTGTATTCTACTCAGAAACTCCTAGTTTTCCCTCTGAGGATAAGAAGTCTTGTTGTTTTTCTGGTCATGCACCACTGTGGCTAAACTCTAAAACCCGTCAACCACAGAGGATTTTTTTCAACAATGAATCCATCTTCTTCTTCTCCAGTTCATGTTTCCAAACACTGTATGAATCATTAACATGACGAATATGCTAAATGCCTTCATGGCCAGATGGTTTGTTCTTTAAAGAGTTGCTTTCTATACCACTGTATACATGTGCGCGTCCTTGTTATACACCAAGTGTGAGGGAATGGCTCTCACTTAAACATTCTAGCACAGAGCCGTGGGTGATGCTGTCTATGTCTAGCCTGAGGGCAACGATACAAGCGCTCATACATTTTTCACACCTTTAAGACAGATGAGGACCACATGGGCCGAGCGCGAGCAACTTCTGTAGGCAGCCCATGGTAGTGCAGTTTGTTGGATCCTCCAGCACCATGGGAATATAAAAAAAAAAACGAATGCAGAGGATAACAGAAAAACAGAGGAAAAAGCAACCTGGAAAGTCCTTGGGGGAGAAGAGGCATTGAGAGAAGAAAACAAGATAGCAGATGAGGGAGGGGGGTATGGGAGGATGATGGAGATGGGAAGAAAAATATGCCTGTGGCAGGAAAAGGAAACCAAACCAGCTCATTACTGACCCAAGCACATAGAGAGATGGAGATGGGGAAAATGAAAGTTGAAAACAGACTGCAGCACAAAGAGGAAAAAAATGGGAGGAGGATGAGGGATAAAGAGAGAATATTTTGGTTTTTGGTATGTTTGTACGGTAGCATGGCATCGTTACGGCGATTTCATCACAGTGTGACAGCAGCATATTTTGGAGTGCGCTGTCACATGGGCTGTCCCTGGGTCAGCTGAGCGCGCCCTGTTAGGGTCCTCTAATGAGCAGCGGACCCTCAGACTAGCAAACAAGCTTACTCTTGAATACTACAACAGAGAGGAAGATGAAAGAAGAAGAGCCACCCCTTCATCCAAAAGCATACACACAAACATATAAATGTAGCCTGTCTTTACATTTCTCCCTCTCAGTCTGGCAAACTGGAATCATTCACTTTCTCTCCGACTTTTTCCTCCCTCTATCTTCTTTATTCTGCTCCCGTTTTGGCCCTATCTTCTCTTCTCTCTTTTGTTGCAAAAACCTGTTATTCACAGATGCTCCCTCTTTCGCCGTATCTGCCTATCTCTGGCTTTCTTCTTATCTTCCCCATCCTTGCTAGAGCATAACAAGCTCACTGACTCCCACTCTGTCTGTACCAGTGCTGTCCTGTTTTTATGGAGTGACAAATTAGCCCAGTGGAGAACCACGCTGCCATTGCTGAGCAGTAAACAACAAGCTCGTCTGAGTGGAAAAATACAGGGCTAGGAGCTGCGAAGGATCCCTTCACTGCCACTCCTCTCCACAGTGCCTCCTTCCACCCTGCTCCTGCCTCCCTCCGGCCTGAGGAGCATGCCCGCTGCTTCCACATGGCTCGCGCCCAGCAAGCACAGCCATGGTGCAATGAGCCACAGCTTAACACCATCTCAGATACTGACAGTGTGATTGCAGCTAAGGAAATGGAGCAGAATGGTGGCTAGCGATGCCAGAATGACAAGTCAACAGGCCTGAGAGTGGGCGATCACTGGGTAATGAAACAGTAATATTTTCTGTCTGTTTGGAAGTTAAGCAGGAAGCAGGAAGTGTAGCTTAACATACTGGAACACAACAGACGTGACTGAAGCATATCAGTTAAATTAGCGACGATTTTGAGGGAGAGCACACGTGCATCCTGTAGCAGACAAGAAGTCACAAAGTTTACAAACCCAGGCCTCTGACGGACCAAGTGACAAGCATCTCCTTCCTCAATCAATGGGTGTGCAGCATGTCTCAATTTCATGAGTTTGAGTCTCGGCTGAGGTCTATAATCAACATTTGCACCTTATTTGCCGGAAACAAAGTTGTTTCCTACCAATAACCAAAGAAAAACATTTCAAAAATGTTTTCACTTGATGTAAAAAAGATTGTTGAACGTAAGCCGGGGTTTCGCCGAGTGGTCCAAAATTGCTGTTCTTGTCCTGTGTTCAGGTTGGAAACCCCGCCTCCCCCATGCACTCAGGTATTCAGACAGTCAGTTTGTCAGTCAAACAGCAGCCAAAGCATCAGATAATCAGTCAATCCAGAGAACCAGTGCCAGTGAAAGTCCCATTATCACTCCTTGGGTGGAGACATAACATAGCTAAAGCTGCTCTTTGCTGTACATTATATTCCCCTTCATACATCACTTACCTGAGCCCGTCTTTGAGGGCAGGGGGCATGACGATAATATCCCACACTGTGTCACACCAATGGCTCCTGCCTCTTTCCTCCCACTCAGGCTAAGAAATTACAATCCAGCAACCAAATAATAATGAGTAAACAAAAAGCCATTTCATGGAGACCTAATGGAAAAAACAGCCCTAAGGGAAGGGGAAATATACCGTTGTTAAGTAGGCACCACCATAATCCCACATTTTAATGGCAAAATCTTAAATATGGAGAAATTGTGCTCACCCATGGGGCAAAGGAGACATCATCGGTGCAATGAAACTACAGGGAGGAAATATTTGCTCTGGAAGCTCATGTAAACACATATACATAAGCACATAATGCATGCCAGCTCTTTTAATAGCCGTCAGCTCACATACAGAAAGTTACATCCAGCAGTTATTCCACATGGCCTGGCTCAACGAAGGATGAATTAGACCCAAGAGCCATTAGTCATGTGTGACCCAGCCAGGCGTAATCAGAGCCTAACTCAACAGAGATACCACCACTGAGGCTAAAGCCCAATCCTCATTAATCATTACAGCATCAGCTATAGCACCGGCCTATGGCTTGATTCTTTAATTATGGCACCCTGCATTTAACTCCCTCTGTTTCTGGTCGAGCTGCAGCGCTGCGAAATGGCAAAGATCGAAATCCACAGAGGAGCCGAGAGCAAACAAGTGGTCCCCAGAATAAAACAGAAGGGGTAAATTAAGGCCACGTGACTAATGCAGCGACTATTACTGAACGCAAATGCTCTCAATTAATTTCATTTTGAAAAGCACAAAATAGCTTAAGAGCTCCAAATCAGGCGTCAAGTAATCCGCTACAGTAAGACTCTATCTCGCTCCTTCTCTCAGATAAAGAATTAGCTAAATATAGGGAGGAAAAAGAATGTCTTGGGAATGCACTCGCTCAGTGAATTCATTATGTAAAAAAGGATGTCATTGACACAGATTTCAGGAGTTTGGGGGATTTTATTTGTCATTTCATGGGCTGAAGTACAGTGAACAGTACAGTGAAATCTTTTAAAAGACAGACTCGCTGTGCGTTTCTGTTTCCCACTTATGCAAGTTAAGAACTGCTCCCATAGGCTGCTACTCCCTCGTTTCCTGTCAACTCTCTACTGTCTAAAACGAGGGCATAATAACGCCCCAAAAATAATGAATAAGAAATATTGCTGCAGCAACTCATGATATTTCTCTGCAGCTCAGCAGTGAATTTAGTGTCTTTATCCAACTTTATTTCTCACATATGTACGGTTGTAATACCTCAAAGAATTAAATACAGTTTCCTTGAATTGTATCATTATAATGTTAACTCACAGATTTCTATATCCTGCTGGTTTTGTCTGTTTATTTTGCCAACTCAGTCTGGTAGTACACTGTTTTTGCCTCTCTGTGCATGAAGAAATTGGAGATAAGAGCAAATTTTCAATTGGAGCACAATGTGTCATGAATTCACGTCAACTCACCTCCGTTCACATTCTGTATCGACAGCGTGCGCCATCACGCCGCTTCTAAATTTGACTTTGTGCTGTATAATTCAACTAAAGGGCAGCATTTATCATACGTGCTGCGGATTGAACCAGAGCGGGTTTCCTTTCACTGTGAGCAGAGAACGACTGGAAAGTGGAAAATAGAAAACCTGGAGTGGCCCGGAGCAGAGTGATTACAGAATGATTTGAGCGTGGAGCTGAAATTGCTGCTGTTCCACTCAGGTGTGTGTGTGTGTGTGTGTGTGTGTGTGTGTGTGTGTGTGTGTGTGTGTGTGTGTGCGTGTGCTCCAATGCAGCATATAAAACAACTGATACTGTTTCAGCTAAGAGTTCCCAATCATTTGAGTGCCTCTCAGGTACCTGTGCCTCTTACAGCACAAGGGGTTTGCAATTATGCTCAATTTTTTAAGTCAATTTATAGCACTGTTCCCTTGGAGTACTTCTACATTAATTTGGATTTCATGTTTTCGTTTTTTTCTTTTTAATTTGGCAATAAAAGTGCAATATTCGTCAAACCAATTGGATGACTTTGTGCCATACCTTCCTTCCAATTAATGGCTTCTGCTCAGCCCAGCTTAGACCTACAGCCCCTGTAATATACCCAGACTTAATTACATTCTCCAATTGATCGATTCATTTGATCTCGAGCTAAGGCAGTGCAGTCAAAGTCATCACCTCCACTCCTGATAAAAGACATCATCTCTCTCGAAAACTGTGCATAAAAGCTACTGAAAGTGTGAGTGAGGGATATATATATACAGTAAGTGGGCTTTAAATTTAAATTTGTCAAAGATGTCTAAAACTTTGGATCTCACTGAAGAAAAATGTTTCATTTGGGGTTTAAACAATTTTGTTAAAAGGCTAAATATGGCTCACAGCCCTCACGCAGCGGCCGATGAGAGCAACAGGAGCCTGCCAGAACATACACACTTTTTAAATGCACACTTTCAAGTAATTACAGGCGTGCAGAGTTCACGGTTAGAGGTTAAGAAATGTGTATGTGTAAAGTCATAACCACAGAGGTACAAATATGTGCATTACATGTAGCATACACACACTTCTATGCCTACACATTTTACGCACTACCATGAAAAAGGCATATACACACACACACACACAGGCTGCACGGTGCATGTCTTGATGCACGAACCCACTGCCAAGCACCAGAACACACACAGACCCTTTTGCTCAGAAGATAACAAGCTCCATTTTACCCGAGCTGAAAAAAGAACACAATCATTAGGAAGACATCACAGAGCAATGAGAGTTTCTTAGAATAAAAGCAAGAGTAGAGATCTAGACAGAACGTGAAAAAGAAAAGAGTGGGATCAGACTAAAGGGGCAGGGAGCCGTAAGGCAGGGGGTGAGAAGAGAATGAAGATGACGCACTCAATCAGTCTCCACTCTGAGAGGCCTCTCATTAACTATTCCCGTGATAATGACAGCACAGAGGAAGCTACACGCACTGTGTTATTAGAGACAAAGTACTTTCCTCTCTTCGCTTTCTTTCTCCCCACTTCAGTCTCTGGAGAGAACTTCATATTCCTCTCTGTTTTTTTCTCTCCCCTTCCTCTCTTTTGTCTCTCATCTGAAGAGCAAGGCCACCTTACGCTGGTATTTTCCCTCCCACGGCAGAGTTTGAGGACATCACAGACAAAGAGCCGCAGTCCTTCCTTCAACAAACGAATACGCCTTACATACTGTAAAAACACACTTCAGTTGTACCAGCAAAACAAATGTACAGTTCCCTTGCACATTCTGTACTGTCCCTTCAATTATGGCCTCGCATGTGGATGCACAACATTCCAGCCAACTCCCCATGCCCAACTCTGCACAGTCTGTGCTCATCACTGCGCCTCACTCCGCTGAGGCAGAGGAAGATGGAGGATGAGGCACGGTCAAGAGAGAGGCACTGGATCGCTCTGTCGTCTGGAAAGGGGTTACGGATTCAAGGCCGCTGAAGGCAGCACTTCTGCACCCACACCCAGACTTAATCACAGCTCTCTGGGACACAGTTCAAAAGAGGAACGCCGGCCATTTGTGGCTATAAAATGAACGGGATGCAACAATAAGAGAGACTGCGGATTTCACAGTGAGGGAAAGTCAGGGAGTTTTCCCATCGGCTGAAACTTTATGGTAGACTTTGCTCAAAACATAACCAAAAAGCACTCTTTTACCACAACCAGCCCACATTTAATTCTCATCACAGTGTCAATGCTCAGCTTAGTTCTTCCTCAGAGAAAGCTGCTCCCGGTTGTTCCGTCTACACTGCTTTTAATCTTTTAAGGTCAACGCACGTGTTCACTTCGCTGTTGATTGTTTCCTTCCACATTCTGCAGACGATGAGCCACGCCGCCTTTTGTTATCTCGTGCGAACGAGCCAAGTTCATTTGAATAGCGAGAGCACTGCAAAACAAACACTCACTTTCAGGATAACAAAATGTGGAGGATTGCACTCTCTTCAAATTTAACACTAGGCCTCTTCTTTATTATTCAGGCAGTCGAATCCTTGGTTTTTGGCACACCACATAAAAATGTTAATCAGCTATTAATTGTACTCCTGTCCTTGATATAAGCACCAACAGTAGAGCACGAAGCCTACATCCGTCCTTACCGTCTTACTCTAATTTCCTTGAGCTTACTGAAACACATGTAGAAACTATAATATGTGCATTGATCTCAAGCCGTTAAGTGGTAAAGCTGCCGGGAGAGTAATTTCATGCCAGGTAGGCTCCCGCTCCTCTCCTTGTCTCCACGCTCACCCCTGACTGAATAACCAGACCCAGAGGGCTTCTTCACAGCAGGTGCTCCATTGGTGCCTAACCCCGACGCCCACCCGCTCACCCACCCACCCACTCTTGCCTCATCTCTCCCCCAACATCACAGCCGGCACACAGGAGGCCGTGTTCCCCTCAGCATTAAGACGCAACGCTATGTTACAGCTCTATTAGCTAACTAATCTGAGAGAACTTTATTTTATTA
The DNA here is from genome assembly GCF_051107435.1 of Chaetodon auriga. Taxonomy (NCBI): domain Eukaryota; kingdom Metazoa; phylum Chordata; class Actinopteri; order Chaetodontiformes; family Chaetodontidae; genus Chaetodon; species Chaetodon auriga. The sequence goes on from NC_135093.1 coordinate 5,048,193, forward strand.
GCCCCTTAAGACTCCTGCCAAGGCCCTTTTCATCCTTTATGGATTCGGTAACTGTGCAGGCTCCATCTCTCTGCCCCCTCCCTCCTTCCTCCTGTCTCTCTCAATCTTTCAATCCCTCCATCTTGCATGCTCGCTCGCCCCTTCTCGCACAGTCCGGTTATGTGGTACTTGCAGGGTTGCAGCAAATGTGCATTACAGACACGCCAGCACACACACACAGGAAAAAAAAATACAGGACTCGCACGACTCTCCTCTCAGGCGAAGCCCACTGCAGGCCAAATGAGCGACACAACAGACGACGTATGAAGAATTGAGAGGCAAGGAAACACACAGCAGGGACTTTCGGTTTCTGGCAAAATGGACCTCCCGTAGCAATTCAAACATTCAGGTGTGAACTCACGGCCCCGCAGACACCTATTTTCTGTGTTTGCCTTATATGGCTTCTACTCCATCTCCCAACTCACTCTCCTCCTCCACCACCACCACCAAGCAGTAACATGTTCTGAGGCGTGTGGGCGGAAGTGAGGACTCAGCACGTTGCTGGGAGGGCTCAGCGTCCAGCGAGACAGGATCGGTGGTGCAAAGAGGGTCCATGACGTGAAGTTCCACGAGTATTATTGTCACATACTTAGCAGACTGCATATGTTCACCTGGACAAATGACCTTAAAATGGCTTTTTATTTCAATTCGTACATTTCACCTGCCTGGGTCCGGACCCTTGAATCGCCACCGAGTTGACTGATTCGTCAGGCATCATGACATGAAACAGCAGTTTCTCTTTAGAAAAAACAGAAGATCCAATGAATGCTGCAGGGGACTAACGATTAGCCAATCAGCACCATGGGTGGCACTAACGCTGCTGTTAAACGTTGTGAAGCTGAGCGCCAGAACAAATGAGGAGTTATAAGAAAAACGTTGACTGCTATAGACAAGATAGTTGCTGCTAGAGGGTATTCTTCACCCAACATCGTAGTTTGTTTTTCCATCCACTCTTTAAACCCCAGCAAAACCAGCACGCTGGCATGGCTATGCATCAGTGCTGACTTAAAACGATGTTAGATTCATGCAGATAAGTCGGTCTCCAGTGATTGGTTAGGGGGAAATCGAATCCCCCTCCCCTACAGAAATTGGTTAGAGTGGTTATGTCAGCCTGAAGATGGAAACAGGGTGTAACGAGCTGACAATTCTGTCTGATGTCAGGCAACTAAATCACATCTCTCGCAGCAGGCCATTTCAAATGCATACATTTGATCAGGTGGAAAAGGAGAATGGGAATCTGTAGCAGCAGAGAAAATGGGAAATATTTCATATGGGTAGCCATAATGCATTATGCAAAAGGGACGAAGAAACTCTGCAGCACATATACATACAGTACAAACTGCACATATCTGTCAGATTTGGCCGTGCAAAAAGTATATGCATAGTAACAAGTACACAAACAGAAGTGTCTCAGGCATGCAAACAAACGGCATCCTGAATTGATTCACTGTCAAAGGCAACACTTGTATTATTTTGTGTTTTTATTATTACCAACAAATTACCTGAAGAGAACAGAAACAACAGCAAATTGGTCCTTCCAGCCCGCGCTGTAGACAAAGCCTGATCTAGCTTATGCCTTTGGTGCCTGAGAGCTCCATGGTTGTCCAAAACCCGCTGCAGTGGGTGACACGCAGTGTTCATTAATTACATTTAACAAACAGTCTGAAACAACTAAGACTGTGTTTTCAATCCCAGAGTACGCCCACAGTTCGCTGTGCAAAGAGGAATAAACCACACTGGCTGCAACAGCATTTCTCTTTCAAGTATTTTAGTAGTTACTGTATACGGTACGCTCATTGTTGGTTTGGATCTTTCCAGGAGAATTGCTGATGATAATTAAAAAATAAAACAGCGCCAGCCTCAAGTGGTGCAGAAACAGCAGCAGAGGTGAGCTTTGATGCAGCATGTGGTTTGAGACCTTTGCTCCTGCATGCTCCAGATGTTTTTCCATCATCCCGCTTCTCCATTATCTAAGCTACTGTGTACGTCTGCGCTGCTCTGAGGCTTTGGTGGGGGAAGATCAGAGCAAAACAGAAGTGACATCCAACAGAGGGCAGCTCCCTCATGCACTGCGCTGAGGGGGAACTCGGACGTCTTGCTCAATATGAAAGGGCTGATGGCAGGGCGGCCCAACGGCAGCACCGGGCCCCGTGCCAGAGGAAGGCAGGGCACGTACTGGCTACATGTGCACGCATACGTGTGCACGCACAGGCACACAGACACACAATCACTCAAGCAAGGATTAAAAAAAAAACCCACACAGACAAAATCACACACTCACTCGCATGGCAGAAACTATAATAATGCCATCAGAGATAGCCTAATGATATTGGAGGGCAGAGTGTGCGGGCTCCCTTTGATCTTCCCTCTTCCCCTCCTCATCCCTCAAAGCTCGTTGCAAAGAAAGAAGCCGAGCAGAGCAGAAAAAGAACAAGGAGGACGGAGAGAAAGAGTCGTAACGGAAGAATTGCCAACCTCCATTAAAAAAACAGAAAAAGATGGGTGAGAGAGCGAGGAGCCCTCAGGCAAAAGAATCAAACTGGCTCTTTTCGCCTGGGTGTACCTGCGGAGGAGGCCGTGGACGGTCCACAGCCCACCGCTCTCACAGCCGGCACTCAAACCCTGGCTGTTCAACAGGGCCGAATTTGGCTAGAGACGCCTCACAGAGACGTACTGTCTCTCAGAGACAAATACAGCATGTCAGTGCGGCCACTACCTGCCAGCCATAACCCTGCACCTCCCCCTATCTGCCGCCTCCCATAGCAGACTGAGAGAGGAAGTTTCTGATCAGGGCTGTCGATCAAATTTCAAAGCCTCCTCTCTCTGTGATAACAGAGAGAAAAAATGTCAGTCAAGGAGAGAACGGTGCGAAACGGAGGAGTCCCGCAAGGGCTCTGTTAGTACAACATCAAGCAGCTTGTTTGTGTTTGTCAGTCGGTACATCATCGCAGTGAACCGTCATAGCCTCCGACAGGACGGTGTCTTCCGGCCTGGCAGGCACGTCTGACTTGGCTGGTCGTGACAGATCGTGGGTACAGATCTATTTTTGGGGATCTGACAAGGCTTGTTGGGTCAAAAGATCAAGGCCTTTGTGTGTGTGTGTGTGTGTGTGTGTGCACCTGAGGGGCAAGGCAGCAGCTGTGGAGTCCAAGGAATGACAGTGGTGAGGAGCTATGTGACCAGGACGTTATCTAAATCTGTACACGGCCCACTGAATGCACGATGAGGAGATGAGGACTCATTGCTCAGCAGAAAATACTTAAGGTTTATAGTAGAGGCTGATGGGACACTTTTATAAGCTACCAGCATCGGTGCATCGTGGCTGATGGATATTTATTTAGGTATTTATTGCTTTGACTATGCCGTGATCAGACCACACGTTTTTTTGGGTTTTTTTTTTTTGTCTTTGACGATGGTCACCGCGTCAGGTCTAACGACCACAGGGCCATAAACTCTCGTCATGCCTTGGTTGGGTGATTGGCAAGACTACGTGTATGACCCCAACCAATCACAGCATGTCTTATTCTTGCATGAGTTCAGATGTCAAGGGGGAGGCGGGCGAAGCAGCTGTCAATCAAACTGACAGAAGCGTTGTGTGTGATGCCGGCGGTCTTGTGCACCAAAAAAGAAAGAAAAAACAGCTGCGGATGTTCTGTAAGACTAACAGCAAATAAAAGAGGCGGAGTAAACTTCGGCCCGTTCGGTCATTATTTATACATCTACTGGGTCGCACCCAGATAATAATTAGGACAGGTACAACGAGGCCGCGTCAAACAGGCTACTTTACGCCCAATTGTTGTTCACAATCGGCCACCGAGCTGGTAATTGGTCAGCCATGACAAAATCGTCTCAAAATTGGGCTCCCAGCAGTAGATGTTTAGTTCAGTTTCGAATCAAGTCAGCGATTGTTCACTTCTTCTCTTTTGTCAGAGCTTCAGTCTGCAGAGGGAAGTTGGAAGAAAGATGACAGTCTGTTGGTTATGTGTAGCCCTGCTGAGCACTGGCTGTCTCCAACTCCCCCCCCACACACACACAGGCACGCATACACACACACACACACACACACACACACACACACACACACACACACACACAATTTCTGGCAGACATATTGACCAATGAATCTGCTATTGGCTTTTTCCTGCTACAAAATATTGTTATTCTATCGACCTTTAAAAGCCCACTATCAGTAAACCTCTAATTTAGAGGTAGTATTATACAATAAAATGGTGTCCAGTCTCTATTGGTTGATGGACCAAAGGTTACCGGCCGCAATGTTTGAAAAGGAGCAGAGAGAGAATATTAGTGCTCAGAAAACAAAGACAGACAAAAAGTCTGCAAAATCATCTGACAGGAGCCCTCAGACGACGCTGTTTGCAATCCACAACAGTCTCATCTCGATAGATCAGGCACATGTTTAGAGTAGCTTAGCACTACAAGCAGGGGCTAAAGTTAGCTTAGCTCTGCCAAAAATTCAACAGAGCGCATTCCTACTCCAAAGCGGTTTTATTTACACGCTGCATCTCATCTATTAACAACAAACGAGGTTTGAAAGAGCAATTAGCTCAAGCATCAGAGATATTTCTCAACCAACAACAGATGAGAGGCAGCGTGAGACTCGTGCGATGGAGTCGTGCCACGCTGTGAGTCACGTATTGACAGCTGATTGAGTTTTATTGTTGGCGAATGCAAGCAGAAAGTGAGCGATCGACTCGCTGCCGTCTGCACTTCATCCCCGCAGTAAGCGCAGACGGCGAGAGCGGACATAACGAGTGGCAACACAAAGCGTAGCTACAGCGGTTTAATGTGAAATGTTCAATTTCAGATTACGTATGATACAATGAGAAGAAACCTTGGCAGGCTCAATGATAAACATCTCATTATTATTTTTCAGTAACTTCCTGGATTTTGCCTGGCGCCCTCACTGTTTCCTCCTGTTTCCAGTCCTTAAGATAAGCTCAGATGACCATTTCCTGACCCCTGAGTTTCATATATAAGAAACACGAGTGTGGTATCAATCTTCTCATTTAACTCGATTTACATATTTACCAAAATGTTAAACGTCCTTTGACAGATTTGTCTTGACCTAATTATTTCCTACGCTTGCAGACCGATCCAAGCACATGTGCACAAAATACTTACAATAATATCCAGTATTATGATTTGAATCCTATTTAAATATGCATTTTGTATCAGTTTGCATCTTAATGCAAGAGCTCACTGAGGCCACTAACGCTGGATAATGGTGAATGCTACAATACTGTGTAGCAGAGATCGGTAGAGAAGATCTGCAAACTCAAAAGGACGATGAATGTCAGTTATGCATATGAAGTTTTAATTAGGTAACATCAGTCGCCACAAGCTATCGGTCATTTCAGAAGAGGTAAGGCTCTAGCAGAAGCCCCCTGAGTGTATTGATTTGACAAAGGCTGCTTCTTAGAACTTAACAATTGAACATTTCATTTGTAAGGAAAGATTCATGATTGATTGATTTATTTGTTCTTTCTTGTCTCCCCTTGAGTCATAAAATTATGCGTGCTGGCCTATCAATTACAATCCCATTCTTTCAGGCTCCTTTTGAAATCTCCTTACCTCACAGTTTGTGTTCCTTCTGTGAGGGGGATCTAAATTTGTACTAAATATATAAAGTATAAAAACATCAGTGATACTTCAGAAGACAGCACCTTTTCTATGTAGGACATTTATGTAACAGACCCAACACTTGTGCTAGATATCAATCGTCTCATCTGTCTGTGGGTAAAATGGCAAAAAAAAAAAAAATATAGATTTCCCAAAATGTCAGTGTTCATTTAAAGCTTACAAAACCAATCAAACAAAAAAGTGTCACACCAGGAAGCTCGAGTTGTGCACTTTCAGCTTTGCCGACAACTCAAAGAAACAGCTTTTTCTGTGTCTCACTTTTTCCTGCCCCTCTAAGAGTGCATCACTTTGTTTTCGTGGTCTGTAAAGACCGTTACATCCTCATGCAATCATTTCCTGGATCCCACAGGAGAAGAAAGAAACAGACGAGGAATGAAACAGTGCTGCTTGTCAGTGTTTGTGTGTGTGTGTGTGTGCAGGCGTGTGCGATGGGTGTGTGTGACGGGTGGTCTTAAGCATGCAGCACTCTGTCTTTGTGTGTTTGTTTTTTCAGATAGTGTTTACAAGAACAAGGCCCACGGCATAAAATGCCATTTTTCATGCAGCGGTGTATGCGTGTGCACATGCGTGTGTGTATCTGTGTGAGCAATAACCACGAGGGACTGAGGGCTAGCCAACCTGTGCGTAGGTTGTGTTGTATTCTACAGCTTCCAGAAGGAATGAAAGAGGAAGTAATTGACCATCACAGGAAGGCTTTTCTTCATTGTTGCAGTCGCACTGAAAAGCACCTCTTCAAGGCTTCTCTGACTATATTTTACTACCACTGAGCGAGCAGGGAGTGAGCATACTTGACCGTTTTCCATCTTTGTTATGTACAATTAATGTTGCCTGTGACTTCTCATAAATTGCCTGTAGGTTGTCATAAGTGAGGACGACCAATGCGAACTATTCCTGGAATGCACATCTATGGATCCCTTTGTGGCTTGCCTTGAGTACCTGACTGTATTCTACCATCAGTGAACGACATGGCTTGTGCTATGCGTGTCACATTCACCATTCACAAATCTAAAACTGTTGCGTGAAAAGTTAAAACGGGAACTAAACGGGGGTCAACCAATCGCGTGTGCTCCAAGCAAATACAATCAGCCCAGTTATGGATTTCCACTAGTATGTTTTGGTCAGGACATCTTTAAACAATAAATTCACTTCTAGAGCCAGGGCGAAGAATTACAGCTGACTGATGCTTCTTCTTTCGCCTTTGCATGTAATCTTTGTGATGTATCATCAAATATAAACTCAGGATGATGCACGATTGTCTGTTGGTTCCTGCTCATCTCCAGTCTTTCCATTACTCACCATGCTTGCTATAACTCCTCAACCCCTCTGGCCTCAGAAGAAACAAACACTGTCAAAACACTCATTAACTCCTTCATTTAAAGATAGCCCACACACTGAGTATAAATATTTAAAAGACCCAGGAGGAATTTACAATATGACCACAGAAATACCACCATAGTCAGAGACTGAGGGCGCTGGAGTGTTTAGCTTTCGACTTATTTTATCAATATCATCAAATCTTTTATAAAGGTTGTCACATATAAAAATATTATTATATAAAAAGAGTTTATCAAAAGTTAATTGTACTCTTTTATGGTGTTCAACAACATTAAACCACGACTACTAATATGAGGTTTTAGATTTTCAGAAAATACTCTTCAAACATTTTTCATGCAGGATCTGATACCTTGACCTTGATACCAATTCATGAATGATACTTTAATCGGTGCCAATTTTAGAAAATTGATTTTAGCAAAAAGAAAATTGCATTACACATTATGATACAATTATTTCCTTCAAAGGAAGAAGCCGTTCAAAGACCTGGGACCAGCTGAGAAACAGTTTTTTACTCTGCAGTTGACTCATCGTGGTTAACTGGACTAAAATGAATAAACTGGTAAACATCTGTACAGTATTGGACTATATAAAAATCTGAGTAAATATCAAGGGGAGCATTAATAGCAAACAGTAAACTGCAGCAACAGCCATTGCAGTGTTTATTCTAATCCGACATAATGTTTGTGGTATTGGGAAGTAGCGGCAGAGTGAGATCGCTTACTTCTCTGTGCTAAAGAGCAGCTAGCGTCGGTCTGACAATCATGCTCCATGTCAACTTCAGGACAGTCCGCTCCTTTTACCTGTCGGTCTGCAAGCAACACCACGTTCGCCGTCAGAAACCATCCACCCTGGCGGTGGTGTGGAGAGGATGCGCCGGTGGACGATGTCGTGAACGGACTTACTGACGAGCTGACGCGGGTTAGCTGCACTGGCCAGCTAACAAGGGGCATAAAGGTGGCTTAGTTGTTTGCATGCCTCCACGACGTCTAACATAAGACAGCCAATCACTAGCATTATTAGATTTTGGCTGCATTCTTATTGGCTTACTGATGATATTTCCTCTTCAGGTATCGAAATGTGTTACTGAACGACATGACATCTTTAAGACTTGATACCCAATAAATTCTCCAGGGGTTAAATGACTGACAATGGTAAAATTAGCCCTTTAAGTGGGCTCATTTCATGTCCACTGTAGTTGGGGAGGTAGGCCGTCTGGTTGGCTGTGATACAGCAGCTCCAGAGTTCTGTCATTTTATGAGAGGTTTAAAGACTTCTGCCAGGCACAAAGGAAGATTTAGGGACGGTGGTGGTGCTCGCCAATCCACTGGGCTGTCCACACTGTTTTGGTCACTGGCGTATATTGTCTTCTAAAATGGCATTAAAACAGTAGGAGCCCATCCCACCAGACAGTTGAGCTGTTTGAAAAACAGCCACACAAATTTAAGCTAGAGTTTTGAGTAAAAGGACTCTGGCAGCTGTGCCTTCAAATCTCTAGCCCCCATTAACTGTCACATAATGGCTGCAGTGATGTACTGCATCCTTTGCCTTGTGCTCAGCCGTTACCTATTGCTCTACAGTAACAATAAGCCCCCTTCTCCTTAATATGCCACTCTCCAACTAGAGTAAAATATGGCCGGTCTTCTTTACAGCCCCCTGACTTTCCCACACAACAGGACTCTGCCTGCAGGTGAAAGCTTAACACTCCTTAAACACAATATACAGAGAGAGAAAATGAGGGGTATGGCAAAATAAGAAATGGGGGGTGGAGGGAAAACTCCCCCCTTGAACATAGCAATTAATCAATTAGCTGGAGAGAATCAATACTCCCCGCCCAGCTTGGCAGGCTGACAGCACTCAGGTGTAATTAAAATTGTAACTATTGACAAATCAAGATGGATGGAGCACTTCCTGCCTGTTCTGCTCGGCACAGAGAGAGAGTGATTATCTTTGTGTGACTAATACACATCTGGGGCAGAAATGTGAAGGTGTGCATGTTTGTGTGAGCGGGCGTCGCATCCGTGAACGTGAGCGAGGCGCTAGCAAGGCTACCTACGAGTGTGCTCGAGTGGAGGTCAAGCGATAGTAACGCCGCAGGTCAAAGCCCTGCGTCCAATCATCCATCTCACTCTGCCACCTTCCATTATCATCGGGTCATTCTCATTAAGTAGACTGTTAAGAGTGTTAAGTGACTTGGTCATCTGTAAAGTGCATCCAAGCAAATGATAATCAAGATGTTAATCTCACAAATTTACAATTGTGTAACTGCTCAAGTGTAAAGTGTAAAGAAGACCTGTGAGAGCATCCTCTCAACGTGGGCATTGTTCTTCCACCTCTCAGAGTCTGTTAAAGCAGGATTCTCAGAAGTCTTCATGCATAGACCTGAGCCCGTGGACCCCAGACCCAATTCAGGACCCGTATAGGTTCGAATCTATGGTTTATGCAGTCAAAGGGTCCAGATCGGGTCCCATTCTATTACCGTGGGTGCCCGGTCTTTGTAATACCTGAGTGGATGAGTGTGTGTGGATACATATCATTAACTTTTAGGGTGAATACTTGGGTTAAGGTTTGGTTTAGGCAAGTTGTGGTTATGGTTATGTTTAGGCTAAGTCTCCAGCAAATGAATATAAGTCGCATCACTGGAACATTCGGATAGGAAAGAGCAGGCAGGAAACCACAAGAGCCGCAACAGGCTTGTCTCGGAGAGGACAGATGATGGAAAATTAGCAATGCTAACGATAGCAGTCGTGGCGATGAGCGAGCAGCCATTATTACAGTTCAAAAGGGCAAACAGTAGTAGTCATCTTTAATATGCTAGATGCAAGAAAACTGCAGGGCTAATTCTAAACGAGAGGCAGCCGTTGACAGCAAGTTAAGATGAAATAATGAGTGGATTCGCCATGCTGTTTCAGCCAGCACGAGAACAATAACAGGAAACCTGGATGTGCTTTACCCACTTTCTCGGCAAGGAGGATGGATTACGCCTCACAGGCACAGCAAAGAGAGCTGCTAACGTTAAATTAGGGAAGACACAAAATTTCATTTTGACAGCTTGTATATTAACGTTACCTTGTTCATAGCAAACAGCTGTGAAATCAGCACTGATTGGGTCTGTATCTCCCAGCCAGGTTTGGGTCCTACTTTCCCAGATCTGCATGGGTTGAGATCCCAGTTTTCAGATAACAGACGAACAATTTTTGGACCAGTGAAGACCTGTAATCTCAATTGGCAGCTTCCATCAGATCTTAAGTGTCTAAGCAGAAACCAATGGGGAGCTGTCAGTATTCAAGTGATAAAAATGTAAGACAGCTCCAAAAGTTTCAAACAAAGTCTTTGATTAGCTTCAAATTAATTGGTGATGCTGCCATCATGTTCTGTCTTTTCTTTCTGTATCTCCCCCTCTGTGTGTGTGTCGCTCCATTCACACAAGAAGACGTTTGTGAAGTACATCTGCTATCATTTGAATAGTGCTTGGTGTTTACATGATGTCTGGCAGGAGTCAAAAGGAGCTCTTCAAAAGCAATATCATAGGCGTCCATGATCAATGTGAAGGCACCAACAGAGAACATTCTTTTTTTGGAGATGTGAGATGCGTTCTGTTGAAGGAACCATGCCTTAAATCTCTTGAGACTGGCCCTTACACGTCAAACAAGCACACACACACACACACACAAAAAGAAAAATAAGAACAGGTTTCAAAAATTTAAATGAGAGCAGCTTTCAAAGCAGCGCCAGGGAGTAGTCATTCATTGTATTGTTAAAAGAGGAGGAAATATTGGCCTCACGCAGCTGATGCACGAAAAAGACATCTCATTAATACATTATGTCGTTTGTAGCTCTCAATCAGTGCAAAGTTCACTCTTTGGCTAATTACAAAAAGACACAGAATGTCTGACAACTGCAGAAAAGAGATGTATCATTTAGTATATCCTCCTTTAAAAGCTCCAGAAAAGAAAGCCAGTAATTGCCAGTCATATGAAAAATTCAAACAGTGCCTCATGTGCTGTCTAGTCTACTGACAAGTGCAAAAATGAGGCTGGAAAATGGAGGGATCCACCTAGAATTCTCCTCACAGTATTCAACATATCAGACTCTGATGAACAGTCTCTTCCATTATGGCGAACACTCGAGCTCCAACTTAACTGTCATACTGCGTTTCGTTTAATGTCCCATGTGTTTCCACTTCAACTACCATCCTCCTGGACTTTCTCTTTCTCCATCTTCCATCTAGCTGCTGTTTATCTTGTGAATACGATCGCTGGGATTTGAAGAAAATCCATTTGTTAGCACTCCAACGAATGGTGGGTCTAAAACCTCGTGCAGACTACACCACTTTTTCTTCCACGATTCGCCTGTCTCAGACAAACTTGTGAAAATCCAAGACAAAAACCCTGCAGACGGCACAGAATCTGTGCTCGTGCCTTTCACGATGGGCTTTCTACAACCCTGATTCCAAAAAAGTTGGGGCGCTGTGTAAAACATAATTAAAACAGAATGTGATAACTTGCTAATCCTTTTTTGACATATATACTGAAAGCAGTACAAAGACACTGAGGTTCACCACTTTGTGAGCACATGATTGTAGAAAGGATATTACTGCATGAGCTCAGGAACACGTCGTAAAACCGTTGTCAGTAAACACAGTTTGTCTACAATTGATTGCTTTCTGTTTTTATTTTCGTTTTACACAGAGCCACAACTTTTTTTTCGGAATCAGGGTTGCAGCTCAAGCGGTTACGAGACCTGTTGTGAGCTGTTTTATTTTACTGTAGCAGAGAAACAAGATGCATTTGAAGTCGAAACACCTGAGACAAGCCTGAGGCAGGTGAAGAGTAGCATCCAAGGGGAGTGCAAAAGAAACCTGGGGCAAGGAAAGAGGAAGGCAATGGACTCACACAGTGACTTTCACTGAAGCTATCCAAGTATTTTCACTCAACTTTGCAATTTTTTTGAACAGTCGCAGATCTCTCCAACTGGACAAATCTGGAATAATAATTAGTAAACCCTGTCTGAGGTCAGCTGCATCATTTGTGTACACCCACCAGCATTCCAACAGCCCGGGACAAAAAAGAAAGGGTGTTATGGAGTTTAATTCTAGGATTCCTGTGCATGACCACAAATGCATCACAGACTCTCTGCTTTGACAGGTTTTGTCATCAAAAACAGCAAATTAATAAAAAAGAGGGTATAAACAAGAAGGCGGACAGATAAAAGGTACTGGATGCTGACGTGTAAAGGATTTGAGCAAGCATCGCATTGATGCGGCTGCCTTACCTGGGGGATTAGAGCGACGGATCCTGTATCGAAATGTTAAGGCGCCGCCATGCATAAATATATTCAAATGTCATTAGATGATTGGATCTAAAACACATCTTCCGAAAATAGAAAGCCCATTCAAACCCAAATGAATAAACATACTCATTCCTTCTATAATGTGTGAGTAATAGCTCATAACAGCAAGGTTATCCTCTGAATGCATCTGGAAGCTGGAAGCGGAGAAAGTCTCATGTTCTAATAGTTCTCTTCATTCCGCGTTATTATGTAAAGCATAAAAATGTGTTCTCTCATCAAATCAAAGCACCCCACAAATCAAAGTTAAGGCAATTACAATCTTATTCCACCCTTTCAAATGGCAACAGCTGTTTCCCTTGGTCAAAATTGCAGCGTAATTGCACACGGTAGCATATGGTTATGGCTGATTAATCCAACTGGGGGTGAAGGCCCCATTATTCCTGCATGGGATGGGTAAATAGGCAGCGGATCCAAGTGCTGGATAGATGGGTAATGGGATGGCGAAAAAGGGAATGGGCCTTTGATGAGATGTCTGTTAAAGATGGCGTGATTGTCAGAATCGATCAGGCCCTCCACCATCCCTATCTAAGCCATTACATTGATTTGCTTGTCATCCGGCTTCTTCTTCGAGAGAATCATGCCAGTGGTACCAAACTATGCAGAAAAGAGGAGCAGTTTAGGCTGGTCCATTTTAATTCACATAATATATGGCTCTGGGCATTCTCAGTTTAATGCCCCCTCATGAACTCCATGAACTAGAGTGCAGGGTTTTTTTTCCCCATCTTTTTGTTCATCCAGCGCTGCAGGGGGACTGTTACAGCTCCAGGGGAGCCCAGTGTGTGGCAGCATGTCAGGGTCGTGATAATAGCTAACGGACTGCTTACCGGCCCATGGGCTCGGACTGCCCACTTGTACACAGACACACAACCGCTCGCATGTGCATATAAATTCACAGTTCACCTGCAGACACACACACACACACACACACACACAAACACCTCCCTGAGGGAACAGCAATTACTGGGTTCAGGGGTGGTTTCCCAAGCCCCCAGCCAATCTGAGTGCATTTCTATTATAAACACACAAGGATCCGCATGAGTGGGCCAGGTTTGGGGGCCTCCTGAAGCTAGTGTCACTCTACGGTCTGTGCTCATTTCCATCTAGCCAGACGAGGGATGATGATGGTAAACAAGCCTTGACTCTGGCTCCCCCCTGCCTGTCGCCGCATGCATAATGGCCCTCTTTAATGGTGAGGGAAAAGTTCAAGTCCATAATCACATCCGTACCTCTGGCTTATTATTTTTCAGAGGTCATTTTGGAGCCCACTTTGAAGGACATGTGCAGGAGCAGATCACGCTCACTACTAGGAATTGCGCAGCTGGATCTAATGTGAGGTGTAAACGTGCAGAGGGCCACCAGGTGCTAATTTAGGAGTGCAGAACAGTGGGTTGGTTCAGCTGAGTGGATATGAAAACACGTAATAGGCTTTCACCAGTGATATTAAAAGAAGTTGGAATGCCCTACCATAAATCCCTAAACCATTATCAGTGAAAAGCCTTGTTTGGGCCAAAGCTTTATTGTTGCGACACACATGTGTGGTAGTGGATTGAAAGCAGAAACAGCTTCAAATAAAAAACGCTTTGGTGCTCTGAAAAGCCAAGTACAATACACATGTAAGCTATCAGTGTTCTCCTTACTGTTCATCAAAGGATAAATACTACCACCTGTAAATACTGGTGCATACAAGCTTAGCTTTACCAAATACATTCATTCTAATCATCTAAATAAATGTAAGACAGACCGTACATGAAAACTGTGGCTTGTGTTTGTGACTGCACATGCACTCACAAACACAAGCCACAGACAGCAGTAATGCGTCTGCAAGTAATCCACCTCGTCCAAATGCATGGCGGGATGATCAAAGGAGCTGTTTAAGACTAGGTCAGTGAAAAAAGACAATCAACAATACTTGTGTAATCCGCTTCAGTCAGTGGCACAATTAGGATGTATGGCTGAAAAATGATAATCAGCCTGTCATTACGAAAGCCAAAAGGGGGACAAGTGGTCCCTCTGTTTTCATCGAGAAGAACTCCAACAGGTCGTTTTACAGTGACCCTTGTCCATCTGAGTGGATGGTGAGAATTCCCAGCTGGCTTGGGTGGCCTCTTTTACCACTCTGCACAGTACATAACCCAAATTAATAACCATGCAAGACAAATAGGACAGCCCTGGCAAACACTAACCAGACTGCTTTGTGCTGTGTTCCAGACAGGCCCGATGGCAGGAGCTTACAAAGAAACTATTTGTGAATAGGGCTGCTACATCTTCGCTTCAGCCCAACACTTCTTGTTCCGGTCAAACTGCCTGGGCTGCACAAGGGAAAAACAACAGTACAATCCTAAATCTTTTTCTTTGCAATTCAATAGTCATCTTTCTGGGGTTATATAACCGGTGTTTCAAAGAGCAGGCCTGTCTGAAATTTTGGGATTAAAGTTCGTCGAATGTACTTCATGAGATGAGAGAGAGAAATGAAAAGTGACCGGCATGCCAATGAGAGAATTTGGAGGCAAATGTGGTAAGTGAGCAGATAGCTGTGAAATGACATTGATTACGCTGTACCATTGTCACCCAGAAGCACCCTCTGAGGAGCGAGCCGGAGCTGGTGGCACCATTTTTATGTCATCTTGCCCGAGTTAGGCTGACCTTATCTTGGCCCGCTGCATTAAAGTGCTTAAGCCAAGGTGGATTTCTTTGAATTTTACTGCCACAAAATCCAAAGTCCTTCCAAAGCATGCATATCCTAAAATAGTAGCTTTTTAGTGAGTTAGAGGAAATGTTTTAAGCCTTCCATGCTTGCTGTTTCAATACATGATGATGCTGGTTCATGGCTCTTGTCGAGGAATGTTTTTCCTTTCTAGATTGTGTAAGTCTGGAGTCATTTAGCTGCAAGGATATAATCTGTCTGTCAGTGCTGAAATTGCCACGGTGTTACAATGTGCTACTAATTCCCTTAGTGGGCATTCAGACCGAAATCACCCCAGTGTTGAAACAATGCAACGAGTTGCTTGGTGGGTCAGTTGGGGGTGTGTTACTTTAGGGCGCAGTTTGAATAACAGAGCTATGAATTTGAAGGCTTCTCAAAAGCCAAAAGCTGCACAGTGCTTTATAATTTACTTAACTCTAAAAAGGCAAGGGCAACAGTTTTATTTTCGGCAGCGATGATCACAAGGTAAACACTAGAAACACAGTGTACCTCACAAATAATCCACCAGGAATGTGTACTTGCATGTATCTGATTGGCCTTGCACCATCTTGTTAGATGATATCGCATTAAGTTGCATTAAATGTTGCGCCACATTCAGTATTTATGCTGGATACCTGTGGTTTTGTTGATGGAGCTGCCAGACAGGCCTCATTCAACTCAATGAGAGGGCAGCGTTTTACATGCAGGGCTAAAGTCAGCCTGAATGCGACCTTACAACCGCTCATGCTCTGGCACCAGTCAGAACCATGAGCCCTTCTGCCCTCACTACTCATTTAAGAGGTTTCAAAGGGATGTTTGTGTGTTTGCCTGCTTAAATTTGCAGTCTCCAGTCTGCAAACAACTCCTGCAGTTCTACACGCAGATGCACCATTTTAGACATACGAATGCACAAATTTAAATGACAGATGAAAATGGCTCACGCGAATGTTGGAATTTACAACTATATCAGGTGCAATCAATACATACACCGACTGTCATTTCAGGGTATCTGAAGATAGATCACAGTGAGAAAATACACCAACGCTGACACCAATTATATCTGTGCTGGCAGAGAACAGCTCAAGCCACGATGACAGAAACCGGTTACTTATTCAAAATATTTACGGTGAATAGTAAATAATATGCCTGGTTAATGTCAGGCTGGCTATGGTGGCTAGGCTAATAGTAGCCATGTTAGCTAAGGCTTGCTCTAACATTAGCTTTGAGTCAGCAAGAATATATGAAATTACCATATCAAAAGCACTGCACTTACCCCAACAACAGAAAGAACAAGAAAAACGCATGTTGCGCTACGTTGAGCTACAAACTTGCGCATCTTACATCTAAAATAGTGGCGCAAAAAAGGTGCAACCAAATCATGTGCCGATGCTACCATTGGAAAAGTTAGTCTGGAGCCCTGATTTGAGTGTAAATCAGATAGCTTTGATTACAGCAGAATTTACACAGCCGTTCTACCACCATGCCTTTTTGATACTGTTAATATGCAGGATTATCCGATATAATCAGATGATACTAAATGCAGGGAAATCAGACTGAGTTTGGCAGGATGTTGCAGCGTAGATTAAACCTTGATGAAGCTCGAGACAAAGATGCTTGACACATATTCACACATCTCTAGACTTCCCTCCCTTGCCTCCTCACACATTTACACGGCTGCACAAACGCAGGCATCTTCACACAGTGAAAATGAGGACACAGCAGGCCCCGACAGAAGTGGCTGAAGCGCTAAAGATGCAATGATGACACTTTCTTGTCATATATATTCATATTAATAATGAACAAAAGAGTGCCTGCTGATCAATGCAGATAAAAGTTATGTTGTTATCCACGCACACTGATGCACGCAAGTTCTTTTCTGGGGTTTTAGCAGGAGATGTTTCAACAAAGCTGCCAGAGTAATAATAGAACGTAATAATTACAGTAATAACAAGCAGCGCGTATTGACTGTTATGAGTCCTACTACTGTGCTGCGTAAAGCAGGTCTGTGTATCCAGAAGAGGGAGTGTGAAAAGTGCTGTGCTGTGTTTATGGCCATCAATAGGCGAGAGGTTCACTGATGGGGTCCTTCAGATTCACTCAACTGATCCTGAAGCTTCGCCTTTGGCCACAGCCACACTAAACAGAAAATATATAGTAGCACTGTGGTTAAAGAGCATATTTAAGGAATGTGTGAGATCATGTATTGAGTATCTGTGCATCTAAATAAAACTGCCATTGTCTATCTGTGAATGTGTCACCATTCTCCTCCTCCTCATCCTCCTTCTCTTGCTCCTCTTAGTCACATAAAGATGCCCTTGTGGTTTAGCAGTGGTTTAATATGTGTTCACTTGCACTACAGCAGCATTATGTAACTGTTCAAAATCCATTTGATGGTACACTGACATGCAATAGGGAGAAAGGTGCCCACTCACTAAGTTCTTGCACTGTGTAAGTTGGGTAGGTGAAGGCCATCCCCCACAATAAGTGCTTTACAGCACGAAGTCACACATGAGCTATGTCGGTGAAACTGGTGCAGCTAGCTGTGTCTGCTTGGACCAGACTGGGAGGTCGAAACACTGAGGGAGCGCTGATGTTCACACCACTAGATGCTCTACGGCCATCGTGACACACACAAAGAGACCGAAGAGGACATTAATGGAGAAAGAAAAGAAAAATATTCTGAACTGCACCAAAATTCTGCTTTAAAGTAACTGTTTTTAAATAATCCTGCAGCTGACAGAAGCAAAAGCCAAACACATGAAATCACAGTTTACTTTCTTACATTTACTTTTTTACCAGCGGACAATGGATATTGTGGGTTTAATTGGATTTCTGTTTAGTGTTTTAATATGTAAGCCATTAGCATGCTCTGATTTTGTTTCTTGTTTTTCAGAGCGGCCCTGTACAAATTTAAGAACACTGAGTCCCACTTAGAAACACTCTTAACCTCTTCAATTGACTGGTATTGAGAAACTGGGCCCAGATCAATAAAAACAGCCTCACTCGCAAGAGCTCTGCAGTGCTTTCTAGAGAGGAAAAACAAAAAGGTCTTTCAGTTACGCCTCTCTCTCGGACTTGCCACTACCAGAGACCTTGGGTGGGAAGTTTTGTTTTATTGAACGTAGCACAGTGAAACTCTAGACATCCCTCTGAGAAATCTATCACTAGACTTTGACCATGAGTTTTCTCGCCAGCCCTGAATACTAAAAGCGATACGTTGCGACCTTTTGCCAAAGCGCTGGCTGCAGGGATCTGGGACAGCCACACTTTTTTTTTTTCTTTCCTTTTTTTTGCAAATCATTTCACAGGGCACAGCTGCTACAAGGAAACAGAGATCCCCAGTCTGTCAGTTAAGATGTGCGACAAATCAGGGCATTTGTAGTCTGGAGACATTCTCTCAACCCCACTGTATCTCCACGTATCACTCGCGCTATTATCTCAACCTTTTTCTATGGCTTATCTCACTTCAGCTTTGGCCAAATCCATCATGTCACTTTCAAATAATCCAAAAAGAACACTTGTGCCTGCTGCCGAATAAAGGAGTGGCTTGAGTCAAAGATCAAAGGAGGCTTTGATCAATAATCTTCATTTGTGCTTCAGACATTTGCCGTCTGTGTTTTACCTCCATTGGATTGGAGATCGGCTGCTGAAGGTCCCAAGTGCACACAAACACAACACGGCTGCACTACGGGACATCTTGATGCCACAAGCGCCTGACCAGACGAGGCGGCGAGTCAAGGAAATAAAAGACGAACTCGCTGGAATCTCAACAGTCTGACATTACCACGTTCAACCGCAGCTTCCTCTTCATCTGAAAGCCACTGACTGGGACACTGAAAATTTCCGCTTTACGTCTGTGATTATGTGCCCTACTTTGTCGCCTGTGATAAGAATGCATCCAATATGAATTTCGTCTGAAGCAGCCGAGAGGTGCTACCAAACTGCACGCGCTTCATTCCAGCCACACAATTTCAATCCAATCTCGTAAGAGATTTAAAATGGAGATGACATCCTTGACTTCTATTACTGTGTCAAGGTCCATGTCGAATACAGTAAGCTAAAAGCAGGCCGTCACTCTAAACATGTTGCACAGCCTCACCAGACAACGGCATGACATAGATGATTCGTATGCCAGGGTCCTGGTCCCCCTCCCCCACACACTGTCACAATCATTCTTATGGATGTTAGTCTGAGTGCCACGCCTCTGACAGAATGAAGTTCTCAACTCCCTCTAAAGCTCCTAAAGTCGAGCTGTAGCCAGTCAGGCTAATCTGCAGACGTTGAATGATGCCGAAGTATGTATGCCAAACATGACATTCCAATAGAGTCCTCCCCCGCTGCTCCGAGCTCCAAAATAGACGCGTTGGAAATGATAAAAACAGCAGGCGAGCTCAGCATTGTCTCGGCATGACCTCAGTAAATGAATGAGAGCGAACAGTGGGACAGGCCAGACAGCTCCTATAACTGTCACTTTGAACAAAATATCCAGGGTGAGTTGAGAGGACGGCCTGTTTAATATTTCTTTACACGCTTTAAGGGAGAACCAAGAGCGTGCTTACGTGTCTGCTACCAAAAATAGCTTGTTTAAGTGTTAGAGGGCCTTCGTTTGAAATGCAGAATGCTTCAGAGTTTCAGATAAGAACATCAAAACGACAGCCAGACCGAGAGTAAATTTTGTAGCCATCAGTCAGGTTCTGAAGCGTATTTATTAACACCGAAACATCTTCCTTTTTCTTGCTGCGCACAATGATGATAAATGACAATATACAAAATACAAGAACTGAAGATTAGCCCTCTCTGCTCAGCAAGCCTTAAGGCAAGACGTCATGGCACTTTGCTCTGATGAAGGCCGTTCTCCCGTCGTTAAAAAGCCGTTTCAGTAGACTGGTCATTAAAATGTGGCAAGCAGTGGCTGACATGTCCATCCAGAGGCATGCTACTCGCCTCATCATGTCCTTTAATCATCACATGGAAAGAGAGCAGCCCACACTGGGGTCACTTTCAATGAGCTGCACTCCGAACGGTCTGAAGTGAGTCCAATTAAATCCTACATTTTTTTGACGCAGGAGCGACTACGTAATGAAATCTGAGGGGCCACTGCTGGACGGGCTGAGCACAAAGGGAGTGTCAGTGACTGGCACTCTTCATCCCCAACTTCCACACATGCACAGTCACATGCATGCCATATCGGTTCATGCACCCATGCACATTCAAACCGACAAAAAATGCAGACAGGACCTTCTCCCCAGGCCGCTGCTGTAAATAATGTGTTCTTATTTAACTTGCTTGGTTAAATAAGCATTAAGAGGGAGCGAGAGGGAGGACTGGGGACAAGAATCAGATACAGACAGTAGCAGGCAGAGATACTGTTATAGAGAGAAAGGAAGCGACAATGTCAGGATTCTTAATCCCTAGGACACACAAGTTATCAATCTCCTGTAAATGTCAGGCACCGGGATATGCCCTCATGAATGATGGATATCTGCCTTGTTTGTTTTTTTTCATCTCCTCTACATTGTATTATTGAGTGAGCGCCACCGAGGGCTTAGAGTCTATCCAGAGAGGTAATACTCCCTCCTTGCAGCGGCAGCAACACCTGAATCCCAATCACCTGAGCGGTGAGGGTGCAGCAGTGGAAAGCGAAGAACAAGAGCGCTTTTTTTTGTTCACCATGCAAGTGTCAGGGTCACCCGAAATCAATACTTCCAAACATGTTGAATCCAAGTTGTACACATGTGCTGTGAAGATGAAGGCTTGCAAACTTCTAAATGTCAAAGACACATCAGAGATCCATCTAAAAGGGTTGAAGATGACACAGAGGAGACCGTTGATCAAGATCATAACTCTTCAATTATTTTCCATTAGCTCACTTTGATACTGAGTGAGGCCACCGGGGACCTCCTGGAGCACCCTCAAGGACCAGTGCTGCTAACTACAGACCCCTAAACTTACAGTTATAATGCATTCAGATCAATTCAGAACCGGAAAACATCTTCAACGGGTGTTCATGTCCCAGAGCTACTGGCTGTAAATACAAACTGTCATTAATGATAACATCATTTTGAAAAAAAAAAAACTGTCTGCTATACAAATATCACATAAAAGCTAACACCCTAGAGGGATATAATGAAGTGAAAAGAATAAGCAAGAAGGCCTGAGGTTACAGCAGACTCTCTGCTGGGCACCAGAGACACACTCCAAGTCTCCACAGGAATATTACAGGGATCTTGTGGGATTATTGCTGAGAGTCGCCAGTAACTACTCATGAAAAAGGTAAAAAAAAAAAAAAAAAAAAAAAACACCGTTCATTCCCTGCAAACTGCCACACTTGGCTGTTGCTCCCCTCATGCTCAGGGGGGAAACAGGCTGCATAATTCTCCAAGAACCAATTAATTCTCACCATCTAACGCTCGTCGTGCACGCGCGCATTAACGGATGCGCATCCATATGTATCTGTTTATTTGGCGCACGTGTTTGCCGCGCAAAGTTTCATTTCCGCGAGAGAGGGTTGATGAATTAATTAGTACTTATTAATCAGATTACCATTTTTTAACAGCTGGGCTTCTAATGACATTCATTGCGTTCATTACGTTCAACCTAGAAAATTCATTTACGGTTTCTAAACATCAGAACAGCTGGAGAGAAAATGCGGGGTCCTCATCATTGACTGGGCTGCATTAAAACCTGAGCATCCCCAAATGCGTCTTATCATCTATACAGACGGCTCGTGCGCGATCACAACTTCATAAAGTTCAGGTTTAGGTGAAGTTCAGGGCTGTGAGGAGCACGCGTGGAAAAAAGTGTCGCTGAAATGTTGAATCAATGAAATAACAGCAGCGATGCCATTGTGTGTGCGCGCGTGAGTGTGTGTGTCACTAGCCTGCAATTAAGACTGTGTGTGTGTGTGTGTGTGTGTGTGTGTGTGTGTCACAGTGATGTGTAGCCTAATGAGAAAATTATAGGCTGCGTGCAAAAGGCAAAGAATAATGAACACATCACAGATCCGATACCGGCAGAACGGAAACGCCACCAAACAACCGGCATAGCGGGGGAGCCACAGACACTAATGGGCCTGCCTGATGACTAATCGGCACCGTGCCCCGGCGGTGTCCCTCTTACCTTGAGCTTGTGTGGACTGGATGAGTAAGGAAAAAAATAAAATCCATGTGGCGCGCCACATCGATCTGCACCAGGAGTCCTCGAACATGGTCCCAAACCGGTCGAGCTGGACAACAAGTGCCCGGTGAGCTGGAAGCCTGCTACCGGGTCCGAGTCCCGGCGTTGATCTGCCTGTGTCCGCCCGCTGCCTGCCGGGTCTCCCTGTCTGGGGAGCCACGCGAGCCGGGCAGAGCGCACGGATCCTGGAGCGCAAAACCCGAGCCGCCGCTGCAGCCTGTCGCGACCGGAGAAATTCGGTCAAACAGAGTCTATATTTGTTTTACAGTCCAAATTTGCTCCAGTTCCACAGACCCCGTAGGATATTTTCCGATGAGTGTCGAGGCAGTCTTAGTTGCTTTCTTTGAAGTACTGGAAGCAACTCAGTCGGATGAATCCAGGTTAAATCCAAATCCAGTCCATTCCTCGCTGCACCTGTGCGAAGGCAAGCTGCACCTCATACTTTTTCATCGACACTTCTTGCGTCCTTGAGATGCTGTTTCCTCCTTTTTCTGCCTCCACTTTAAACTTCCCTCGTTGTCCGCAAACCGAGCGGCCACTGGCTACAGTTCTTTTTTTTTTTTTTTTCCAAAGCAGCGGACAGACTTTTACTCGAATCCTCCCCACAGCGCACTGTCAAGGTCGGCTATTCAGTTTGACGGGAGCGCTGAAAAGAAGTTGAGCGGCTCGGAGAGGGGAGATTGAGAGCAGCGGGGGGAGAAACTTGCACGCACAGTCACACTGTCACGGTCGGAGCCTGCCGTGGAGGAGAGCCCGGCTGCCGGTGTGCGTCGGATGAGGACGAGTCCCGGGTTCTTTATGAGGGAACATTAGGAGCTGATGTGCCGGCAACGCAGCGCAGGTTGCCACCATGCGGTCAAGCGCAAAAACGCACTCTGCGTTACAGTACAGCCAAGCAAAGGGTTGCCATGAGAGGATTTCACTGCTTTCCACATCACCAAAAGGTGGAATGAATATAGTCCTTTGTTAACATGATTTAAGGAACACGTGTTCTGCTTCTTGTGTTGCCAGGGTCTGGAATCGAATGGTGCTTAGGGTGCCTAAGGAGAAATCATTGTGATATTTCTGTGGGGATGTATAGTGTGTCTGAGTATATTGACCTTCTAGTATATATATATATTTTTATCCCCCATTGCATCATTATAGGGATTTATATTTTGGCTGCACTTTCAGCACAGTTGTATTGTTCTTTTCTGTTGGCTGTGGAATGTAATTCCCCTCACCGTTTGAGGCGCATGACATGAATAGAAAAAGACACAAATGGCTGTGCTAAGTCTTCGCACAGCACGGACTGAAACTGCTGCACGTTATCTTGTCTGTGCTCTGCCTGTGAAGGAGAAGAAAGGAGAACAAGGAGAAGGAGAAGGTGAGAAATGACTGAGTGGCGGACAGAGGGAGGAAGAGCAGAGTGAGAGGGAGGAGGGGTCGAGAGATAGTGACTGAGCAAATGCTGTTTCCAAAATGACAGTATCTGTAAAGGCCAAGGGAGAGAGTGAGAGAGCATGACAGAGCAAATGTTCCTGTCTTGAAAATGACAGTGCATTGCCAGGAGAAAGCAGGAGTGCTTAATGTTTGCAATGTTTTTGCGAATGGCAAGTCCCATCTAAGCCACCACAGGGCAGCAAGGAAATAATGCACCATGGTAATAGCCTCTGTTGTTTCTCAGCATGATTTTCAGGCTTCTGTTGGCTTTCTCCCTCTTATCCAAAAATATGATACCTTGCACAAAAGTTAATAATAGGAGAGTTAACATCAGGAAAACCAAGACGGAGTGCTTCCTCTGCCACCCCCAGGGCTGCTCGGGGACCGGATTATGATTTTTCAAAGTACTTACTGTGACTGAACTCAGCAAGAGGGTAATTTAGAAAATCCCTGGACGCAGTGTTTTGAGCCACATCTATCTGCACACGAGTGGCAAAGCCATTTGTTTGTAGGGCTTTTTTCCCTGCCTTTCCCCGCAGATGCCAATGCCGCCAGGTGTTAGCTCTTGGTGTTGTTGAGCAATAGCGAGCTGTGATCACAGGTGCGAAAGCAGCTTACTGCAAGCTGCATGCACCTCAGTCTAAGAGACTCTTTTTATCTGGCCCCAGAATTAACCACACAAATGGTAATGACGATTCGGAGTTATCTGCAGCAGACTGCAATTATTTCAAGTTATTCTGACATTTGCCCTGGGCATCCATATTTAACACCTTAAACCAGACCATCAGATGCCATTTTTGGCACAGCCGACGAGGCAGAAAGGAGGACAGAGATATCTGTAAGTAATTGGAGAAAACACACTTTCCTCTTAAAGGGCCATGCCAGCATGTTTTGCCGTCCATACTCAAAGGCATGCTACACAGGTTTAGATTTTGTATGTGCTTTTCCCATTGTTCCTGGCAGCCGGTGGTTTCCATTAATATCTGCATGGAATGAATTTCAATCACTGCAAGTTTCAAGAGGCTGTTAAAACATTTTCATCTAAGAAAAGAGTGTAAATCAACAGCTGCCTGGGTTGTTACAAATGTTGATTTCTAAGAGGGTTTGCAGCCTGATTAGCGGTGATTTAAAGTGTGAAATCTGGAGTACATTTAGATAGTTATACATGCCACCATTAGCACTGCACCAAGTCTGAGAACTCTTCTCACTGTTTCCAACAAAAATCCTTGTTCACACCTTCACACCCGAACAGCACGATTTTCATTCAGACTCTTCTCACTGGCTGGATCCTCGACCACGAAGTGCAGCGCTGACAATAAAATTCTGCTCATTTCATTTCTATCAACAAAGTGAAAGAGGCACTCAGAGGTGAAACTCACCCTGCTTCTTCTGAGGCCTGGAGGAGAGGAACGGAGATGAAAACGGGGGAGGAGGAGAGGCATCTGAACAACAAAGGGCATCATTTGAAATCATCGGAGATGCTCCCAGACCGCAGCCCCGATCAACAGCTCGGATCCTCGCCTCGGTTTGGTGGTGAGGGTTTCACTGGAGATGAGGCGAGATCACAAATAGAGACATATACACACATAACATGCCAATAGTTGCAGAAGTGAAATAATATCAGAGAAATGGTCTGCCGGCTGCCTAGATTGAAAGATTGAGGCAAAGAACTCCAACGAGGAAGAAAGACCTGAGGGAAGACTATTGAGTGCTTCAGAGAGATCTGTGAAGTTCACCTGCTCCACATATACACACACACACAAACACACACATACACACACACATCACAGCACAACTTGAGGGCAACAGTGGATGCATTAACCTCCAATGAGATTTTTTGCAGGCCATCATCTTCCTGAAAAAAGCTGTAAGAAGTGGAGGAGAACGCGCGAGGTCTCGCCATTAGATGAAAGGCTCGCTGCTATTTATCAAACATTTCTCACACCATTAGCACATCTCTGTCAATTAGTGTCCATTTGAGGCGAGGCGTCAAAGGAACAGGGATCTTCTTAACCAAAATGAATGCTCCATCCTCTCTTCCAGCACCCTGACCAATCTCACTGGAGGTTTAATGAATCGGAACGAGCAGGGGATAATGGGAATGGGAGCTTGGTGGGAGGCCGGTAGGGTGATGAGCTTTGCTTATTACCTCCAAGGCCAATTACAATAAAGATCTGTCATAGTCTCCCTCTGATAGAGGAAGAAGCATGGCCTCCCACGGGGCTTCGCTGACCGTCTGAACAACACCAGCCAACACAAACACAGTGAACACAGCCTCGTGTAGAAGGATCTGTATGCAGCGTTGTTCATTCACAAGTTCAGCTGGATTTACGTCCTGGAGCTCATAGGAGCATTAGTATGAGCAGGGTTAGTTGTGAGCAACTTACTGCACCTCCTGTCTTTTAGCTTCTAATCTCTGGATATTTGAGTTTGATGTTAGGAACATCTACAGTTCTATGTTCCCATAATAATTAATGAAGTAGAGGGTATAACTAGATGTACACGCATCCACCACCAGTCAAACAACCTTCCACACTAATTACCTTTGAGCTGAAAAGCAGGGTCATAGTGGCGATACATAATGGCGACATCCTGAGCTCACTATGCTCAACGACTAAACTGGGCACCTTTGAGGAATTTTTTCTTTAGTACAGCACCCCTAATGCAATGGTGCTTCACTGTCATACTCACAGCAGGGAAGCCAAATAGCGCCGCATTCGTAAAGCAAAGAAAAAAGTGACATTTAAAAAACCCGACGGGCAGTCTAATTTATGTAAGGATCTCTAATCGTGGGCATTTTAGCAGATGGAGATGAGTAAAAGAAAAATCGAGTAGAATTCATCAGAGGGAGAGTGAGATCAGTCAAAAAGCAGGGAGAGGAAAGAGGAGCAGAACTGTTTGTGTAAATGAGACAGATGGTCAAAATAGAAAAGAAATATGTTAAGCGGAGCCGCGCCAACCTTGGCAGAGGAATGCGTATGATGTCGAGAGAAAGGTAAAGAGGGTGGGTGTAGGAGTTAGCAAAGAAAGGCAGAAAACTGTTTTAGGGAGTAACATGGTTTGAGACACAAACAGGAGAAACAGGGGGAACACATCAGCAAGCTTGTTGTTGCTGATTTGCCTGTAAATCCATTTTACCACCTCACAACAAATATTCCACTTGCTCTGTTCTACACACAGGTACGCTAAAAATTCTCAAATGGTTTACGAGGCTGAGTGCATGGATATGATCATGTAGCATCTGAGCAGCGATTGCATCTGACTGCATCACCCTCTGCTTCACATATGCACCTCGTTCCCTTTCTCACACATTTGAGAGAGTGCAAAATAAATCATGACGCTTTGAACAACATCAGCACCTTAAAGGGATGTTTTACCCAAATCCCCTCAAAAAGATACTTTACCTCTAAGTGCTGTTGAGCCATGAAGGTCGTTTTGGTTTCGTTTGAGAATTCTGCTGCTATGCAGGTACAATGTAAGTGAATGCAACTTTGTTTGTGGTGTTCACAGCACTGAGATAAAATAACATGGAAAACATAAAGCGCACGAGATGTTGCTGTTGAATTTTTAAACGCTTTTCTGGCTGTCAGTGCTTTCCTAGCTTCTCTGAGACCTCCTGCTTGATACCCAAAGACGTTAGAATTGGTAAAAGTTTGAAGACCTACAGTGTGGAGTGGATCAGCAGGAAGGCCTGTGGTCAGATGAATAAATGATGCACGCTGTTGGGAAGGTTACTTTAGAAATGTAATAGGTTTCAGATTAGGTACTAGTCACCCTGTTAAAAATGTAACTATTTTAACTAAATTAATGTGACTTATGTTTGATTACTTTTCTAACATATGTTTACAAACTGGGCAATAAAGCTGAAAAGTCAGGAGGTGCTTTATTTTATGTGGCTCATTGCGGTTGCGTCACCTGTAGATGTCGCCTCAGGTAACGACAAGCTTTACGCTGTGCGGTAATATTAGAGACCGTTTCTGATTTCATAAGGAAATACTGAAATATCTTGGCAGATAGGTACATAGATACCTCAGGTAAATGTTTGTGTTGTGGAAAATTGTGCAAAATACTGCAAAATAAATTGGTTTAACACTTTCCTGCTGTGTACTAGTATGAAAAGCAGTGTCCCAACAGCTCTGTTGACCTACATTGTCCAGAAATATAACAAAAGAAGGCACTCCTGCCCAGCGAACAGAAGCAAAGCAAAAACCTCGAACATTTTGATTAGTAACTTACTCACATGTTTTTTCTTTGTACACTAACGCTGTCACATGTCACCACTTAGTCTCCAGCACTGATGATGCTTATGCACAATTAGCATTCATATATTCAGTATATGTGATCAGTCGCCCACGTTTACACAGCTGGACCTTGATGTTGGGACAGATCGAGGTTTTAACCTCCTACTGAATTGCTGACAGGTTTGAACCTTTACATCGATGATCTGGAAGTTAGTTTTCATAGGCAGCTACAGTTTTTTTTCTAATGGTAAAAAAAATAAATGTCACCATCTTTTTGTTTCTTGCCATCCCAAGAGTGATTTTTTGCTGGATCCCTGCAAATATGAATTATGTTTTACTTTTTTAGGTTGCAGTAAATTTGAACATGCCATGAAAAGCTGAGAAATAAAATGTACAGGATGCACTGTATGTGCAGGATATGGAGTACATCTGTCTCTGAATGAATGCTGGCTTCACTACAAACATCTATAGTTAATCGGTAATCTTGCTGATTGATTCCTGTATACAACTAGAGCATAAGAAATGTGCTGTAGTGTACGAGCTGTGAGAGATATCACATAACCTTACAAGACAACACTTGAAAATCTTCCAGCCTTGATAGTGGCTAAAGGCTAGAAGGTTTGACTGTTCAACGTATTTTAAGATGAATCCAAACAGCCATCTGGCTGTGGATTCAGATGCTTTCGTCAAATGGGACCAGCATGTCGAAGGGTGTCGGAAACTGTATCACATACAGGAAGAAGCACAGATGCACACGCATGTGTCACACTAACATGTTCAGACAAAGTAGCAAACACAGCCTCGACTGACAGATTACACGGGCCACAGAGGTGCAGCCACCCTGTAGCTTCACTTTTATCAGTGGCTGGGGGAAATGAATGCAAAGCCACATCAAAGCAGGAATGGACCATCATTCTTTAGTCTTGACGGACTTCGGGGCTAAAAGGCCGTCTGGCGGACCAAAGTGGTGTCCCAGAAACCGGCTCTGTGTTGAAAAGCTAAGCTAAACGCTGCTGCCATCTTAGCGCGGGGTGGTTCCACCATAACCAGCAATTTTTAGCTCTGCCTTTAGTCTATTATATTGACACATTAACTCATATGCATATACAAATGGTACATATGCACCTATCATCTACAAATGGAAATGAGGGCATGTGCACCAGAAATAACGTACTGGAAATAAACACTCGGACACGCTGGGCCTCCATTGGGTTCATTTCTTTGGGGCAGATTGGATCAAACATCACGCAATGCAGAGCCGTTAATTGGTGCAAACGTAAAACCTTTGGAACCCATATCAGATAGAGGATTGATGTTCCCCCGCCCACTGATATGCGTTTAGGTCAGTGTGTCATTGAGCCTAGAGCCAGAAAAGACATTCATTGCCCAGCTCGCTGCTACAATGTCAGCGTGCTCCGGTCTTCACGGTGGAGTCTCGACCCTCACGCCCCCATAGCGTTGAAGGCGGTGGTGGGTACAAAGCTGCTTTATTTCACTTTTCCTACTTATCTCTGGAAGAAGGCTCTTGCTGTCTGATGGTAAGGTGCTCTAAAAGAGGTACTTACCCCCTGGTTTTTCTCTGAAGACCACTTTACTTTTCCAATTTAGTTGTTTGCGCTCCCATTGTTACATGTCAAACAGATTGAGCGCTGCCAAATGTTACCAATGGCTTTTTTTTTTCTCGAGGGAATGAGTGTTTATTGAAGGTTAACCATATCTAACGCAGTAATATATACTTTTTTATGTATCTGTTCATCACGCCTATCTGTCCACGTGTGCAGCATGAGATAGAGGAAAAGACAAAGAGCATGCTTAAAGACTGCACACAACACTTAATGTGTACCAGCTCGTACACATAGATAAGCAGCTATTACCTTTTCGAATTCATCCTCAGACCTGCCCCTGTCATATTTAATGGCTTGTGGAGAGATTGTTTTCTTCTGTGCACCTCAGAGGAGATAATGACACTCTTTCAGGAAGTGGAGGAGCAAGGACACACGATAGATTCAGCACTGGACTTCTTCTGTACCCAGGAGTTCTACTCGCCTTATTTTGCCATAGAGATTTCTTGCAAGTGCGGCAGCCTTTCCTTAATTATGTTTTTGTGTGTGCGTGTGTGTGCGTGTGTCATCCTATCAATCACACTCTTGAATGCACCAAACCCTTGTGCATTAATACACATGTCATGCAGTTTGGAATCCTATCTGTCCGTGTCCTTCGCATATTATGCTCCAACCCACAGATTTTTGATGATTATGAAAACAATTTTTCTTGTCCATCATCTTGTAATTCAATGAAATATTTAAAAAAAAAAAAAAAAAACAACCCTGCTCTAAGTCTATGCCTTTAAATGCCACCAAATCGAGCAAATAAGTTGAAAATAACTTGTGGTTGGTTTAAAATGATGATTTTCTGTAAGCCATCCAGTCCTGCCATTGTTACCAGCTTTATCATTATCAATCATCTATAGCTCAAATTCTATACATTACCTTGAAATGCTGACAATAGACCAGTTTGGGTCGTAAAGCACTGTATTTTCTGTAAAGGTAAAGACAGCAGTGAAAATCACAGGCAGAATTTCTTGTCTGGGAAATGAGGCTAATTTTCACCAACGCTGGAGGAATCCTTTAAGGGAGCCTGAAGAAGAACTGAGTGCAAATGAGAGAAAACAAATTTATGATGAGATCTTGAGCGAGCACAGCACAACTTTTTCTAAAGAAGTGAAAAATGCTGGGAGGTTTTATTTCCAAACTTGTAAAGTTATTAAAGACAATCATACAAATCCTGATGTTCTCTTCTCAGCAAGCGACGGGCTCAGTAATCCTAATCCAACTAAAGATTGTGATATTTTCCCCTCTTCTAAATGTGAACACGACATTTTAGGCCCCAGCAGCAGTTAGCACAAATCAGGTGAGTCGAATAAAACCGAAAATATACAAAATGGTGCATGCTGTTCAGTAGTCACACACACACACTCCATCTTCCTTCCTCTGCATCTATTCTACAGTACCTTACACAATGACAGACTAATTGTGTTGTGGAGAAATGCATAAAGCAGCTTTATTTAGCCTTGTTTCATGCACACCATGTGTCCATCCACGGGGGTGGATTGTTGTGGTGATTGAGGGGGAGCTACAGGAGGCTGTCGGTATTCTGATTTGAGGTAAACAAATCCACTTCCACCCACCCAGACTCAGCGCAGATCTGGCTCATGAAGCCGAGCTGCAGATGTCACTCTCCCGGTGGCGGCCGTGAATGGCCGTGACATCAGCATCGCTGCTCTGAATGTCAGGGACGCGGGGACCTTTCACGTAGCAAAGGTCCGGCTTGGCCCACATCCACAGATTGTTCGCAGCCCTCCACAACGAGCTGGACAAGACTTCACCTTGCCTTTTGTTGTAGGCCAGCACTGTGCAGTTGTGACCCTGAACCAACACATCCTCACCACTCAAGAAAATGCCGAAGGGCAGCTGCATCCATAAAATAGGCTGATGTACAGGCGCCTCAGTTAAATTTCCTGTAAGTGCATATCGTACGGACTGACGGCACAAACCCATGTTGCACTTGCTGAACCTGTTGGCTGAAATACATGCAGTTCTCACAATTATCGCCTGCCGTTCAAGTCACATCCTGTAATTGTAGTGAAGAGCAGAATAAAACTCAAACAGAGAACATTTCCCTTTTCCCCCAGTGAAATGACTGGTTCTCTGTTTCTCTGTCATCGAACTGCACCAACCGAGCAACTCTGCCATTGGCTGCTTCCCCAATTAAAATGGCAAATGGAGATATAATGGACTGAATGTATTTGATAGGATGCAACACATGGAAGTTATCGACTTGTTCAAGGAGATGAAAAACAAACGGGCTGTGCAGATTGTAAGTGTGTGTAATTCTGGGATTCTGGGATTGCTGTCATACTTACTGGAAGGGTTACAGTAAATGTTAGTGAGGCTAAGGCCGTCCACGTGGGAGGGAGCACGTATGTCACGTCATGCTGGCTGCACCTCTGAACACAGAGTTCCTAGTGAATATACACGTTTGTACAAATGTGTTTCCCATGCAAATATTAATGAAACTTCTGCTTGTAGAAATACAGCTAATATTCAGATTTAGCATTTGCAGTAAGAGCAATGGAATAGTTCTTTATGTCCTGAAAACATATATGGAAGAGGAAAATTAAAGAGCAAAGAGAACACAGTGTCATTGTAGCTTGGCAACGATCACACAATTACATGCTTGGTTAGAAGCATGATAACCACAGGCTGGGCATCAGTGCTCCGCCATACACTGTGTTCTAATGCAACTTGGCAAAACATGTTTGTTATCTTCTCAATCACAGTGATGGATCGCCTTCGCTGACTGGATTAGACATGTTGGGAGTCATTTTGTTTATCACAGGGAATGCACGTGAAAGTAGCCTCCAAGATAACATTAAACCTGATCGCTTTCATGCATGCAAAATGCAGAAAATGAGGATAAAATTTCTGTCACGCAGGGATGATCCTGTAAAGAGGTTTGCTTTCAGCAACAGTTGACATGCCTTTCACGTAAGACCTGTGAGTGACAAGACCTCTAGTTTGACTTTTCTACATCTCAGGAATGACTTGAGAAAATCCCCCTTTGCTTTACTTGAGGGGAGGCTGTCTATTAGAAGAAAGCAAACACCCAGAATTGGAAGAGTCTACCTTTCAAATCGAGAGAGATTTTCATCATCCTCCTTCCCATCTCAGCTGTGATTGATGAGCAGTCATTTCTTTCAAAGTTCTTTGCCAAATGTATCTTTAACTTCATGCTCGCTTTCTTTTGCTGCACTCCCGCTGTCTCTTCGAGTGAGAGTGTTTTTTCCAGTTACACTGCGCTCACTAAGCATTGTCCTCAGACCTGCTGAAGAACAAAATCTTCGCTTCACACCAGGGTTGAGAATTGTTCTCTCTGTTCTAGTTACTGTCTAACGTACCTGCCAAAACTGCGCTGCTCTTGTTGCATTTGTCTTGCTGCAGCGGAAATCTCTGATGTCGATCAGAACAGGAAATAAATGTGAGAAACCTTGTTCAGAGAAGTGACTTGAAGCCAAGAGCGTGACTGCAGGAGGGCTCAAGCAACACATACGTGGCAATTTCTTCAAATTTCCTCCTTCGTTCTCAGAAAAAGAAAATCCATTCACACAAGTGCTGTTTTAAAAAAAAAAAAAAAAATCTACATCCGTGTGAAAATGCTAATAACACGCTTGGCATGCTGTCAAGAGATGCCAAACCAACAGGTGGCGAAATAGCCTGAGCCCTCACGTTAGCCAATCAGAAGCCTAAAAAAAAAGCTATTACTGGAAAGCTCCCTTGAAGTAGATGTCCGAACGCTACATTAAGGCATGACCCGCCTTCGCCACAGCAGGATTGAGGCTCGTTGGCGGGTCTGTGTCGTGGGAGTGTTGGATGATGTCGCGGTGAGCTCCATGGTGCATTCTGACGCCTCTGTTCCTCAATAAAAGTGGAAGGATGACTGTACATTTATGAGTAAGCTTGCAAAAAAGTCCTCGATCTCCCTGTTGTCACTAGTTTAATATCTTTATCTTTCAGTAGCTCCCTTTTAGCTTTGTTGTCAGAAACCTAAAGCTGCATTTGTGTGTGGACGAAGGCCAAACACATAGAAGCCGCGTGCTGTGAAACGCCTGCGTATGCTTCACGTTTCATTCCACGCATCAGTGTTTGCTACCTGTGTTTTCATTCGTTAGATTCACATAATGCAGCAACGCCCACATTTCTGTAACTCTCGGAGGAAACACAATGAGATTTTTGTGGGTGGCATGCTGCTGGAAGTAAAAAGGCACACTTGAACTGAATTTGCATCTCACTGCTGTAATCTATGACAGCTCACTAAATATGTGTCCCTGTTTGTGCCCGACACTTCTCTCCTGAAGCTTTAAAGCACACAATCAAGGTTTCTAGAGTTTACATCTTGGAACCGACACAATTGTCAAGTTATTGGCAATTCATTTGATCGACTCCTACAATATCTGTTAGAGCTGCGAGATTCAAATGGTTTTTCACTGTTGTGCGAGTGCTCACTGTAAAATGTGTCCCAATGAAATGGTGTTGAATCCCATAACTGTCAAGACAGAGTGAAAACAGAAAACCTTAAATACGCTGCTCCGAGATTCGCCTTTTGATGAAATATGTAAATTCCATGTTAGAATGAATTTTGATTTAACATTTCCAGTGAGGAAGACATCAGCTATGATTCATTCTGTGAGGATTACAGTTAGTCCCTTCCAAACCCACGCATTTGCAAATCTTGCAATCCCATATCTACGTGTCTGTCCATCAGTCTTACTTAAGCAAAGCATGAAGAGCAAGGAATCTGAGAGAGGAAGAGAGAGAGCGAGAGAGAGGCACGAGTCCTTGATCTCCCCAGGATTGGTTCACCCTAATTGCCATGTATGGGCGCCTGAGTATACACGCCAGCCCCCTTTATCCTCACAAAGCCCCTCATTAAGAGCTGGTTGGACAGCGAGCCCGGTGCCGAGGTGAATGCTGGCTAGAAGCGCCGGCCTGGCATCCACATGCAGGTGCAGAGCCGCCTGCTTTAATTGACAACAGGAGAAGAAAAGGCTCCGTGCTGTGCATGACATACCCGCCTTCTCCCTCTCCCTCGCTCCCTCTCTCTCCAGCTCTCCCTCTCTGATCTGCCTTAACCAGGTTACGGGTCCATCTGACAACACAGCGGCTCCTCTTCCAACTCTCAGCTCCAACTTTCTTTCTCGGAATGTCTCTCTCACACCCAGAGCCGTCTCATTATTTGCTCAATGAAACATTTCAATGAAGTCCGACCGTCTGTCCTTAAGAAAATCTAATCTGTAAATTCTGCATCGGTAGCTGCAGGAGCTGTTGGCTGTGGAATTATTTTTCCTTTCTTTTAATGGCATCAGTGGCTCTCAGTGTAGAAACACTGGTGTCTAATGGATAATTTAATGCTACAGGTTTATCTCATGGTCATGAGTTTTACCTCTTTCAACTTGTGTTTTTTTCCATTACTTTAGCTCTGAATATAAACCCATGGGCATCAGCGGCTGCTTGAAATAGTGGCAATTTCAAAGTGCATCATCATTGCGGTTGATAACAGGAGGTCTCGCCACCATTCCTCCAAAATTGACCCAAAAAACATGAAAGTGAACTGATTTTAAGCCCCTGAATGTGGTACTGGGTTTCTACAAGTCCTAAACTTTAGCTTCTGCTTGCCTTTAGCAGCACACACAGCAGGATTTTCAGCTTGATTGGATTTTTTATACGAAGGGTACACCTGAGGAGTTGTTGTTAGCTTCTTTCCTTACCTTTTTATGTACAAAGACTTGTACCTTTGACTTTTTGCAAAGAATCAGATAGTTTCAAGTGGAGTTACTCACCTTTCATATTCATGATAAAGGTCTATCCAGGCTTTGAAAGCGCTCCAACACCTTACACTGCTTAAGCAGAAAATGAATGAATCTTTATCTCCAGGACAGTGGACACTGGAAATAACTCATCTCACTTCACGATTCTTTAGAATTCACACTATGCACTGGCATAAAAGAGCCAGTTCAGTCTGAAGATTCGACTGAGAGTTATAGGAACCCAGCTGACCTAACTGCACTTTCCAGAGAGAGAAACTGAATTATGAGGCTTCAAAAACAATTAGGTGAAATATGGATCTTTGATGCTTCCTTCAGTGCATTTTATAAGTATTATCACCACACTGAAACTTTGTTGGTCTCCGAGACGGGGGGGGGCTGGACTGGTTTCAGTTTGAGATGTCCATTTGTCTCAGGCGTTTGACTCCCGGCTTAATGAAAAACAGAGAGCGTTGGGTGCAAAACGTCTAATTAATTAAATGCATTTTGCAACTTCTTGACAGTGAGAAAAGGAAAGCACTTGGATCTGAGCAGCTGCAAAGAGTTTTTTTTTTTTTTAGTTTCAAAGATCTGACATATTGGTCCACTTTGCCTCCATCTCTTCATTCATTTCAATAATTCATGAATTTTGCAGAAATCATTTCAGGCAAAGAGCTTTTCAATTAAGATTGGAGTGCCGAGCAGTTTTTTTTTTTTCTTTTTTTTCATATTGACAAGAAAGTGCACCTTCTGGAGACAAGTGTCTATGAAATGACTCCATTTCAACTCGAAACAGGCATTTACTATAGCCTGAGCATGCGTCTGAACACACGTCATGAACATGAGCAGGTAGGAAAATGAGGAACGCGTGACAAGATACACACGACACACACGCAGAAGATAAAGAAAGGCGTGTGCTTTGATGAACCGGGGGTGCTGTGTTCGGCGCTGAGGTTTAGTGAGCCTGAATTCTACTAAAATCTCCCCTCTTTCTCTCTTTCGGTCCATTTTTCGCATCCCATCCATCCTCCCCAGGTTTTTATTAATTTATTGATAAAGAGAATACGGCTGCAGTGGCATGAGATAACACATCCTCGACGCTGACGTTCTTTGTTGATTGATTTGAAATGAAAGGGTGTGCGAGAGCTGCACATCTACTGTACAAGCCCCCAGACAGTGGCAGCGAAGGTTAAGCAAGTTGTTAGCATTGCTTTTTGCTACCGACTTCTTCAGATAAGAATACATGTAGTTCAAATAGCGGGTTATACAACGTGCTGTCAGATTATTAGGTACACACCTCTTCTTGTTGCTCTTCCTTCCTTTCACACCACATAATGTCACCTGGGCGGTTCTTGCAGTAACTGAAGTACGTCCTTCAGAGCTGACATCTCGAGGCTGGTGGCAAAAACAGCACACATTCATGCAGTAAATATTGGCAGCTTCCACTAGCGATAAAGCAGGTGCTGGAATTCAGGACTTGAGGCAACAAATACAGCAAATATAACTGACCGTATGTGTGGTTTGGCAGTTTAAAAGGTACATCTGTGCAATCTAATTCAATCTAGGACAAGAGGCGTGTGTCAGTGTGGGCATTTTTCTATTGAAGGTCAAAAACACTATGTGACAGGGTCTCTCTTTCCTCGTGGAGCTGCACCTCCTGAGGATTCAAAACAAAGCAAAAAAACAATCACTCAGACACTTATGTGAAGGAAATGACCATTTACCGCAAATGGCTGCTCAGTTTGATTTGCCAGAAAAGGGCTTTCGGTGGAACCTCTCATATAATCCAAGCAGCGAGCGGCGAAGATAATCCGCCCACAGCAAACACACACGTGAACATTAAGTCTTAGTCAAATCAGCAATACCAAAAGCTCGGCACACACAGGGAGGAGTCGTGGAGGGAGCTGGAGCGGCTGCAGGTGCCAGGTTGTTCTAGCCGCCCCGTACGGATATGATTGGACATTACTAGCCGTCACTTCACCTGCGGCGGTGAAGCATGAATAGAAGCAACTGATGCCAATCAGTGTTCTGCCTGAACTAACATTACCCTTAATCAATGGAAGCCCTGTGGGCTGAGAACATGGCTTCCAACCAAAGGAGTGAGAGGGTGAAAGCAGACGCACCGGACGTGTGTTTTCTGTCAGTTTCTATACAGTTCAGCCTCTCCACTCCCTCTCAAACGAGTCTCGGCTAGTTTCTTCTTTAGTCATTAGTTATTTGTAGTATAAACATGTGGTGCGAGGTACATGTGGGTTTACTCGAGTAGAATGAGTCAGTGTTCTGGGTCTCCAGGTGTGTAAGAGTGGAAAGACGATGGCATCCTGCGTAGATACCAAATGACTGTGTGATCTGTTTTTGATGGTCCCTAATCCACCTTTATATTTTAATTTCTGCTTTTAAGATGCCTATTTTGGGGAGGTAGTGGGAAATCTCAATCACCCAGATGACTGTTGACATTTTTCTGTTTGCTCCCGATTAATTCAAAAGAGTTGTTGGCTAGTTGTAATTTTATGTATACATACAGCTGTATGCAGTTATGATATGTGATTCTTCTGTCTGAATCTCGGCCTTGCTAACGTTAAAAGCTGCCTGTCATTTGTACTTTCTGCAGCTAAACAAAAGCAGGAAAGATGCTCAACTTTTTTTTTCCACACAAACAACTTATTTAACTTACATTTGATTCCAATAATGCATTTCTGCTGATCTGCAACTCTTAGTTACAGCTTGTTCAAAATGCAACAGCTCCACTCTCAAGACACACACACACACATGCGCACACACACACACACACACACACACACACACACACACACACACAAAAGATCTTATACTCCTTTATATCACTTTCATTATGAAACCCAACTTGTGACTGACAAAAGGAGCCGCTGGTCTGGTTTATCTTTTCACACTCACATGCTTGTGAGCTCCCACTGACTATCAAAAAGTCTTACTTTTTTCAGCGAAGGCCACCAAACTCCCACTCTCATTTAGACTTCAATCCAGTTTTTACTTCAGAATCTCTTCAAAAACCTTTACTTCTTGGTCTTTTTTATGTGTTTATATGTGCTTTTATTCATTTTTCCTTTTAGATTCTATTTGCTGTTTTATAATCTTGTTTTCTACCGTGTCTCCTTCTGTTACTTTATCTTCTTTTCATAGTTTGAATCACGTTATTGACAGCTTGTTAAGAACTTTGTAAGTTTGTTTTCATCACTTGATTCAAGATGCTCACTTTAAACACTGATTAATGAGTGAATTGAAATTGTATGTACAGCCGAATGTCCATATGTCTGCATGTGTGTAGGTTTGTGTTCTGAAGTTCAGTTTTACTAAAGGTCAGCATAAACTTTATTAATTCATTGCCAGCGAACTTGTGCCCACCTAACAGCTTGAGCTATTAGAGCACAAACTGTATTTCTCACTGACAAATTGTCTCTAATTTGTTGCTGATCTGCACTGAGTTAGATGCGTTACGAGAGGTTCTGGTGGAGAAAACAGATTCCATATGTTTCCTGACCCTCGTGCTGTACACACTGTTCTCTGCTGCAGTAAACATTGGGTCAGAGCTGTTTTTTCATCTTAGTTATTTGCTCCTCTATCTGTTTAAATACATTTACACTATTGGGCTCATAGAAGATACATCAACAAGGTGATCAAAACAATAAAACAAATTGCACATTACAAAACTGCAGACAACCTCATCCTTCTCTGCATGAACTCATAATTATCCTCTGAAACTTTGCACACCCACAAGAATCAATAGTCCACCGCTGAATAGATAATATGCCTTTTTTTCAATGCATATTTGGTACAAGGCTGCAAGAACCACTATAGAACCATCAGTTTGGTGCACAGCAGTGAGAGAGACAGAGATGCACCCACACACCCATACGTGCTTTCTCTTTTTGCATTGGAATATCTTGGAAGAGTTTCTTTTTTTCCAGTTTTATGACCTGTGTTGAGGGAAAAGGACGTAAACAAGAGTAAACACAGACAGATACGGTGGTGCTGCCAAGTGTTTGCTCATGGAGGAATTGTTGGGTCTTTGTAGATTAATGTTATGGTTCCTGACCTGCTCGATATGGAAGGTGTCCCAAGACAACTTCTGTTATGATCTGGTGCTATATCAATAAAACTGAACTGAATTGAATTGACATTGGCGGCTCTGTAAAGTTTCATTGTATCAGTGCTTTGAGCTAAATGCTAATATCAGCATGCTAACATGCTCACTTTGAGAGGTAACATGCTGATATACAATAATGTTTACCATTATTCATCATTTTAATTTAGCATTTTTTGCTAATAAGCTCTGAACATGAAGTACAGCTGCTGATAGGAATGGCATTAGTTTTACAGTTAATTGGTCATAAACCAAAGTCTTGAATCAGTTTATGTTTTGACCTGATGATGGCCTGACATTAAAAGTCAGGGGGTCATCAAATTTACGAGAATTCATCCCCGAGATGGAACATGGATGTACAGGAAAAGTCGGGGGATCACAAAAGTTTACAGGAAACATTGCCTTGGAACCAAGAATGTCTGTACAACTTTCAGGGCAATCCATCAAATGGTTGTATAGATATTTACGTCTGGATGAAAAGTAATGGACTAACCCATTCATAGACCCACAGCACGACTCACGCTAAAGAAAACACCTGACAGCAGTTCTCATCATACCTGTTTTATTGGGAAAGTTTCAATAGATGACCTCAAACGCATTTTCAGAGGTGACAAGAAAGGAGATGGAGAAATTTTCTCTTTTCCTCACCAAACAAAAGCTCTACAGCCAAACACCCTCTGCCTTCACATCCACAGCAGTTTTGTTCGAGCATACAATTAATGTGGAACTCTGGAGCCAGTAAATGAGAAATGGAGTGAGAATATCCATGTCATTCAAATTAAATTTGATGAAACACTTTTTGGTGGCTCACATCTAAAGCAGATCAAAACAATTCGTGATTCATCTTGCCGCAACAAAGTTAAGCTACATTTAAAATGGCACAATAGAGCTGATGGCTTATAATTTTGTCACACCTCTTGAGCTGCTTGTTGGTTTGGTTTCATATTATCTCTTCTGATTAGCTTGTGGTGAAAGCCACTGCTGAACGTAGTGGAATAAATTGCATTCTGGGAGAGTAATTTGCAGACGGTCATTGTAAGGTTCATTATCACTGTCGCATTATAACTCACTTCTGCCATCGTATTACACATTGCACTATTACCCACATATTACACTATCTAATAGATTTACAAACAATTCCAAGTATACAATATTCACCAAATGTGCAGTCGATAATACAGCTTGAATAATGTTTGAGATGCTGTGGAAGTTAAGGGGCCACATGGGTTTCTCTAAGGCAATCACAGCTACTTGAAGACTTCAAGCAGCATTTTCCTTTTTTTGTGGTGAGATGGAAAACATACTCGGCAAAATCAATGTACGGTAGCTGTCCCTGTGCTCTCCCCTCAAGGCTGCAGTCAGTACAGTACTGTAGAAAAACCAGGTCCACTGCACAAATCGCTGGGAAAACAATCCTTCACCGTAGGCTACTTCAGTACATATCGTGAAGGACTGGACATAGAGAGAAAAGTGAGGAAGTAAATTAGAGAAGATTGCTGAAGCTACATTATGGAGGCCAAGGTACTCCAACTCTGAAGGGAAATATATGCTCTTAAAAGTAGCTAAAAGGAAAGATGGGATGGAAATGGAGGGTTCCCTGGTGGACAGGGGAATGTGTTAAAGCTGTTCAAAACACGACTGAAAGTAGGAAAGGTATGGAGCATAAGTAGGAAACATGATCTGGGCATAAAGTAACAAACAAAGAGAAGTGCAGTAGGAAAAGCTTTTGTGAGTGTGCATCACGATGATAATTAGGAAAGAACAAGAGGAAACGAGGAGCAGGAAAAACAGCCTTGTGGTGAGCGTTTTGTTTAGACTGTAGACCCGCTGCGAGTTCCCATATAAACAGTTACAGTCCTTCAGATTTCGTCCCAGGTTGATTTGGCAACACCCATGGAAACCGATGACAAGAAAAAAATCCGATTTAATGATGGTATACACCTGTTTAAAGTGCAGCCAAACAAATTCACTTTTTTGTGACATGATTGTATAAAAGACGTTACTAAACGGGCTCTGGAACACGGAAAACAGTTAATTTGCAAATAAATAATTCACATTTCACATCCCAACATCTTTAGAACTGGGGCTGCATATTGCATTTCCTGCGGCTGTCACGATAGTGACATTGACTTCATGGATTCGATTAGAAAACTGAAAAAACCTCTCAGAACAAGGGACAGTTAAGGGAAGTATACAAAGTGATTCTGTCTGTGTCATTGTCTGCAAATAGGCTGCAGCTCCAGACACCTGTTCTTCCGCCTGACTCACCCCTTGACTCAGTAATCAGACAGAAAAATAGATTGTAATCATTAGAAAATTGTCAGACTTTGTGATTGGAAGGCACAGAAACACAAAACTCCTCTGAACAAAGAAGTTGTCACAATTTCTGTCTCTTGGTTGAAGACGACCAGCTTTCAATATGAAGCAGAAAAGGAAGAAAGAAGAAAAGCATCCATCAATAATTCTACAGCAACAACAAAAAAATCTCGGTTGATTGTCTTTAAATGGAATGAGTTTTTCACCTGTGTCTGATCTGAGATTGTAAGTAAAAGCAACAACAAACAGGATTATGTTTGTACTAATTATATGTAGAATATAATCTGTACGATTACATTACTTTCTAACAAAGTTTGCACATCGAAGCTCATCAGCCTCTTCTTGGTGATGGAAAAAGGCTCTTGTAGATTACTTTAAGACGTAAATATACCATCTAAAATCCCACTTCAAAGCTAGAATGCTGCACAGTATTCGGCTCAGAAGACTAGCCAAACATCACAAGAAGAAAACACTTAAATGACACAACCACTTAAGGCAATAACGGCAATGCATTCGGTTAAACTGAGATGGCTGGGGTTGAGATTAAACATTTCAAGATGGCCATATCATGCTGAGACTTACGTACGGTTAGGATTCCCTGAAATCTGTTGAAGTCCTGCCCACCTTGACCCTGGTGTCCGGATGGTAACACAGGACCACATATTCACAACACTTGACCGGAAAAACTACATTTCTCCAAGATGTCATGAATGGTTGAGGAGGTCTGATCCACAGGCCTCATAGGTCAGACACAGTTGGGGTAAATGATCCAATTTGAGATGGTTAACCTGTCTGTAATCTTCCTGGGAACTGCTTGTTGGATGGTTGAGTAACTTCGGAGAACCTCTCCCCTCATACCTTTGCGATGGAACTGGAGGGGCTGTGTCTGATCATTTCTGTAACCAATGATCCCACATTCACACCCACTTCACACTGTGATTGTCCCGCTGTGCGGAGGTGAGAGGGAGCTGGTGTGAGCTCCTCACTCAAGCTCTTTTTTAATTCTCACCACAATTATTTCTGTCACTTTTCAACACTACGTACAAGACTATGAATGCCCTCCATGAAATATATATATATTAAACCTCCCCCTCTCTATGACGCCTGGCTTTTCATTTCCAACCTCGCCTTCTAGAAAATAACCAAAAAAGGGACATTTATTGCTACATTGTATTCCCACATATGTTGTTGTGACAAACATATGCCACAGACGCATCATTTCTTTGAACACAGTGTTCTTTTATGTGCTACAGCAAAGGCACAGGGAAGTGATGGGGGTGACTGGTGCAGTGCACACAGTGCAGGACATGGACGTCAGAGAACAGGGTTGCAATCCTGAGTCCCATCTGTGGTTGTGTTTAGGCTACAAAAGCATGTTGACTAAGGTGGTTTGGATAAAACATTAATAAGCACTTTGTGTTTAGTGCTTCAAGTCAGTGAGGATCTGTATTAAACCAAGACCATGATCTTGACCATTATCTTTCCTTCACCGTAACTAACTGCTGCCGCTGTCTGAAAATGTCCATAAAAACTGTAGCTAACTAGTACCTTTACAGCCTCCATCACTGAGAAATACGTTTTGTTTTTTTTTTAAATGTTCATAATATTTCTATTATATGATACTTGTCACCCTTTTTTTCAGAATTCCAAATTTCACTGGTCTTTGTGGTCTCAAAGGGATGCAATTAATAAAAGTACTTGAATGCACCAACCGTGGCAGACTTTAAGACAGTCTTTCAGCAGGCAAAGCAGTCTTTCAACAGAGCTACCACAATAATGGTTAAAAAAAAAAAAAAAAAGGGCAAAAAAATCAAGTATGCTGTTACCTGCCATAGATATCACATGAAATCAATGAAAACTAGAGGCTGCCTTGAGGGAAGGATGACTGCATTCAAAAAGAGGGGGAAAATCATCTCCAATGATCTAACATACGGCGTTATTGTGATGAAATTTTAGCAAAGTGAATGTAATAATGCACAATTATGATGAAGCAAGGCAACGTGAATGAACAATAACCCTTCATCTGAGGCTAAATGTTCAGCGTTGGACATACGGATGCTGTGAGAAAGCACAGGTGAATAGAAAAAGGATATATTTATACACAGGCAACATAAACTTTACAAAGCTTGGTCTGTAATGTAGTGCTCCTACTTTATGGATTAAATGTTGAAAGGGTGAAGCTGATCTGTTCACGTCAGAGAGGGTTTTTGTCCCTATTGTCATTTATAGCAGTGTACTTTTTGTGAAAACACCATCTGCTTTCACAAAGGGGAAAACCTGAAAAGAACAAGTCCCTGACCCTCAGCTGACATCAGCACGGTTCCAAGTAATGTATCCAAGTGTTTTTCTTCACACATAACTGATCCATTCGGATTGTAGATGTACTCCAAGTTAATACACGTTTTTTCAATTGCTAGTGAATAGGAAAATGTATCGCACTTACTAGCACTAATACCATGAGCAAATGATTGAATATCATGCTGCTTTTGTGAATTCGCTCTGGCCCTCTGCTGTTTTTCACCATTTGCGGGGGTCAAACAGTGCACTGACGTGGGATTTGTGCGGAGGAGTCAACAATATCAGTTTGGCAATGATTTTGCTCTTGTTGAGACAACAAACTTAAAGCTTGTGAAAGTTGCTGCTGACCTGGTTTAGCAGCATGAACGCTTAGTGCTATGATAATCAGCTCACATGTTCAACGGCTGAAGAAAGGGAAAATTATGAACAATATGAAAATAATATTATTTGTTTATATTTACATCTATTGTTGGGTTATGACCTCTAGTCGCCATAGGAGTTATGACAGGAACAAAGGAAGACATAGTATGAAGAGCAAGAAAGTCTGCATGTGGAGGACGGTGGGATGAATGGACGGGTCAAACAAA
Organism: Chaetodon auriga; assembly: GCF_051107435.1. NCBI lineage: Eukaryota > Metazoa > Chordata > Actinopteri > Chaetodontiformes > Chaetodontidae > Chaetodon > Chaetodon auriga. Next base: position 5,092,780 of record NC_135093.1, read on the forward strand.
CATGGGACATTCACCCAGGAGCCTGTTGTTCGAAGCCTGTGTGAAACGGGAAGTCAGCTGAAACCTGTGTTAACTTACATAATGTACTTCAGTTACACCTTGTAGATAACAGTAACATACTTAGTTTTGGTACCGACACGTAACCAAACTGTGATCGTTTCGCAATGTTAATCATGTGACAATAACGGTACGGTTCAAGAAAGATCCAGTTTGACCCAAACAGGAGGAAGACAAAGACTAAAGGGGAAATATAATAAAGTCAAGATATTCAGCGGTTTAGGTTAGATGATGTGTCGTATTATAGTCTTCTACTTCTAAAATTTCTGGTCATTTACGGGGAATTTTTAAAGCTTTTTTATTGTGAATCTCATTGTTTTTCTTCTTTTGATCTCTCCAACAGTGCTAGTGCTTAAGCATCCCTTAAAATACCAAATTCATGTCTTAACTATTACAATCAAGCTCTAAGCACCTTCATTTTAAGAGTAGTGATTCATTCATAGCTTCCTGTCTCTAACTGACTAAGTGGTGGAGAAAAGAAATGTTCAAACTTTCACTTCACACTTAGATTGAAACTGTCATTTTGAAAGAAGAAATAACTTAAAAAGTTGCATTTGTAAGCAACACAATTCATCATTGCTGAGTACAGTTCACTCCTTGGTTTGGTTGCTGCAGCCTTTCTTTGTCTAGTATGACCACTAACCAAAGGCCAAAGACATAATTGAGTAAATCAGTATTCAGGAGGGCGAGAAAGATCCAGCGAAGGTGTAGGCCACTGAGATGCATAAGCCACTTTGGTGGGTGAAAGAGACGCGAACGCAGCGAACAATCCAGTCATTTAACGCCATGACTCAATGTAACAATCACGTCAGGTCTCCACTTTCAGTGGTCAGTGGGATCAGACTGCCATTGATTCATCACACCTTGCTAATCAGTCAGATGACCCAGATGGATGCTGATGATTTTAAACATAAACAGATATTTATTCACGGATGAGTGAGTGAGAGAGTGAGTGAGTGCACAGCATGAGCCATGTAAACAGGACAAAACAGGAAGTTAATAATTACACCGTACATCGATGTGCAGGTTAAAAATAATTGTGCATTACAGTCCATGAAAACACTGACACCCCTGCTAGTACATGAGACATGAAAAACACATGAAAGCTGAACTGAATGAACTGGCATGAATCAAAAAGGACAAAAATACCGATCTACTACCTCATAAAAACACTGCAGTTGGTAGCGTGTTTTCCTCAGGGAGGTGTTTTCCTGCAGACAGAAGGACAAATTGTGCAGCATGCCGTTTGCTGTCTCTCGTTGGTGCTCTCTTCTAGAGCTTTTTGAGGGTTTGCCAGCTTTGAGGGCTCTTCTCCCTCAAAGCTAGCTGCCTTTCTCCAAGACACCGCAGTGCACCTATTGCAGTGCTCGCTTGAAGGAAACCTCTCGGACCTTGGAAGCAATGTGGGTGGTCTTGCCAAGGCAGCGCAGAATGAAGAGCACTGTCTGTTTTCAGCTTCTGAAAAGTGGACACAATGATTTTGCTGGTGCAGCGAGGGACGTGTCCTCTCGGAGCAACAATGTCATCAAGCTGTCTCTCCAAAAACTCTGTGCTTTCTCCTGGTGCGCCTGCACAGATTGACGCAGCTGCACTGACTTGTGTTGTCTAGTGTCAGTGTCAAAGGAAATACATCAGCGTAAATGTGAGAAGTTGGAAAAAATACTTACTCGGCCCCGCTGACCCTGTGTTGCAGGCAGCTTGCCCCTCTTCATTCTTCATAAATAAGTTGCAGATATTGTTGAGTTGAGTTCAAGAGTTAGTGCTTTCAGAGTGCACCGGTCACACCAATGGGAGGTGTGCAGAAGCTAAGTGCTGTGTTTGCAAAGGTCCACAGGTTGCTTGATGCACTAAGCATCATGAAATTTGTTTTACTTTGTTATACTGAATATAGCAACAGGTAAACAGGTAAAACACATCAGACCAGGGGCCACGACTACCGCTTGTGAAAACAACACCAATACCATGTGTCAAATCTAAGAAATATTTCCCTCAGTATCTTTCCACAGTCCACATCACTCTAGGCAGAGAAAACGCAACAATAATTACGCGTGCTTAAAGTGCAGACCCTCAGCTTTCATATACTCACAGCAATGTCCGCTCAACTATGCAGGAATCATGATTGTTTGACGGCCACATAAGATAGAACTCTGAAAGTGTAAAAATGGAAATACCATTTGTATTCGAGTCTTGTATTGGCGTCTCTCAACATAAATGAAAAGGGAATGTCAATAAAAGTAAAGCAGGTAGTCAATTACAAAAAGGATTCTCAAACATCAGCTCAGAGGCATTCCCAAAATGTTTGGGTGCATCAAACTGAACTGGTTGGTATATTGACAAGAAGCATGAACCCTTTGTTAAGCTCACAAACAGCAGATGACCTGGTAGATCACAGAGGACTGGATGAGTGAACTATACATTTATCTGTGAGAATGAATTCAATTCGAGCAGACTGATCAGACTATACTGGACGAGGCACTGCTGCATCAAAGACAGAAATAACGAGAAGACAACACTAGAACAGTCTCAGAGGGTTTAACACACGATGTAAACTACTGGTAATTGCAAAGAATAGAAGGCACATGATCAGCTTTGATTGAGATTGTCCTGTTACAGGGTGGATATAATAGGGAAAACGTGAAGAAACAAAGAAATTGGAGCTGGTCAAAGCTGTATCACCTCATCTGTATAGTAGGTTATATATGATGGTATTGGAATTTACTCTGGTGTCTCTACCGCGATTGTTCTAAGCAGTTGAAGTACAGATGCATGTACAGAAACATTGCATCCTATCAGATCAAGCGTACGGAGTTATGGAGAGGGACCGGTCTGCCGCTGCATTGAGATAGCTTTCCCCGTCTCCCTCCTACAGGTCCTACTTGATTGTGTCAAGTGCAGATGGGGGAGAATGACCTTTCTCATATAGCTCTGTCAGTTTAATGATGGTGGAAGCTGACACTTTTTTTTTTTTTTTTGCACAGAGCGTCAGCACAGACCAACTGATTGCACTTGTTCCTGCTGTTCACATGGAGGAAATAACCCTCTGCCATGTGTGCATCACCAGATCTGTGCAAGTGGAAAAGTACGGTACACTGGAGTAATGAACGATTTGCTTGTGCAATAAAACTTCCATCGGGACACATTGGTTTATTTGCATTTTACCCTGACTTCCTGTTCACCATGTCTGTTTTGAGGGCAGTCCTTCCACATCTGTAACTGTGAGATGCTGCGCTTACTCTACATGCATCGTAGCGCCCTGACTGTGAATAGGCCCTGGCCTTCCTCCATGTTAAAGAATGCTTAAGGTCCTGCAGCCATTTCTTGACCTCCTCCTCAGTGCAGAGCCTCGCTTTCAAATGAGCTCCAAAATCCTCCTTATCACTGGGCTCATTTCCACTCAGACGATGAGTTGAGCCAGATGGCGAGAGTTTCTGCCATCCAAGTTGTCAATATAAGTAAAAGGCAACAACAACAAAAATGAACAGGGATTTTACACAGAAAGTTTTTTTTGGTGCTGACACATAATCTCAAGTTGTTTGCATCATTCCATGACGATTAACGCTAACAGCGTTCTGTCATTTTCTGCTACCCTGTAAATTACCATTATTTTTCATTTTTATTTAGTCTTTAATGTAATGTGGTGCTAGGTACCATGTTGTTGTTATCAAGCTACATCATCTGCCATTAAAGCAGCCTGTTAATGCTAATGGTAAATAGCAATGGTAGCTTGATAATCTAATACCTTGAGGAACAGACAGTGCTGACGTCCAGTAGTGACAGTCCTCGCTGCTCAGTGTAACACTCTGACTGTGTGTGCATTGGATGTGCCTTCACATCTCTGTCCTCCACCGAAGCGGCTGGCGCCTTTCAGCGAGGGCTGAGTGAGAAATGTAATTGTGAATTTATGCCAATCACAGGCACAGAGAGAGAGAGAGTGGGGTTCAATGGGCAACCGAAACCATTCGGCTACCAAGGCGCTCCACAACTGACATGAATCTCCTCGACTTCTGCTTCTGTTACCCTAACACTTACCGTTACCCTATGATTGTTGCACAAATTTGACATACTATTTACATCTGGTGAACGTGTTAATCAGAATTTGCCTTAAATGGAGCAACAGTGTCCTTGTAGTGACAAAATAAGTAAAACATCCACTCCTCTAGCTCTGATTTTGGTTTCCACCAGTCCTTTAGAAAACATCTACTGCAGATCTTTAGCTTGTGAATGTCCCACTAAATCCACCACCTAACTGTGAACCTGGTCTATGTACCTCAATATAATGCTTAATAGTAATAGCTGAGCGAGCCTCATTTGCAGTGTTTTTGTTTATTTCAGGTCCTCATGTACTTCCTCCATTTACCTATACCTTATTATCCTCTGTTGTTTGTCCTCTCCTGCCCACCTCTCCTCTCTGTTTCTTGTACAGTTTCTCAGTCTGCTGTACAGTATGCGTCTCACCCCCACTGGCTGACCCCTACTCCTTTGCTATGCGGTCATACTTGGCATCCACTCAGTAAGCATCTCTTCACCTCCGCTGAGTAAGAGCGAGGGGAAGACAGGATGCATTATACATGAATTACAGGCCGGCAGACAGCACAGCACATGGCACCCATTTCACAGTGATGAGCCAGGGAGACTTCTATTAATTCTACTAAAGCATGCACAGTGTAGACAGCGCCGAGAAGAGAGATGAGATGCTGCTGAGGAGCCGCGGGGCAGAGCATTTGAGGAATTGGGGGTGAGGTCAAGCACTGAGGAGGCATTTTTGTTAAAATATTCAGGCAAATAAAATGTCTGTGAGGATGAGTACATGTTTTTGTGTGGGTTTGTGCGCACCTGCATTTGTATATGCATGCGTGTTTATCCTGAAGAGCTTTTACCACTTTCGTTCTTTAGAGCTTTCACTGTGCTTGCTTTTGTATGTGTGCTTTACATGCAGGGCCCCACGTGTGTGTGTGTGTGTGTGTGTACTTGTGTGCATGTTTGAAAGGGTGAAAGGCAATTGGGTGTGAGGGTCCACGCAAATCCTGCATAATGAGAGTCCAAAGTGGCCAACTGAGGTTCTAGTCACGTCTCCATCAGCGTCACCGACGGGGTGCACGCACTCATCTGAAATAAGACGTACAGGCGGCACACTCCGAGATCGGTCACGCACTAACATGCAAATAACACACACGGAGTTTACAGTGGAGAGACTGAGCTAAATGACTGATCTCCAACTTTGTTTTGTTTTCTTCACCGAAATGGGATCAAGTGGCGCTAAGCCCAAGACTGCCGAGTTAGTCTCAGCACTCACAGTGTGCAGACAAAAAGAACGAAAGGGGGGAAAGTAATCAGACATCTACAGCCAGGAGGATATGGTTGTTATGTTGTGGTCAGAATGTCATGCCTCATCCCTCAGTGCTTTTGGGAGGCGGACCAGGAGATATCTTGTTCACACAGGCACAAACATACACACACGCCCCCACCCCACCCCCGGCCCTCCATCTTCAGTCTGGAGTGCTTGTCTGAATCCTGATGCTATTGATGTGAAGCGTTCCCTGATAGCTCTTCCATGGCCACAGTCACAGTGTCTCCACGTTGCCTACGCACAGTAAAACTAACAGCAATTGATTCTGTCTCTCTCCTATCACTGAGACATTTCATTTACTGGAACAAAGCCACTCGTGCTTTTGTTGTTGTATTTACCGGGCTTGGTGACAAGAATAAATCCGTCTAGGCGATAACTATGATTAGGTGAGTGTGATGAAAAGTGAGGCAGGGGGAGGAGTGGCGACTCACAGGGTCACTGCAGCATAAGGCCAGAATTTAATGATTTTTCTTACATATCCTATTATTTCTGCTTCCAAAACTTCTTAATTTGCCATCTGCTCAGTGTCAGCGTCATTCTGTTAAATACAAATGCAGCCTGTCGAGATGAGGAGGATGATTTTAGGATCTTGGTTCTGACTTAAATAATTAATGGACCCTGGATGTGATCAGGCTGCACAAAGCTGCGAACACAATAGAGGAAACAACCACAAACCATTCAACAGTGTTCAAGTCTCACCCGGAGAGGAAGACTTTGGGTTGTGTATCACCAGTAGCAGCTGTACATCTGTGAGCTGCCAAGGACTCTGGACATGAGACTGAATGAAGAGCAGACCTGCACCAACTGGGAAGGCGTTAAGCCATCACTCAGGGTCGGGATTTAGAAACAACCCGTACACACATGTCCAATGCCACGGATAAACAGGTGTCTATGAAAGCAGTGTGTGTGGTGAGAAGCTGAGGGCGTACACACACGTATGTTTTCAGAGGATGTTTTTAAGGGTGATATGATAAGGTGGAGAAAGAAAACGAGACGAGAGGCAGAATCGAAATTGTTCGGGGTTATTGGCGTTTTGTGCTGGCTGCGCCATTTCATTTCATCTGGCAGTCTGCATTTGTAAAACAGCCCTGAAATGCACATTAAGAAACTGAATTTTGATTAAATCATTTTGTGTGATCCATTTTATTTCTGTGTTATTCACATCTTCCATTTTTTCCTTATTAGCAATTTTTGGGGGGATTTTTCTTGATGATCTAAGGATGGGCTATATAAATAAAATTGAGTTGTCTGGATGATTTTGGAGGCCTCATTTTATCTGTGTTATTGTTCTCTTCATTTGATCCTTTACTGTGATGCACCTTGTTAAATCTGTTTTGTAACTAAATCATTGATTATCTTTCTTTTATCTTTTTTATCCTCTCTGATGTTTGGAAATGATGATTATGATATCACAGCCAGTAATGGTTTCCAGGTCCATGCGATTTAATGATGCAGGTGCTATAAATAGCCACAGCCTTGCTTAATAGGTGAGGGATAAAGTCAGCTGCTGTGGCCTTTTTGGAGAAACTCGGTGAGGTGACACAAAAGGCCTTTCTAAGAGCAGACATGTCACAGAAGGAAACACACACACACAGGTGTAATTAATAGCATAAGTAATGGCTGCATTCCATGTAGATGTTTCAGTTTCAGGGTCTGTTTTTGGCTAGCTGTGGCCCAATTTGCAATGAGTGTTCTTTTGGTAATGCTCAGATTGACTTAAACCAGGCCTTTTACTTTTATCTTCTCCTACCTTACCTCACTGCTGCTGATCATTTAAGGCTTTCGATATTCCTATCAGAACATCACGCTTCAGAGGCGAAGGAGCACTACATCTACACTTACAGACTGCATACAGTAAGAACCCTGGAAAACCTGCAGCTCAGCCAAGGGACTGGCATTATAAAAGGTACATTTAAACCCCGCCAAGGTGCATTAAGCATCGAGGAGCATTTTCATCGACAGACTAAAGGTCAATAAGGGGACATGGAGTGGATCCAATGTGCCTCCCACTCTTTTGCCATGCCGTTCACAGACAAAGACAAACTGTGGTGCCAGCTATCAGTGCACACCCACTAGCGATCAGTTGCTAAAGATCAATGTGAACTACTCCTACTCGCTCCATGAAAAGTCCATAAAGGTGACGGGCGGCTGCTGGTGGTTGCCAAGTCTTTACAAATGAAATGATCAAATTAATAAAAAAACAAGGCAGAGGAAGAGGAAATTGCATCTTGGCTGACATTATTCTTCAGGTTTTCTTTTTTATGGGCACAATCTAAAATCTGATGTCCAACACGATTTAACACTCACACATGAATCTGAAAACTCAGTAAAACTCATCCTGTAGCTGTCTGACACATTGATGTTTTACCCTCTAACTTGGAAAAAGTGCTACTTCCTTCTCCGATTCCTAACTTTCTCTTTAAACATCCTGTCTCAGTATATTTGACACGAGGGCTGAGGAGTCTTTTGCCTCTCATCAATGTTGAGCCTACGGGTCCACAGCCGTCACTCACCCCCTTAGAGCTCCAGTGGATGGTGACCGCTCCTCTGTGAATTAGCATCCTCCAGCTGCATGAGGGAAAAAAGGCAAAGGGAAAAGGGCTGGTGGATTTATACAGTATGAAAAGTGTCTGCCAAGTCCCAGCTGCAGAGGGCTTCCAGCCAGTGGACCATTACATTTATCTGCAACTTGAATGTTCTCTTTGAGTGAAAAATAGAACAGAGTGCGAGGGAGATAAAGGTAACAATGGAGATGGATAGAGAGAGTGGGAGGACTGGAGCAGAAGAAGAGGGGGAAGACAGGTGAGGTGGAGAGCGTGAGAAATGACAGGCAGAAGGGGAAGAAAGGAAGAGAGATGGAGATGAATGCAGGAGAAGAGGAACAGTCCCTGGAAGCTAAGTATGGGCTTGCACTCGTTCCTATCCATCAACCAATAGTGAAAGTGGACGATGATCAGCATTCATAAACACTGTGTAATTCATTTATTTGACATGTCCAATTATTTTTTTTTACACTTGAGGCATTATTTCATTCCCCCTGTGCTTTTTTTTATTTCATCCTTTAGTGTGAAGTATATTGTAAAGTCTGTGCATGAACACTATAAACTTAATCATTGATTACCTTTTCGAAGTTTGAGATCACTGCAGTTGACGTGTGATGAATAGGTGCTATATGCAGCCAAACTAACTGCTTCTATGCCATTTACAGGTCTAAAGACTGCAGGAGAGACGACAGAAGCATTGAAAAGCAAACAAGAGATGAAGGCTCTGTCCACATCCATCTACATGCATGAATATCTATGGAGTGGAAATTAGACTCGTGCAACGTTTCTGATTGGACTTCATAAAACAAGAATAGCACAATGTTAAAAACCTGAGTTCTAGTCACCAACCCACACCCATTTTCATGCATTTGGCCCCAGGCTTTCACAATCAGATGAGGCTGATCACACCTAGCAAGTGGTGTGAGAGTCCACTTCTGCAAAGACACTGGGACCGACAGAGCAGCACTGCATCTCTGAAGAGGATCATGTGGCCATCCTTCATATTCACTAAAATAAAGAGGATGGGGTTCAAGGATATTGGTTACAGCATACAGCTATGACTGATGGCATGAAGATATGTCTATATATAAGTTGTGGTGATTATGATGAGACATGAAATCAGCTTAAAAAGTTTCATAGATGAAAAGCAAATGCTACAGACCAAACCGCTGTTTTGGTACACATCGAAAATTAAGAGCTTTCAACAGTTTTTTTGCTGGAGCCTATGCTAGTGCATAGAGGCCTCTCGAGCCAAGTGGTTTAACTTTGCAAAAATACTTGCAGCAAGGCCAAGAGGCCTCGAGCTGAACAGAGACGCAGACTCCCATTCTCTCTGGCTTTTCACTGTGCTCGCGTTCGCTCTTTGTAGCTGGCTGGTAGCGCAGGCAAGAAAGCACCAAGATGATGAGAAAGAATGTGAGGCGTGAGTGATGCTACGTTAATAGCAGGAAAATGCAGGAGGCTTGTGAAAATGATCATTTAAGTACCAATAAACTAGCTCCGACAGGTAATTTAGCAGCCAAGTACAGCAAAGTGTGCATGTAAATCAGACCATTTGAAAGCTGAGGACGGACTCAAGGAGTGATCTCTCTCACGCTCATGCACACGCACACGCACACGCACTCCTCAACTAAATTAGAATATTGTATGTAAAACAAATGTATGTATGTTTCACTATACTAGAGACTGCTTGCTCAATAAACATTTCGAGACACGCTCAAAAATGGGAAGAAACAGCAAAACCCCACACTAAACTAAAATAGGGTATTTTGAATTTTGACATGTGCTACGCTGATTACAAGCAGACCACGGAGTTCACAAATCTGAAATTCCATATTCTAGATCTGCTCTTGTAACAGCATGTGTGATTGCTAGTCGCCAAGGCATCAAGTCCTTCATCAGCTGAATAAGGTCTCTCGAATTCAAAATACATCAAGTGTAGCAGCAGGGTTATGAAGGACATGTGTGAAAATCGCAGCCTTAAAACTAAGTTTGGAGTCCTATTCCTGCTTACTGCAGAAGGCGTTTGGCAGATACTACCAATACTTGTACAAAAAGTACACCTCTAAAATGTTTCAAATGCATCACATGTGCCCAGGTATCACCCAGATGAAGTTTTGAAAACAATAACTTTCACCAAGTATTGTACCCTAAATCATTCTTTACCCAGTTTTTGTTTCTGCGACTGAGAGGCCATAAAACAATGCAGCAAATATAAAAATAATAGATATTGAATTCTTTGCATGCTTGAGGCACACATCTCATTTCACACAGCACGTGGTGTTTAGGTGGCACATTATGAAAAATGGACTGAATTTTCACTGCAAACAACAGCTACGGTTAAAGCCACCGGCCATCACCTTCTCCAGTCATCTCACATACATTTAAACAACAGTAATAAAATGACATATTTTTGAGGGGGTCTTTCGAGGACAGCAAAAACAAGCTGTAAACACAACAAAAGGTTGTTTGCAGTCACGTGACGTTCAATTCAGATGGATTGCAGGAAGTGAAAATCGCAATGGACGAGATGGAGGAAAGTTGTTGCTGTGCTAGTTTAGATGAAATAATGAGAGAAAGGTACAAACAGAAAATCAGAACATACGTTGGATGTGACCTTAAGTTGTGAAGAGGAGAGATTTTTCAACTGAATTGAAAGATGTGCCTGCTGTACAAGTCCTACTTGTTGAAACCTCTTTGCGGTTTCTTGGTTCAATCGATTCGAGCAACAATAAACAACACAATACATAAGTCTCTCAGTGTGTGTTACAGTGCTTCCTATGCAGAAAATCACTTCCTGCCCTCCAGCTGCAGCTCACACCACGACAAAAGAGTGACGTGACATCATATGCAAACAACCTGGTACATTATTATCACCTTGCTAGCTAACTTGTCAGCAACGGGTCTGATGACTGGTCCAATATTTACTCAACTTTAAGCTCTTTTTGGTCTATACAAACTCCTGCATTGGTGGCTCTTTAGGCTGCTAATCACTCCACTGTGTTTACCAGCTGCTTGCTAATCTATCATTTAGTGCCAGGCAGGTGGTGTAAAGTTGCTTTTTAGCGCTTTAGCAGAAAACAGCTGCCTGCTGCATCCGTAAACAACACTTATGAGAACAGTGAGAGTGAACCAACAGAGAAGATAAAAGCTGGGAAAACCAAAACAACGAGCTGCAAGATGCTAACATGCAGCATGGAGCTAAAGGTAAAGCCATCAAGTCATCTGTGGGGCTGACGCTATGAGCAACACTTTTCAAGCGTGATCCATGGAGAATATCAAAATACTGATAAAGCAACTTTACATCCATGCATCTGATGCACTGACCGCACTTCCAAGCACACACGGACCCCCTCACTCTGTACACAACTTCTGCACAGCCCCTCTCATTAATCACTGTCACTGGTGTCTATGACAGCTGGGATACAGGGGGTCTATGACAGTGGCTCACCTCTCCTTCTCCCCCCTCCCCTCCTCGGGAATAAGAATATTCATCTGATTCACAGTCTCCCGGCAGTGCACACACCACAGTTAAACCAACAACCTCAGCCTTGCTTTTACAGCCCCAGTTCAGCCAGCAGTGTGGTGTGACTTGTATGTCAGTCTGCTCATTATACTCAAGCTGTTACGTGTTGGACGACTGTCACACAGAATTCACTCTTCAGATGTGCGGTGAGTGTTTTCCTGAAAATGTAATTACTCCTTTCCCTGGAAAGTGTGATGTTTAAATAACTGCAGAAAATGTTGTACAGTTTTGTTCATTTGGTACAATTTTAAGATAAAAAAAAAAAAATAATAAGCCAATCAATTCCTTTTTAAGTAGAAATGAAAACGTTTCCAACTACATGCGATGCTGATCATCTGTTTTCCATCATATTCTCTTTGCAGTTATGTTGTGTGCCTGATTCAGTGGATTGAGATATGGGGGCTCATTGCGAATGTGTTGCATCTGTTAGAAATAGATCGCACCTCTTTCAAAATCCACATTAAAATATAATATACATAACATTTCTCTGAGTGTCAGTCTCTGTTTCAGTGTGTAACTGTGGCTTAATGTATAAGTGAATCAGGCAACTATATTGACATAGTGCAAGTTTCAGCAATACCTGACTGTGTATAAAACCTGCAACGTCTGGTCTGCAATGATTCTGGACTGACACACTTAAATCTGAACAACTATCACTCATTTTCACTGTAAAACCAGTCGACTGTAAGTAACGATCACGGTATCATTCCACCTTCAAACTGCAACTCTGTAGCATTTAACTTATTATATAAACAAGTTCGCAATATACAGTATGCAGGAGCTCAAATAAAACTATGCACAGAAAATAACCATAAATCTTAGTGACCTGCCTGCAAGACTTTGCTCAGGTAAAACCAACCGATGCGGTGCAGCGACCACCCACCCAACGGCATCTGAGCCTGCCGCATTTGACGGTAGTGGACTTTCAAAGTTTTGAAAGTTTTACACAAGTGCTCCAAACAATATCAAAATATCTTTATAACACTCGCCCACATGAAGTCAGGCTTGAAGAAGCTGACGTTGGTAATTTTTACAAACTACCGACCTGTAAAATACAGACAGAGACCAGCAGCAATGAGACAGGAGTGCTCAGTTCATCGTCCAGATTGCATTTGAGGGTGTGGGCGGAAATTTCCTCCTGAGACAACCTGAGGCACAACTGCTCCTGAGCCAGAAGTTCCACCTGAGTGCTGCTTACATTTACCATTTCTCTGCACAGCACATAGGAAAGCTAAAACAACGTGATGGTCAATAACATTATTAAGGGTAATAATAATACTAATGGAGACCTGCGTTTTGTCCCTACCGGTAAAGCAAGTCCTCACAATGCGACTGTGTAAACAGGCTTATGTCTGCATAATGTAATACGTCAGCACACACACACAGAAACACACACACACACACACACACACACACGCACACAATGGCATGGCAACCAACAAAACATTCCTCATGACAATGACGATGACTGTGTTCGCAGCACATCATTCTCATTGTGTGAGGATGTATGTAGCGCTCGCCTACTGTTCCACTGCCTTTGCTGTGCTGTAAGTGAGAAATGTCGACATAAAAACCGCCGAAAATCAAATGACATGGAATCACCCAGGGCTGTCTAATCACACATGTTCAGGCTGAAATGTGTGTGTGTATTTAAGTAACCAGTCAGAGGTTTTTGGTTAGTTTTGATTCCACAAAACATCTTCAGTCCATCAAAGACCACAGAAGAACCAATGGAAGCGTGCATAGAACTAATAGAGTGAGGCTGGATAGCGTAGGGGGATGAGTATCATCCCACTGCCCCATATTCTCTCCTCTTTTACCCTCTGGCACATCTCAGCTTTGTTTTTATACATTTTTTGCATAAGTGCAACAAAATGCTTTCATTAATGATGCATTACGCATAATGATCCTCTTCATTTCCATTTTTTGGCCCTCAGTGAAGACACGAAACGCAGCGGTGTGTCTTATACGGTAGGCCTATCATTAATTAGACAGCCTCCAAGCAGGGCGTTGCTTACTTTGCTGTTTGTGGCTACCAATGTTTTGTGTGTGTGTGTGTGTGTGTGTGTGTGTTTGAAATACTCTGTGCAATACACATTCCTCAGTGTAAATAAAGCATCTCGCATGTTTTTCTTGACAGTTGCAAACCTGGAAGGTTCAACGCATAGCTACAGCTGCGGAGCACGTTTTAAAAGGCAAAGAATCTCACACAGATGCTATCTCAATAGCCCAGAACACAATAAATGCATGCTCAGTGTTGTTTAAGATACACAGAAAGATGAATCCCCAGTTTACTGAGGAAGAGGAGTGAACAGAGGAAAGGGGCGTTCAAGGATCGCACTGAACTGTAATATTAAGAGACGTGGAGCAGCCATGAAGCCCTCGCAGGCAAAGTAAGCCGTTTGTGGGATGAAAACATAAAATGATAAAAAAAAAATAAAAAAAAAAATTACACTATCGGAGGAACCGAAACATCACCATGATGGAAATTTAATTGAAATTTCCGGAATGTAACCTTCATCATTTAGGCTAGGAAGCCCGTTAATAACGTGATTTTTTTTTTCATTCACTTTTTTTAATTTTCCACAGTATCCTATTTTCCTATCAGAAACATTCACATCACCACAACGTGTTGCAGCTGCCTCCTCTCTCTGCCGTGCATCTGCGCTTGTGTGCCAGCTATGTGCACTGACATATTCATCTGCATCTTATTCAAACTAATAATTATAATTATATAATTTTAAATTTAGAAATCGCTCATTTGCTGACATTCATTCTTAACATTCTCTCAACACTGGCTTAATTGTTGACTATTCTGACCATTACAGGACTTCACTTTATGGTTTGAGACATTAAATGAAGCTGGAAGAAAATAAATCTATGGCTGCATTTAGAGCAAACCAATACAGTAGTTTCGGGTGACTTTGTTTAACCTGCTGGCTTCAGTGAGCATGAGCGCAGCCAGCCCAGGCCTCCACACCGCGGGGACCCTCCTGCCCGCTCGCTCTGATCGCCCAGTCTTCCATGAACATCAACATCAGCTGCAGGAGGGCCAAGTGCTGCACAGCATCCTGCTAACCAGATATGGGACAGAGCAGGAGGTCGGTGGTTATTTTGTGTTGGAGCAGGAGAGGGGAGCGGGAAGGTAGATGAAGTAAGAGGAGACTGTGTGATGAGACAATTGTTGGATGGCGGAAAGGAAGTGCTGGCGGAGTTCTGTTGTGTTTATTGAGGCTGTATTGTAAAAAATGGTGGGCCAGATAAACTGTGAGAGGTCGGGTGTTTGTCTTATACATAAATGTAGTTGATTAATCAATCACTCGATTAGTAGAGGACAGATTTTTTTCTGTTTTAAATCATTGTAAACTGCTGGTCCACCAAGAAAAGCAATTTCAAGACCTCACCTTGGACTCCTGGAATTTGTGCATTTTTTCTGACATTTTATAGACTGAACAGTTTACTTATTTATCAAAAAATGTCACGCACCATTAATCCATAACTAAATAGAATCATACGTTGTGCTGTAGCACAATTAAATGACCATGCATAGTTCTTTATCAGAGATGTGTCTGGACTAATTTATTGGGAGAGGGGTCCCGCGTGTACATAGCATCACCATATAGGGGCCGCTGAGAGGTATAGGATGATTTATTCCCACTCTTGGCTTGCTTAGTGTGTGCTAATATTACCGGACTCAAACTCCAGACAAAGATACGCTAGAAGTGCACAAAAGTAACACCACATACGCTGCAGGGATCAAACATCAGCTGACCGGGAACAAAGCTAACATAGCGTTAGCAGTGCAAAGATACCAGCGATCCCACATCGGTTGACAGGGAACGATGCTAATGGCTGTGCGAGCAAATGACCCCTATAGAAGGCGTGTTTAATAATGGATGTTCCAGTCAAAGGAGCATAGATTACAGCCAGAGCTTCCCTGTTCCTGAGAGAGTGAACACAGGAATAAAGAGGGAAGGATGGGCAGGCAGACTACCTGGATTTCTTTTACTCTGCCGATCCATCTCTTTATTCCTTAACCTAGTCCTCACCTCGAGGGCTATGTGTTGTGCACTGACTGAAGTCTGTTTTTCCATACCTTTACTTGTTAGACACTTAGGATTAAACTTCCTGTCAGAAAACCACAGCTGGAGGAACGAGCGAGAACGAGAGGAGCAGCCAGCGCTCCTCTTCATTTATTCATCTGCCCCATCATTCCACCATTGTGCGAAACAAAACAACAGTGAGACTTGGTGCACCAGCGCAAAGGTTATTAAAGTCAAGCAAACCTTTGTCCCCGAGGCGAAGGAGCAAAGCAGAGGGTTTAATAATGAATGACAGTTAGGAACATGACAAAGTCAATTCCTTCATTCGAGCAGCACTCAGAAGAAATGTTTCACTGTCAGCCAGATTCCCAGCAATAAAGACTGAAGACATAGATACAATGGTTTTCAGGAAACAGGGGGGACTCTTACACGTTTCGTGTCATCAACCCTTGTAATTCCCAGCTGTCAGAGAGTACTAACACTGCTGCTTAAGCGGATGTGTCACTGTCTACCAATTATTCCAGTCATTTGCACTATATCCCTGCGGTTGAGCCTCAGGAGTTATTTACTTTAAGAATTTCCCCTCCCGCCTGCAGTGAACCCCATAAAGCACCTTGTTAAATCAACCAATTAAGCACCATTCCCTGCTCTGTGAGCCAATCCCAGCAGTGCACAAGCTCACGTACACACAACCTGATCCTGTCCCTCCAGACCTGTCCTCACCACCCGAAGATCAACCGACCAACCAACCTCAGGTGCCAGGATGGACTGACTGAGGAGGCTGTTCAAAACTGCAAGCGGGCAAATAACAATCATTGATTCCAGCAAACAGCAGCCTCGGAAAGGCTAAATAACAGCAGCATAAGGGTGCGTGTCCATGTAGTGTTTATCTCTGGCAGAAAAGCGCTGGCGGGGCTGGGAGGAAGCGCTTGTGTGGTGAGAGAGAAAAACGCTAAATGGACACAAGCCCTACGGCTACTGTTTGAAAATCAAAGAATACTTTTATTAATCAGAGCGCTCGCATAAGAACGTAGCACTCGCAGGGCACAAAGCGCTTTTTCGAATTGATGAAGGATTCTCTGTTAAAATCAGCAGGGGGAGGTGCGTAGAACAGCCGCTCTGTCAATTCAGATCAGTTCACTCTTTGAAACTTTCATGCCAGCAAAAGTAATGTTTCCAATGCACCAGAAGACAGTTTGGACAGTACACAAAACAGTACAACATTAAGATTCATATATATTCATCATATACAGCAAGTACAAGGTTTAAGTTCAGGTTAAGGTTAAGATCAGGGTTAGACCAGTCGAGGTTATGGTTGTGTGTGTGTGTGTGTGTGTGTGTGTGTGTGTGTGTGTGTGACCCTCCACAGTTCTGATTCCACAGATAATCAGAATCTGAACACTTTATTGATCCCTGAGGGGAAATTTGGGTGATGCAAATGAGTTCAGAATTGGTCGGGACATGTTTAACTTTTGGCGATCTAAACTGCTTAACGGTTTATTTAATATAGATTTGCTCAATGGACAGTTTGACCCTTTAGTGACATGAAACCACATTGAATATTCATGTGCGTATATTCATGACAGCACTGATTAGCGCAACTAAACAAGTTCCAGAAAGTAGACGATGAATATAATAAGATGATCAGAACACGTGTGTCTCCTGCATGGTGGCAGAGCGAATGAAGCTCCCTCACAACTGGCTGCAACTTTATATAATATCTGTAAAATATTAGAAAGTGGTACCTTACCAGTCTATCTGTTTGCCATCTTCCTGCATATAAATGTGATGGTTTGAAAATGAAACATGACAGCTGAAAGTTAAATTTGAGCATTACGAGTCACTGTCTCCATTTGTTTTTCATTCAGGTGCATTAGTATGATTCACCATGAAGCTGGCACCTGGAACAATTAGAAACAAAATGTATCCACTACAGATGGTTCGTCATGACTCGAGGCAAGTTGCTAATAGGTATGTCTCGGAAATAGGCCGTATGATATCTGCCCGCACAGAAGTCTAGTTAACAGTGTTTTATTAAGGCATGAAATAATGAGGCAGTTAACAGCTCAGGTGCAGGTGTGATAGTAGAGGAGTTGTTTCTTCCAGGTGATTTTGACATAATAACTGAATTTTGTGAATTTTGAGCGTCAGTACTAGTAGAAAATGAAACTCGATGCAACAGTAAAAGGAAAAAAAAAGTCCTGAGCAGACAAAATGGGATACTTTTTGATGCTATTACATGTATAATCAACAGAGATTGTATCATTTCAAACACGTGGTACTGAAAAGTATTATACTGCCGTTTTCCTTTCCCTGTGTTAATTCAAACCGTTCAACATGACCACACAGCCAACAAAGACATTTTTAACTGAGTTTTACCTGCTAAGCTCATTCACTCTCATTAAATTTCAAAGAGAAAACAACATAACATGGACAACAACTTTGGGAAGCTTAACTCAGTCAGTGCAGGTCGCCTGAGCGAGAAGGCTAAACTGTACCTAATCACATCGACAAGTCAGGCAATTAGAGTAATCTTACCAAGAAGTATTAAACCTGAGATCCTGGTCATCTAGCGTTAAACAAGAAACTGCATTTCCTTCATTATTTGTTGGTTAGCGGCACAGAAGAACAGGCTTTGAAGCCGAGCGGCATCGGTGCCGTAGCCTGAGACTGACGTCACCTGTGGTTCTTGTCCTCTTGGGCAATCAAGCTACAGGCTTTATGGAGCACCACAGGAGGATGTGGCTGCTGTGAATCACTCATAATAAGGTGGTAAATTAGGGCGGAATCCATAAAGAGCTCCCTCTCTCTCCCTCTCTCTCCCTCTCTCTCCCTCTCTCTCCCTCTCTCTCCCTCTCTCTCCCTCTCTCTCTCTTTCTCTCTCCAAGCTGAAGATCTGATCCTCTCTGAATCTTTCTCTGCCGATTTCTGCACTCCAGCATGTTATCATTAGGAGCCATTGGGAGCATTAATTGCACTCATTGGGAGAGGGGCCGGCAGTCTTGCCAAGCTTTTGAAGTTGCCTGTTCTCTCAAACAATGGATTTTTAATGATCGCCCCCCTGCCTTAGCTGCCCCCCATAATGGGTGAGGCAGTTGGTGATGAGAACAACAAATCAATCAATGCACTTAAAACGAAAAAAAATAGACTAATTAATGAAAAGGGTGGATGCTGCTAAATACTGTTAGTTAGCAAAGTTAAAAAAGAAAATAGTCAAATTGAAACGGATGCTAATGTGGGGCGCTTTGAAACGCCTTCCTGCCCTGTTGCTTCTCCTTTCATTCAGCATTCAGACACACTGCCTAAAGCAGTTTCAGCCCATTGAAATGACGATAAGGCATGTAAGCGTATCTCTGTATGTTACATATGTAAAAATATTCTATGTATAATATGTACATTTTTCCCATTTGACCTACAATAATCATAGGTTTGATTTAGATGTGAAAAATAAACTGATCAATGTATTCTCATCTGAGACGTTACAATGCCTTAAAAAGACAATTTTTATTGTTCTGCCTTGGAAACATCCAGCAGTCTGGCTTCTCTCCTGGTGACCTTCACTTTCTTTAATAATTACAGTGGTTGTGGAGCTCTAACTGACTTTTCTGCCCCGTAGACACCATTAAAACACATTTCCCAGCTCTGTTCTAACCAAACAGAGCATAGATGCATGCATCAATTAGCTTTAGAAATGGCCCTGAAATAAAAAACAGCCCAAACGTTCCCAACCATAGGGTAGTGTTCATGTGTTATTGGTTGCATGACTCCGGGCCACAGAAGTCATTGAGATAATTAGAATGGGAGCTGTGATCTAAATAAACCCAAATCGCTGCCAACACCTGGCAAATGGGGACAGAATCCTGTACAATAATGACCTTTTTTTGATTTTTATGTTGCCCCTTTTAAACAAAACATGGTGGTAGACAAAAATGTCCTACTCACTGTATGAGCATGTGGGTGGTAATTATGAATTAAACCCCGAATCGAATAAAAAATTGAAATCATTGTTTGCCTTGTAACTGCACATAAGTCAATGTTATGAACAAAGGATTAATACCAAACAGTGACGGCAATGAGACCTGCGATGGCTCATATTTTAACATATTTGCTGCAGCTGATTGGTCATCATGCAGTTTTGTTACAGCTTCATCTCTTTCCCAAAGAGTGTGCATGGCTCAACATTGCCGTACTATAGCACTAGTAGATGGCTAGATGTGGAATAAGCACTTACATCCTTTACTGAAGTAAAAATATCACTGAAACAATGTAAAAAAATTCTCTGGTATCAGCAGAAAGGCGACCCTGTGACTGATACTGTGAAATCATTAGACCAAAGGCCCACCTGGAGGATCATTTCCTGTTGTTGTTCTTCCTGCCTATTGACACAAATGCTATGTTTATGTTTATTCTCATACTGTACACCATTAGAAAGCTAAAGATAAACAGCAGGAGACACAATAAACACCAGCAGCAGACAAACAGACATTTTTAAAACTGAAGTAACATTGAGGCAACTCACCGATTTTGTCTCTCAGTGATCCACAGATGGAAAATGCTCCAACAAAACGGTCTGGAAACATCGACAGAGGTCCACACGATCCACTGCAGCAAAGATGTTTAGTCCAAAACACGATAATAATCCACAGGAAGATGTTTTCTCCTTTCAAATTAGCAGGCCGGCCATGTGTTGTCTTCACAAACATTTATAGACGGCGGCCATCTTGTCTCCAGATTATATGTGGAGTCTAAGATTTGAAATGACCACAGAAGCCAATGACAGTCTGAGTTGAACAGAAGGACCTCCTTCTCTTCTTCTGTGTGAAGATCTAGCCAATCACAGCCGATTTTGCAGATGACTGACAGTTCAACCAGCCAGTGAAATTGTGAACATGCTGATCTGCTACTTTAAATGGTCCTTTACTGCTTTGGCACCTCAAATCAAGGATTTCAGTGACAACATAGTGATATTACACACAATTTGAAGTGATTAATAAAGTAAATGGCCTCAATATAAAGACATATAGCCAAAATGTAGATGATATAATACCTTAAATATGAATATAGATGGCCAAAAGTATAAATAGAGATATTTCTGCTGATAAATATGAAAAAAAAAAATTCAGGCAGAGAAAAACCTTCCACTCCAGTGTGTTCAGACCTCTGTTAATCAATGCCAGTAGCACTTAAAAGTGCTTCTGTCAGGGGATAAAAGTTCAAGGTGTTACCTTTCAAAAGAGACCAAAACCACGCATGCACTCCAAATGGTTCAAGAAGAGCTATCAGTTTACTTTGGGTAGGCCTTGGATAGATGTTTTAGGCTCGCTAGTTTACTGTAGGAAGTTTATAGTCCTGCGGCCCCCAAAGAAGGGGTTGGGCCCCCTCTAATGGGGTCACAAGATAAGAATCTTGGGAGTCATAAGATGACGAATGCTGTAGGAAAGAAGCCAAAATGCAGGTCTGCTACACTAATTTGCATTCATCTTTTAGTCTTTTCTCTGTTCTTTGCTTATTGGCTAAATTTACCCCTTTCCACCTCAAACACTTATTTAAATGAAATTACCGTGAGTTATAGGGGGAGGACTGCTAACAACCCTCAGAGATCTGAAACATATTCAATAAAGTGTAATAGTAAATAGCATAAATTAGAGCTACCACAAAATTTTATCTACGAATTTGAGCAGTAAAGTCGTGATTTAGAGCGATTAGTGGCTATAAAGACAAACAAAATGTTGGGAAAATTGATGTCTGCCAGAAAACCCCTGAAAGTAACCACATGAATATGATCCTGCACACATAAATGAATTGTTAAACTGACATTCACCCTCTTCTCTGTTTGTACCTGCGTTTGTATTCTACTGTACTGTGTCTGCAATGCTTTCCCTACAAGTTATTGTTCTACAGTCATTTAATAGAACAATGAAGAAGGACTAAAATAACAGTATAACAACACTTGGCTGCTGAAAAGCACATTTTTCTACCAATGGAGCTGTCAAATCCACACAATCCTCATTGTGTCCATATTTGTTTCTTGTGTTGCTTTCTCTGTTGAACGCAACTCTGTTTGGAACCCGGCTCTCAATGCTGAATGTTTTGCAGCTCCACTGACATACTCATCGTTCCTTTGTGTGTTTCTGTCTCTTCTCTGATTCTTTCTATTTTGACACCACTGAAATAGAGGAGTTTCTCATTTCGCTCTGAAGAAGAAGCGGCTGTAGTGCAACACACAGCTATCGAGCCTTTGGCTTAATTAAGTGTATTTTTCTGTGTTGTTTATGTTGTAAACCATGGAAACAGTATCACTACATTATTAAGTAATATAATGAATTAAATTGAACTGAACTGAAATGTACTTGTTGACAGTAACGAACAGATCATGTAACAAAAACCTACATGTAAAATGGTGAAAAAGAATCATAATGCTTTGGTGTTTTTTCCACACATGAATGAGTGTTTCTTTCCATTCGGGGCATTACAAAGTTTGAAAGCTGTGACACTTTAGTTCATTCATCCACATTGTGAGGGAAGCATTCACCCACAGCGCATTCACTGCATTGAAAACATGCCTTTTATTAAAAAAAAAAAAAAAAAAAAAAAAAAAAAAAAAAAAAGTTGTCAATTCGCCTTGGAAATCACACAAACATGTGTTCACAGTTGGTCTCCATGGTGCTTTCTCACCTTGGAGTGAAAGATGGTCGCTCATCCAGTGTTACAGTCACGCTTATGTGTTGAAGATTAGCAGATGCATTAGCAAAGAGTGACTAATAAATAAATAAAACCTTGCCAGACATTTGAAATGCAGTTGTGTTAAGCTGCAGAACGAGGTTAGAAGAGAATGAGAAAACATCTCAACTACTGATAATGAAAGACACATAAGCCAACACAGCAGTGAAGTGGATCAACTATTCTTGTCAAAACAATGATGTGGCTAACTTGATTTTTCCATGACCATAATAACTTTAAACACAACAGCAGTTAATGCCAGGCAGCACAGCAGGACTGAATCACTGCTTGCTCTCTAAATACAACAGTGTACCAATGAAGAGCTCCTCAAACTCAGAAGCTCACTAATATGCAAAGTTGTCCTCTCGTCCTCTGTGTCGAGTGGCCACGAGCTTCACCTATTCACATCAAAGCAATCTCATTGTCTGTCTTTCTTTTATCCACCGTTATTTCATGCAAGGGCGGTCAAAGAAATGTATTCAAGCAGCTCAAGACTTTGAAGTTTCCCCCCCAAACCTGAGTGCCCGGTTGTTCAGCCCTCACTTTTGTCATTTTTGACTGTATGAAAGCTCATAACAGAGGCAGACCTTCTCTCAGTATGCTGAAGCTTTATCAGCAGTAAGGACCACATGAACTTTTGTGATGTGTGTGAGTGAGCATGCAAACACACTTTGCCCTTTTCTGCTTGGGCACCCATCAAATTCAATGACAATATCCACTCTTTTGATCCTGAGTAGATCCTTTCGCTACAACCTTATTAGCAAGTCATCCACTATATATGCAAGTGTTTTTTAGTTGTCATTGCATCTTTAGTCTCCTCATGTCGGTTCCTTCTCCATCCTAAGCAGTGTAGCATCTCATTTAACAGTGCACACATGCTCCAGCTATCAGCACAAAAAAGAAAGGTCATGCATTTCATACGGTGTTCATGACATAAAAGGATGCATGGCATGCATTTTCCAATTGAGGCGATGAAGCAAATGTCTGCCACCTGTCTGCCAGCAGGTCTGTATTAGCTATACATAATCCAATAAAAGCTTCAACTTGGCTGTATGACTGAGTGCAAGGACAAGTTTTGCGGCATTGCGAAGCAAAGAGGCTAAATCTCCATACATTAGCTCTAATAAAACTCATGAAACCACTTTGTTTGAAGAGTCCCGCAGCTATGTAATTCTTGACATTTGATTAGGACGTGCTGTTCGTTTTTCTTCATCTCCTATGGGGGAGGAGGAGGAGAGAGAGGGAGCAAAGCGCTGAGGAATAGCAAGTGCCTTTGCAGATGCTGTGAACTTATTTTGACACGGATTTGTCTTTGAAACAAAAGACTGTCTCATGCAGCAGCAGGTGCAACTTGATGCAGACTTTACTGTTTGTCTCAGTGGCTGTACGTGCATACAGTATGTGTTTGGGAATGATGAACTGTCTACTAAAACCTGCATTCTTGTATACATAATATTCAAAGACAAATTTGCATAAGCAAATACATTTAGTAGGAAACATAATACCAGCAGATTCTACTTTTTACTAACTTATGTCAAGCAATTTTCATCTATATATCCAAAAATCACATCGCACAAACAGGATAAAAAGGAAAATCAACAGGAAGAACAACAGAAAAGGGACAAAAAGGAAACATTTATGTTGAATGTGTCTTTAAAATGTTCAGTGCAGCTTCATGATTCTGCAAATTCTAGTTTTAACCAATACGCTACTCAGAAACAGCAAGTAAATCTCAGTAAGAAGTTGTAAAATCTTATCATTAAGTTCACAGCCAGGTTTTTCCAGACTTCATTAGTCGTATATTAATGTTTTTTTGTAAGAAAGAGGGTTGTAATGTGCATGTTTGAGTGGAGCTGAGGTGCTGAGTCATTACAGTGAGACCAGCTCCCTCCCTGCTTTCATCTGCACAGCCTGTGTTTGTGGGAGCTCTCCTCTGGCCTCACTCCTTATCTACAGTATCTCTGGATGCTTGCTACTCATGTACTCCCAACCCAAAAGCTGAGCTGTGAGAGAGGGAGGACAAGAGAGATACAGAGGGCATTTGTGTGTGTGTGTGTGTGCAACTCTACGCGTGTGTGTGTGTGTCGTTCACAGAAGCAAAAAGGGCCGAGGTGGTAAACGAGTGCCCGAGGGAGACCACCCTGGGAGAAGAGGAGGTGGTAGGAGGACAGGCCGAGGAAAAGTAAGATTAATGATGCTCGGGTAAACGAGCGCTCCTGCTGGCCCAGACTTTAAAGACAGCAGGAGTTAGTTACTGGCTGCTGGTCCAGCAGGGATGTGTTTCCCACATCTTCCCATTAAAGACATTCAAAGCGCGGTGCTGCAAGGGAGCAGAAGGACTCTCGTCACCCAGGACATACACAGTACCAGACTGATGTCAGCAGAAGTGTTTAAGGTGAGCGACTTACCGCGGAGGACTATTTCTTCTACTGTCTGCCAACCCTGAACGGATCACAGAAGAGATGTTTGATTTGTCTGACTTTAAGAACTTCTCACGGGTCTCCAGCTGCACATTAATCACAGTTTGGTGCAAGTGAGCAGGCTCGACTTCGGACAGCAGGGGGCCCTCGGAAAAATTTTCTTTAGGGGCCCTTCTTAGTTTGGCTGGAGCAGAGAACTATGAAATACAACTATAAACTTTTTACTTCGTCAACGTCAACACAGACTGTGAAACTAGTGCCAAGTGCACATGTCTCCACCTGCTGTGCCTCCGCCCTCCACTCCCCAGAATGAAGTTCCTATACCTGCTGCAGCAGCTACAGTGCCATCCATCCCCAGACACCTCATCAAGTTCTCCTGCGACACCAGAAACTTGCCCTACTTGCAAAACGGACAACAGGAATGACTTTCCTCACCAAGATCCTCATCGTGCCCATCTTTTGTACCACAGGAAGGGGCAGGTGACAAATATAATGCCATCCTGCATGCCGAAGAAAAGGAGAAAAGAGGACAGGGAAGACAGAGAGAAGAAAAAGGGACATGGAGGAAAAAGACAGAGAGAAATCAGCAGCCACTGTGCAGCGCAACAGAAACAAGACACCGTCAGGGTCAGAAGCAGAGGTAGATGAGTGGGTGCAGTGTGAGCTCCGTCAGCTCTTCATCCTGTCTGGGTCGACCTCGGCGATGCTCCAGATGGAGTATGTCTGCGGTGTAAGTGTGGCCGCGCTGTGTGAGGGAGGCAAGCCATCAGAAAGACAGTGTGCATCATCAAAAAGGATTCGTATACAGTCAAATATTTAGTCATGCTTCCGTTACTCTTGGTGATATTACATTGACTTACCCTAAACATAACCAGCAGTCGCCTAACACTATAAGGAATCAGGTTCTTTTACAGTTGCATTAAACATTTAAATGTTGAACTTACTCAGAGTTCTGCGTCTCATTTTTACAGATTTGACTTATTTCACCTCAGTTTTGCTGCCTAATTAATGTCTAACATGGTTATTTGACTGGCTATCAGTTGAGATAAATCAGATTAACATATTGTATGATATGAACTGTGCAGAAAAACTTCATGTAAGTGTCTTGAAATAACAATTAAAATTCATTCAGTTACATTTTATAAAAAACAAATGCTTTTAGAGCATTGGAGATGCCTCTGTCTTACCTGTCTGGGATACTGTGAGTTGAAAACAGCACATAACCAGCTTACTCTGAGTGCTTGCACTATTCTGGACAGTGGACCTCATGGGAGTTTCTTCAGGATTTGTCTCAAATGATAGGTCTAAGACGCGTCAATAAAACACTTTTCGACTCTTAAGGCCTCCCCCTGAGACAAGCAATCAACCTCGTGTGCGCATGTATTAAGGCTGCGAAGCAAACGTGCTGCAGCAAGGGTGAAATACAGCAAGTATTAGCATTAGGTTACTGTGGAGAGCAACAGACATGGACTTCTTCTGAGTCTGGACACCTGTCCACTACATGCCATATTGTACATTCTGTGTCACACACAAACACACAAACACACACACACACACACACACATAGAGGGAAGAGAGACACAGTTAACAGAGCACAACACAACAGACAGATCAGAGTGAAAATACAGCAGATCCAATGGAGACAAGTTGACTTGACACAGAACACCCAATAAAACACTGCATTTCAGGACAGCTGAGGACAGCTGAGTTGTCCTAAGATGGCACGTTAGTCTAACCAGACCTCAATGGCTTAAGAGTCAAAACACATCGGCAGCAGATCAAACACGCTCCTCAGGCGACTGAGACCACAATAAGCGAAAGCACGAAACAGTAGCCGAGGCCACGCAAAACATGACAGGGTCAGCAGTTTCCATCTCGACACTGTTATTAAAATATCTTGTAACTCACCACTGATGCTTTCAATAGAACACAAGCCCGTACCAAGACGTTGTTATCCAACATGCCAGGCAGCTCTTCTGTCTGAGGACATGAGGAAACAAATCCATCCCTAAAACAACTTCCCTCTTTCCAATTCAGGACTGTAAATAATAACAGCTAGCTGCTAGCGTTTTCGCAAGATGTGTTCATGACAGATGCTGATTGACTTTCAGTGCATCGTTGCTTCACCCTGGCGTGCCTGCGTGATGCTGCTAGACTGCCGCCAAATTCAAGCTACAGTGCACAGCAAATAACTTTAATCCAGAGTGCCTTAACTGTATCCGTCACGATCAGACAAGAAGCCACAACAACAGCACACAGACGCACAGAGAATATTAAATTAAACTGAGGATATATTGTGTTAATGGCGCGGAGATGTAAACACTTTGCCGTGCAGATAATATTGAGCCATCGGAACAGTCCTCCATGACCCCGCCAAGTGCAAACTGAGAGCCATGATAGCATCTCAATCGTACTCCCACACATCCGGGAGATAAGTTTGTGTCACACGTCGTGGTGTGTCCACATTAAATTCTCACTCAGACTGTGGGGAATAACACCACAGACAGATAGACTGATATATGGGAGAGATAATGGGAGTTGACAGTCAGCCATTAGAGCGAATGGTGGAGAAAACAAGCTGATAAATGCTTATTGTATGACACAATGGGGAGTTTATTGATGTCATGGGGGTGGCTTCCATACCCACATCCCAATCTTTCTTTTAAAAAACTGTTCGAATGCTACCCACCCCTCGGCTGTGTGGTCCACTAAAGTTGTTTATGACAGCAATTTATCACCCTCTTCATCGCCACCCTCCCCCAAAAGCAAATTTTGTTGATTATCCATTGATTCAATAAGAAAAGGCTGAATGATCGAGCACAGGCAATTTCCTCTCCCCATACCACACAAAGTATTGACATTCTAAGACATCAAATGGGAAATCCGTTGGGTATAGCCGGCTTGTTAGGGTGTGACAAAACACATGCTCAAGACCAGAGCTGAAACATCCATTCGCTATACCCACTTATGCCAGCGTCCACTCTGGACAGGTCGTCAGTCAATCACAGGGCTGACACATAGAGACAGGCATCCACTGACGCTCACGTTCACACCAATTTAGAGTCGCCAGTCAACATAGCCTGCATGTCTTGGGACTGTGGGAGGACGCCCACGCAGGCATGGCGAGAACATCCACGCAAAAAGGCCCCAGCTGGCCGGCGGATTCAAACCCAGAAACCTCTTCCTGTGAGGCATCACTTTTATTTTCTGACATTTTATGAACAACAATAATAGTAATAATCTATACTGCGGCCTCACTCTGGCTGGCACAGTCCAACACTTTGCGCATCATAAGGACAAAGTGAAGTTTGGAGGGCAGCTGGGGATGCAGTGTTGAATGCTGGGAGAAGGAACTGAGGATGCCCTCATGCAGAGCTGCATGTCAGGCCTGAGTCAATTCCAGACTCCGCCGTGGTGTGGTGGAGGAGTAATGAGCACCAGGCGGAAACACGGGGCACTTAATGGGATTACACAAGGAGACGTTAATCTAGAGAGAGCAGGTGGGGAATTAAACATGATCAGAGGGCTGCAGTGGAGAAGCATGGAAGAGGGGCTGGAGAGTCTGAGGGGAGGGACGCGAGAGGGGGAGAAAATACCAGAGAGAATAAGGACCATAGAAAGTCAGCAGACAGAAACACTACTACACCACAGAGTTGTTCATTATCATTTCTGCTCCTAGTTTCTTATTTTAAAGACTGAATCAAATTATCTTTAGTGTTTTTATGCAAGACATTAGATGAGAGAAACTCATTTGCTTGTAAGACCAAGCTAAACATTTATGAAATGGCTCATTTCATTTCACTGAGGATATGGACTGTGGGTGTGTGCTAGGCAGCTGCTTTTTCTTGAGATAGATACATTACCAATATACAATAACTGTCTGGCTGAAGCCCATTAGCCAGACACACATTGAGTTGTAAAGCTAGAGGAGTGAAAGGACCCTTTGATAATCAGCCAACCCCAGAGGACAGCAAGTGCTTCATTTAAATGAAACAACAATTAAATTACTGGCTGCAGTTTTTGCTGGCCTTATTAAATCCCTTACTGCGAATGGGCTATTTCCATTTTTGTAATTTAGCTTCTAAAGCTGCAAATTGATTTAGAAATCTGGTATTGTCGATGCAGATTCCAGTAGCTACGACCTTGCCTGCGAAGGTGTGTGACATCTTAATTGGTTTAGAACACAATCAGCCACGGCGGAGTAAAACGCATTGAAATTAAGATCTGTTCAGGCGTAAAGAAATTTAGTTGTGGACGAAACCCATTGTGGAGCTAATTAGGGAGATATTGAATAAAGCAGATACGAGTCAGTTATGTGGAAACCTTGAAGTGAGGAAATGTTCTTCACTTTGCCTCAGTCTGAACCAGGACTTGAGTTGTTTTTTTTTTCTTTTGCATTTTAGGAGGACGACACATTGCTATGTTTCGACTGATTTCCTTATTTTAAGTTTTTTTTTTTTTTTAACATTAATAAAACATTTCACAGCCTGTTCTGGGCTCCTCAGTAGAGCTGCTGCAATTCGCCAAGACTCGAAGTTCAGGCAGATGTGGAGTATTAATTAATTAAGCCTCATGCTAAGTTAAGCTACAAAGCCAGGTGTGGCAACCCTCCAGAGTGACATGATGTCACAACAAAAGAATGGTGGATAATGAAAGAGCTAGAGTGTGTGTTTGCTGTGCTGCACCGGCGAAATGGTAGGACAGAGCGGGAAATTTGGACACATGACCTACCTTCCACCTCACGTGTTGAAGTTTGATGTGAGGATGTTCCTGTTTGCACTGCAGAGACAGTTCTTATTCAGCCGTGGCTGCTGGCTGGACGCACCCACATGATGGGTGAGGCTAATGATGATGACGGTGCCTCTTCTGGTTTTCGCCAGCCCACTCGTTGGAGGCACTTCAGGCTTTATTTCACAGGTCAAAGGGTGGATGGCAAAGTTCCCAAATTGTAACACAACTGAACAATTCAAACAGTTTACCCTTACAGGATCGTTTCTCTGCTGGTATCTCTTTGTGGTATAAGGGGCTAATGAGGAGTCAGACCAGCCTGTGTGACATCAGTGCTAATCCTTAAATCCCTTCCTAAAGATTCTCGAATCCACCAACTAAGCATCCTGCCATAATACTTAACATCGCTGTTAATGGCAAGCTTGATGATTCCAGCACCGTGTACCTTATCTGCACTATGACGTGGCATCATGGTGCAAATCCAAATGGTAATCAAGGGCGTATTTATTGGATATCAAATTGCCTTTGTATTCTTATTGGCCGTTGGTGTTTAAGGACAGGCCAGATTTGATCTAACACCTCGTCCATTCAGCAGCCCACACACTTTCTCCATTACAGATGTTTTTTTATTGTTTTCTACCAGAACAAAGAACAGTGTTGCTTCATCTTAGAACTTTAGGAATATCCACCACAGCAGATACATGCACAACGAGTAATGAAGCTGTGCTAATCAGGGTTTTTATTTAACCTGTCTCACAAGAATAATGGTCAGACTTAAGCAGCAGAGGCTGAGATATCATGACCTTTTGTCCACATGTCAAACATGAAAAATCCTGGATTTTAAACTTCATTATTATGTCCGATGTTTTCAGCATGTTCCACTGCCCCCAAATGGACAAAAAATAATCGATTCATGCAAACTCAATCACTGTTTCTGTTTATTTGTACACAGTCAGCAGGTTTGATAAATAAGTAGTTGCCAACAGACAGTCCAAACAGAACCAAAGGAGCTACAACAGGCAGGAGATGGTCAGAGAGCAGACAGGTGGTCCAAACACACAGGTAACTGATATCATGCAGGTAGCAGGTGGGCAGGAATTGGCAGGACTGCTTACTCACCAAGGGAGCATAGACAATTTGGCAGCAAGTGACTGAAAGCTGCTCTTTATAAACAAGTGAGGCTGACTGAAAATGAGCAGCGGCTTGGTGACATGTACGCATGACTAACTGTAACGCTGATGTGCATGAGGCAAGAGTTTTATTTGTGATAATTACTGTAGGTTTTTTCTGTTAGATGGCATCGCTAACGTTGAACTGATGTAAACAGAAGACTTTTCTTCTGACATTTTGTTTTCACTTTCATCAAGTGAGAAGCTGAAACCACGTTTTTCTCTTTTAAAAGCAGTCACATACCCTTTCAGAGTTAGACAAATAGAAAAAAAAAATCGCCCCGATTCAATCAGCAGCTTTGAACTTTATTGACTTCCAGGCCAATAAAAAAGTGCAACAAGCACATAGATGGTTGGTAATTGCCAACAGTTCCCCCATTAAACAAGGTCCCAGTCCAGTCACAGAGCAGCCAGTGAATTATGGCCTGTTCATCGGCCTTTAGGGCTCTGACTGCGGCTCAGGCTGGTGTGTTAGAGGGGGAAAAATTGTGATGTGTGTGTGTGTGTGTGTGAAGGTTTGTGAACATACCCTCACTATAGTGCTGGCAGAGGTACAGTTCCTCTGTAAGAAATAAAGTCTGACTTAAGAGGAGGAAAGCAAAAAATGAATAAATAAATAAATAAAGCAGCTGAACAAGCAGCATGTCCGGGGAACACGAGCCCTCCCTCCCAATCTCTCCACACAATCATCCACTTAACCCAACCAGGCCAACGAGCGAACAGAGATTGCAGAACAACAAAACATGCACTCGCTGACACGTGCACACATACACACCCACAAACAGAGACACCCACACACACACACAGCGTACAGCACTGACAAATTACAAGACGGGAGGCAAAGCAAGCAAAACTCATGCACATTATCAGATATGTTAAATGTATAACCTTTAAGGCTAAGCTGACATTATTTCATGTTTGTGCTACCATTAGTACCCCCCCGACTGAAACCCACAGTCTGTTTATCTTACTAACAAGTATTTTCAAATATTGCCTTTGTGGCCACGGCCTCCATGCATCACCGTGGATCTCACAGGTTAAGCAGATATTAGAGGACTGTGGTTTGTCTTATCTCTGGGCTGCACATTAACTTGTTTATGCAAACTGTTGAGCCGAGGATGAAAGATCACTTCACACAGATGTGGTAAAAGGGCTCAGAGGTGTGTCAGCATGTGATCTTCGTGTCGCATTTAAGCTCTAAATTAAGAAGTCATCAGGATATCCATAGCCTGTGTTCTTAAGTAGACTCTGGTGCATAAACAGCAGCTATTCTTTTATGTTTTCCTCACAATTCTTCGCCAAATTGGACATTTTTCTTCTTTTACAAGAGGCATTTCCTTAGTTGTGTCACAAGAAGATGTAATTTACTGGAAAGTACAAGGACTTAAGCCAGGCGAAGCAACAAATACTTTACTGTCTGGGGACACACAATCGAGGCGCAATTTGGTTTGGTTTTTTCAAACAAGATAAGAAGAGAGTTTTACTGTAACTGTGAGACTTAAAGCGTCAGTTCGTCCATATGACAAACAAAGGTCTTTGATGTGGCTCATTGCTTTGTCATTTTCATTGTTTTGAGCAGCAGACATCAAAATCTGGGCTAGTAAATTCAAAGTGATCCACATGGCCACCACGACAGCTAAATGTGACGGCTAGCCAACCCTCCTGTCCACATGTGCTTTGCCTGGATGGGTCTCCTCAGAGATGGAGAGAGTAGCTTTGGTTAACCAACACCAACCTCCACTCATCCCAAGCCTCTACATGCTTCTCCATGAATTATGTTTAATTTGATGCTTTCAATAAGTGCTCATACATCTTGTGTGTGTAGAGATCCTTTTATTCTGTCGTATGTTTATTGTTCCTAAAATGTACCCAGGGCTTCTGCAAAGGGCATGGAGTGCATTTTATTTCCAAAATATTAGAAAGACCTCTGCAGAGAATTGAAACAATGCTCTGACCGTCTTTATCCCCTGAGAGAATTTCACAGCCCTGTTCCTGGGTTTTAACTCTCCTAATGCCAAGCTGGCTTAAACCCCAGAAAAGTAAGGCAGCACGGACACCTGGATTGAGAAATTAGCACTATGTGCGAGGACAAAGCCTCTTATTTGGCTGTTTCTGTGGCAGATCCGTGGCACACTTGCGCCCCACTGGCACAGCCTTTGAGTGCTAACAGAGCAGAAGCATCCAGGCAGCTGAGGCCAGGATTAGTCTCTGATTCTTCGGAGGCATTGAAATGAACCAAGCAGACACTAATCCCCCCTTTGCCTGTATCTCACTAGACCTCTGCTCCACAGAGGGAAAGGGAGAAAGAGTCAGAGAAACAGGCAGAGCGAAGGCTGGGGGAGAAAACTTAAATGAACTGGAACAGAAGAGAAGAAGCTATATTAACTGAATGTGTTAATTATGTTTACCAGTGCAGTGACACCGGCCCAGTTCATGCATTCAGGCAGTGGCATATTAGTGTGCAAAGGGATGAGAGGCAAAAGAGAGGGGAGGGTTAGGACGGGCGATGTAGGGGAAAAAACAAAAATAAAAAAGCAGGTTGAGGCTTATTTGTAAAGGGCAGCATTTACAAATCACCCGTTCCACTAGCGCTGGATTGAGGGATTAGATTTTGTTATTCGACAGCTTTTGGGCAAGACTACTCTCAGTGGAGAAGGAACTCGGAGACTGATTTGTCCAATAGAGAGAAAAAGCTCTCTCCCTTCCCATATCTCGCTCTCCTATCGCTCTGCACCCACTCCGTCTCCTTTCTTTTCCATCCATTCAGTTTCTTTTCGTGCCTCCTCTTGTTCTACACTGTTCCTTCAAATTTAGTTTTTTCAGACACTCCTCACACACATAGCCGCCGGTCTTTGAACCTAAAATAGTTATTTTGTAAGCACCCCTCACACACTCATTCTGAGTCCCTTATTGGTTTGCAGTGCCCTCATTGCTTTCCTGCTGGGCTCAGCATAATTTTGCCATCGGAAAATGGGGAGCACGGCTGTTGTTGAGCGAGACCGAATAACGGGGAATAAGAATAAGTCAAAATGGCCACAATGCAAGGCCTGACAAATACTTGATCTGTGTGTATGCGCAGGGAGAGAGAGCCCGTGCTTTGCCACGGTGTAGCCATGCTTTATCATTACACAGCAACAGTGAATTTTAAATCCATCTGCACCTCCAGCCCGCTCATTTCTCTTCCCACCCTTCTTGTATGAATGCGTTTTGATTCATAACCCAGCCGTTTTTATTACTCAGGTGCATTCCTCTCAAATTTAATGCTCTCCCCGTATCTTATTTATTGAGGAGGTGAAAGATATAAAGGTACAACATATAAAATGACTCCATGATGGCTCCTTTTGCTGACAAGGCTATTGCCACTTGTTTGATGTTTTTTGTTTTTTAAGTGAGTGATTTACTGACACGGTCCCTCTGAGATGCCTCGTCATCCACCATCACATTGCTCCTCCATCTTGCATGAATTGGGACCTTTTAGAGGCTTGTAGCTGCTGTGTTTTTTTTGTTGTATTTTGTTGAACACTTAAGGTAAATCCACAGCTCCCTCTGGCACTTCTTCCTTATGTGAATCATTTGTGTGTGAGCAACATGCTGTAAAGCCTCATTATCAACTGTGTTTCCAAACACAAGTGCAACCTTAATCCTACTGATATCCAAAACTCCACGACACAGGCTGAGCATGACGGGGAGAAGCAATGTCAGAGATGGAATGATCACAAAAGCATAGGGGGGAAAAAGAGCTAAAACGTTAATAGGCTGAAAGGTTTTCTGGCAGGAACTATATAGTGTTTAGATTACGCCTGTGGTACAATCAATGTTCAAGGACAGAGGAGCTTCTAGTGATGAAGGTGTCATGAGGAGTCACCAGGAGATATAGTGATTGTACCTGCCAGCTCCTGGCAGACAATGGGTGAAAATATGATACAGTATTTAGCTAAAGGGAGCCAAGCCAGACCTTGAAAGAAGGCATGATCAGTCATCCGACGCCAACATTGAGAATAAAGGAAAAAAAACTAACACGGTGAAACTGGCCCACCTTATTTGGCAAGTGACAAAAAAAAAAAAAGTTTTTCTTTCAGTTTTTCCTCTGACTGATGAGGCACCCAATGCTTTTTTTTTTTTTTTTTTACCACTTTGCTGCCATGAAGAGGGCCTTCACATTTAAAGAGAATGAATAAAATGGATGACTGGATGATCACTTTTCATTCGATCTTGATTAGTCCTGTCTGTTAGAAAGCTAGAATGAATGCTAAAAGAAAAAGAAAGCAGCCTGTTGACACCGTGCAGAATTTTGCCTTCTGTAATGGGACCATCTGACAGACCCTATTAACGAGCTGACCACTGATCCAAACCGACACACAGGCACCATTGTCTCTGGCTGTCATGGAGGAGAAAGAGGCAGGAGGACGAGGGGAGGGATGCAGGGAAGCAGGGAAAAGCCTCAGTTAGCGGTTTGGTTCATTCATGATAAGGATGTTACAGTCTGTCTTTACTACAGTGGTTAAAAGTAACACCAGAACGAAGCTTTTTCAACCCTCGTCACAGTTGTCTTTGCCAGGTATGTTAACGTATGAGCTGTGAGCAGTGGAACCAAAGAATGGTCCGTCTTTTATCAAGCTGTTTAGTTTAGATTTGTTTCCTTTGTATGGCAGAAATAGTTTTGTAAGCCATGCTCTTGACATCTTGGTCTGTAGGTTGGCCCATCACCTTGTTCCACACTGAAATATGTCAGCTGTTGGATGGATTGTCAAGAAATTGTCCAGGAGGATGGATGCAATAGGGATGGACTCAAATGTAGACAAAAGCAGGCAGACAGGGTCAGGTCAGTGATTTGATGGGAAGTAGTAAAACTTGGTGTCACGAGGCAGGCAAGGGTCAAAACCAGAAGGCAGTCCAACACTGAGCAACCAGCATTCAAAAGTCCAGTAAACAGGTGAAAGGTAAAACAGGTTGCACGGACGGACTCGTGTTGTTTCTAGTTTTCAACTTTCTTCTTCTTCTACTTTGTTTATTATAGCCAATGTAGCTTATACTGCTAACTACAGCCTAGTTTATTTGCGTCAAACTAATTTATGTAGATGCACCCAATTCAAGTTTGAAAGAAACGTCCAATCGTCCGGTGAAGAAATTGAACCTAGCTCAACTTTTGCCAGTATGCAAGGTGACATCCTCTGGCAAGGCTCTACACTGCCTAATCAGACACATGCAAGCTCATATTCAGGATGGTTGCAACTGAGTATTGAAATCCTTCATAAACCTGTGTGGTGTTCTTGGATCTGGTAGCCTTCAAATTCCTGGTTCTGTTATTTAAATAGGACTTGGTGGATCATGTTGCTGCTCCTTGTATTATTTTGTTGCATGGGGGTTATGGTCTGAACACACAACACCATGACTGTTTGGTCTTCTCCTTTCTTTTCCTATTAATGAATCTTTCGGACCCCTTTGGGGATCTCCATCCTGAGCTCGGTGAACCACAGCTCGACTACATGAGCTGTAATGTTTGCTGCGCCGAACCTAGAGCAACCCCAACTCTTCCTCATACAAATCATGAGGAGAGCTTGAAGCGTCAGTTCTCAGAAGCTGCAGTCACAAGTATTTGTTCCTGGAGTGTAATCATTACATGTCTTGTAGTAACAGGCAGGATGAGGCAATATCACTTCCTCAGCAACACACGAGACAAAAATAGCCTTGAAATTACACTCAGATGTTCAACAATCCTATTGAACATTTTAAGCCATACATAATTTAGAGCTGTTTCTTTCAGTTTTGTGCCAGAAAAAGGACTCATAACTTCATCTTATTTTTTATATTTTCAGTCTGTTTGCTTAATTTAGATGTTAGAGATGGCTAGCTTCATGTTTACGGCATTAATTAGATTGTCAGGGTTAATGTGATGAATGACATATTTGTACAAACCACTCAAACATGTACGCACTACACATGATTAAAATGTCTCATTTAGACATTTACTATGGGCCTTGACCTACACTAAACATGTGACATAAGATCATTGTATTTTCAAATAATGCTTTTTATTCCACTGTCTTCCTGAAGCTATTGTTTACGAGACGGTGTTATTGCATGCCTTCCTTAATCTCCTCACCTTTATCTTTTTAAATCTCTCCTTCAATCTCGCCCGCCGTCTTTCTCGTCTCAGCTTTGCCTTCAAGGTCAAATGCAGTGCCTTTTTTCCCCCTCTTTTCTATTACAATCTTCATGCCATCTTCCCCGCACGAGTTACGCTCACATTCCTGCTGGTTTCACATGCAAATCCTATTTA
The DNA here is from genome assembly GCF_051107435.1 of Chaetodon auriga. NCBI lineage: Eukaryota > Metazoa > Chordata > Actinopteri > Chaetodontiformes > Chaetodontidae > Chaetodon > Chaetodon auriga. Next base: position 5,129,613 of record NC_135093.1, read on the forward strand.
AACCTGTCACCTGCTGCCAAGCGCACTGTGAGAGGAATGGAAGAAAATAGGCCACCAGGATATCGCACCAATTTGCAAAATGAGCATAAATTCGTTCTGTGGGATATCAGGGCTTAGACGTGGGCAACAAGTTGACATGGAGGGGAACTTGTGTGTCACTGATCTGCTCCGATCACCATCAGGCTCATCTCACTGCTCAGACTTGAATATTGCTATAATCACCATGATCCTATGGGTCTTAATTAAGTCTGAGACGAGCAGTCTGCCCTTCTTGGCATTCTGCAGAGCACATGTGACCTCTGGCTCTCACCCCTCTTCACCACCCTTACTTGTTTTGCCCTCATTTCATACCGGCCTATGTTTGTTAAATCTTGCAGCCTTGTCAATCAAGGGCCAATGTCTGTACTCCTGCGAGATCCCCACTGCCCTCTGCTGTGTTCAACAAGAAACTGGAGTCTGCCACATCGCATTTAATGCTATCTAATAACACCGACCTCTCCACCTCACCGCTCCTGTTTCTCCACTCCAGGGCCAGGCACAATCCCCGGCGTCAAACCATGCAAGCTCACGGTTTCAACCCCTCCCCGTAGCAGGTCATCACGTCCCTTCATCCTCGACTGCCAGTCTGACAGCTACACTCCTACACTCTCCAACGGCTTCGCAAAGTGGGTTATATATACACGACATAAACACTGACACTGTCACAAGCTGCCTGAAGAATATTTATTGGGTAAAAGTGACATTAAACAGCAACACTTTTTTCCCCAGCTTCAGACATTCAACGTGGAGAAAAGTACACAAGCTTTCAGTATAACTCTCTGATAGGAGTGTTTTAATTCAGTCAGCTCACGCTTCAGTGCAATAAGGTTTCACAAATTCAATGCCCAAAAACTTAACCTTAACTTTTGCCATTTCCACTCTTTTTAAAAGACTAACCCCTAACCCTAGTTGTAAATGTTACCCTTTCATAGGTTTTTGTGCAAAATGGATGTAATAGAATCTCTTAAAGAAACATCTAATCAGCTTTTTTTTATTAGCAGATATTAATCTACTGAAAGCTGGGCATACACTCTATGATTTGACTCAGTTTCTGACCCAGATTTTGGGCTGCACAACTCACTTTAGAGTCACAATTTCAGTTTCATGTAGTACTGTTTGCAGTGCAGCGTGCGGGGCAGAGCGGCGGCCGATCATGGCGGGATCAACTGGCCGTTGTATGTTCTGATGATTTTGGTTGGCTGTTGTCAGGCTCTCACACAGTTGAAACAAAGCCATGAGGTGATTCCTCAAGTTCAGTGCCTTTTTTGTCAATGCCAAGCAGTGAACAGAGCATCTCATAGTGCCACGGTCACACAACGCTTCATGTGGACGGCAAACATGGAGGACAGGATGGTTGAGCTGTGGCAACAGCACACATGCCTCTTCGATGTTTCCTCCTCCCCCCATCTTGACCAATATAAAGGAGAGAAATGTTGGGATTTAAACCTGGTGATCTTCTGCTGCCTGGTAATATTTTTCTTCTGATTTAGCGAGCTAGCTGGCTAGCTTGTGGGGTTGCTGACAAGTGTGTGTGTGTGTGTCTGCCTCACAGACCTCCATTAGCAAACTTCTACTTCCTCTGAGCTTTCAATCCAAGCTTTAATGACAACTATCAACAGCCAAAACTTTCCAAGGACGATCAGCAGTTTTAATATCTATTCTGCACGCACAGTGTGACGTGGCTGGATGATCAGACCATACATTGAGCACATAAATCATGATCTTTGGCTTTACAGACCATTTATCCATACAGAAGGAGTTGGAAGTAAACAACAACATTTCTAAGATCCTGCAGTGTATGCCCAGTTTAAAGTAGAAAAATTAAAAAAAAAGTCTGTGGCTGGGGTAATATTGTCCAAATACTTCTTTTTGCACAAAAATTGATTTTACATTTCTGTTGAAGGACAAGTACATTTTTCAAAGATTTTCTTAAGCTTTTCAGGCAGCAGCTGAGACCTCTCACCGTTCACATTGATAATGGATGACCTTAATTGCACCCTCTGGCACTCACTGCGTGCACATAAAAATCTGGGCTTTTTTGGGATCATTACTGATCAGGTTTTGTTAAAGGAATAGTTCGACATATCATGAAGAATTTGCTTTCTTGCCAAGAGTTAGATGGGCAGCTCGATAGCACTCTATTATTAAGTATGAAGCTACAGCCCAGAAACGGTTAGCTTATCTTAGCATAAAGAATGGAAGCCGGGGAAATAACTAGCTAATCCAGAAGTGGTAATTTTGTAGCTTCAGAGGTGTTGGTAGGCAGGTTTTCCGAGTCCTGGCATGAATGTGAATAAGTGTATTTCAAAACATGTCAAACCTTTCACATAAAACTATAAGATCTTTTTGGAAGTTTTAACTGATCAGGTTTTGTTACTGTTGTGATCCATTTTCAATTCCCTGATGATTTGATATATTGCATGGCGATATATTGGACTCTTAATTGCTGACACTGTATTGGAGTAAATGCTCTCTCTGGGCCAGTGGTCTATGAAGGTTTTTTCTCTTCCTGTTAATGTCAGAGGAAGGTTGCCTCAGCAGGTGCCCTCTCGACATGGCTTGGTGTAATATCTTCCTAAATGAGCTAAAAGGAGGGCTGCCTCCCTGTGACTCGGCAGTCTGTCAGGCCCAGATAACACAGTGGGAGGAACATCAATGCTGTCAATTCTTACTCCCCTCCTTGACCTTGGCTCCCAATGCATCTCTCAACCCACTAAGAGGTTTGCCTTTCCCCTCACTTGACACCAGCAGGACCCCACCTCTTAACATTTGAGAGAGGGCAACACAGAGTTAAATGACTGATAGATGGTTGAGTTTTTTTTTAACGCTGAGGTGCTTTAGGGACACAACTTTGATCTAAAAGTATTTAATAAAAATACAACTGAGACTTTTGACAGTCCACTTAGACCTGCAAGGTGAGGGTCAATGGGGGGCTAGCATTACTGCTAGTGAGCTAATCTGTAACAGGACGGTTATTGCTGGCTGACTTGTTATGTCACTGAAAAGACAATGTTGGCTGTGAGTTTAACCATGATGTTTTATGATGATTTTTTCTTCAAAAGAAAACAAAAAAAGAAGCTAGTTGATTATTGAAAGTGACAGAAATGCAGACATTGAAAAGTAGGATAATTAAGTCCATCCTGACCATCAAAATGTGGCTGCACAGGAAATATTAAAATAATAAACCTATTCTCATTAACAATGTGTATACATACACAAAGGCACATACAGTTTCCACTAACATCTCCACACTCTGAGAATCACAGGGGCAACTAATTATTCTTCATGCTGCTGCACAACGACTAAATGACAAAAAAAAAAAAAGGAGCTGCGAAGCAAACGTTTGATGTGGTGTGTCTTGGCCAGCTATCAACTGATCAATTAGGCTGCAGCATGACCAGCTCAATTTGTACTGCTAAGCAGAGGTTGCAACAGCTGGTTAAAGATTCTGCTGGAGGTCCGCAGACTGTCTGGAGACCTCCAGCAACAGTAGGTTAATGTGCTGTCTCATGCTAAGCAGGTGCTGAGGAAGTTGTTATGCCCAGACATCATGGGTCCTCACATTAATTAAGTTTTTTGAGCCTTCCTGTTTCCCCAGTGCCTACTAATTAGTCTTAATTAGTGGCTGGGCTGATGAAGTTGTAGAAACAGACACAGTGCCTTGCCAGAGATTATGCACTCCCTATAGTTTCTTCCCTTCCCTTCTCACCTGACCTTGCCTGGACTCCTCCTGAATCGCCTCCTGCCATTACATGACATTCAAATGGACAGGGAGTTGGCAGTCAACAAACACCTCAAATGTTAAGCCTATACTATTGGTCAAGACGCCTAGCTTGCATGGCATGAGAGTGGACATCATTGTCATGGAGCATTTACTGATGCGTTCTTGTGTTTTAGCGTGTATTTTTGCATTCAGTCAGTGTGATGGCATTTGCTAGTGTGCGGGTGTCCGTATTGTGGATGAGCAATAACTGCAGGGAGGAGCTGACTTATTCCTGACAGACAGCTTAAACAGCAGTCTGCAGCGACCCATAAAGAACAGCTGCAGAGATAATCATCTAATGCGCCTTTGCAGATAATGACCCTGTGAGATCTGACCTCCATTTTCGGCCATTACCACTTCAACCGGGCAACCACTGCGTGAGTGAAGTTGAAAGATGACGGGTCACTCCCAAGCATGGAGGCAGCAAACAGCACTGTTGCTATGACAGCCATGGGGCTGAAGACCGCTTCCCACAGTCCACTGGTTTATGAATATCCGCAAGATCACCAAAATGACCAAAGCTGACATAGCTCAGGGTTGTGGGGCCCAGTTGGTATCAGCACTTTTCTGATACCGAAGCCCACAGGAAAAACCTGTATTTGGTCATGCTTTGGGCTTGGCCCCCAGGTTCCAGGTTTAGAAAGCTTTTTTTACACAATACTACGACTCATCCAGCACCTTTGCAAGGAACTGCAACTATGATCCAGGCCTCACTAATCCCTCCCAGATAATCAGATAAATGGTAATAGTTCTGGAATGAGATGTTCACCAATCCAAGGCTGGATGACCAACTGGGGAAAGCAGGCATCTCCCCGGATCTACAGGGGGCTCAAAGGCTCCACTACACTTAGAATTAGCCTGTGGTAAATGAATTTATGGTACATTTGTTAATACTGCGCGCTTTAGATGTTATATGCACATCAAATGTAGGTGTTAGGTTATTGGAAATCAGCAAAGATGAAAAGGGAAGCGTTTAGTTTATTGATGTGCTTCAGTGGCTAATTCAGAACTAATGAAATGAGTAATGCCTGCAAATGACTGGAAACCACAACTTTATTCAAATGGAGATCGACTTGGATCAAAACATTGCGCTTTTAAATACAGCTGTCGTTTGGACTCATTTGCCGGTGTTACTCCTTTCATTAGTCCTGAATGAGCCACTGAAGCACAATCTAAACCAAAGCTATGGAAGCCGCTTCAGGCAGCGTCTGTGTTATTACCCAATCTTGAGTGCCAATCTTGGTCTTGGTCTTAAAATGTAGTTTCAAGGCCTCCAATTTATTTTGGGGCTTTTGTGTGAAATGTATTGTGCTTACAGTACATGGGTCACTTCACAGAATTAATTCAGAGTAGAGCACATGCAACAGAGTGGGAGGAAAGAGGAGGTGGGTGTCAATGGGGGCCCACTGCACACTCAGGGGCCCTCCAGTGTCTTTGCTTGAACATCCACATACTTTTGGCCTCTTGTTTCTTTTTTCTTACATGCTAGCAAGTGTTGCATGTGTGGTGAGTTTAACTGTGGATCTAGAGGCCTGAAGAAATTACAGTATTTGAAAGCACTATATTAGGCATTAGAAGCCAACATGAAAATTACCTCTTAATTAAAACAGCACATGTAATTAGAGGCCTGTTACCTCCTGTCAGGCTGGAACATGGACTACATTAAAGTGTTGTGACAGCATTTATTGTCTTCCTCTACATTTATACCAGTAATTCTAACCTTGTACATATATTGTCAAACATCACATTGCAGAGACATTTAAAACAATGTGTGTGCATTGACAGAGATAATAACAAGAGACTCATCTTTCATACATAATTTCCCATGAATAAATCAAATGGGAGTGTAAATAGAGCACATTGTAATGTAGTGGTGCAGACGACAGCTGCATAGGAATCCAGCACTGCCTAACAGAAAGCAGAATGCTGATGTTTGCTTTCAAGTGGGCCGATAATCAGAACTGGCTCACATTTTCATCTTGAAAGTTACCTGTTAAACCGACGCTTGCAGCACAGTGAGGATGAGAGGGCTATCGAGTGCACTTTGAGCTCTGTATAAAAGGAATTAGAGTCATGCTACAGATCTCAGGGATACTGCACAACTGCTGGCACTTGTCATTACGAAATTGGGAAGGCTTTTTCTTTGGCAGCTACTGACAGAAAAGGCAGGGTCTGTAATGTGTTTGAAGCATAAGGGAGGAGTAAATCACTTTGCCCTCACTCACAGACACAAAACACACTCACGCACACACACACGCACACACACACACGCACACGCACACACACACACACTGCCTTTTGTCAGCATATTCTTACTGTCCATTGCAGTACAAAGGCAGCAATTATGCGCACTTTGCTGTGAAGCTACAGTCATGCTGGCACCTAAAGGGGTACTTTCTCTAAAGCAGGCTACTGCAGCAAGCAAGTAGAGGCACACCAGATCCTCTCTGGAGCTTTGAGGAGAAATACAAACAAGCAAACCCTTTTTACCTGACCCACTGTGTTTACCCTACTGTTGCTGCCGTCTGCGCCGAGAGAGGGGAAGAAGAAATGAAAAAGAATGGCAGGCAGAGAGAGCGAGGGGGCCGTGGAGGGCGCCATGATTGTGGGTTGAGAGTTCAGTGCTCACTTCAGCCTCGCTGTGGAGAGGAGCCAGCGCCCTGCAGTTTACATTTTCTGTGGCGAGTGTTTGCCATTTGCACTCAAACGTTATATTGGTTTTCCTCCAGTGCCAGTGGGAGCGGTCAAGTGAGTGTGTTGTTTGCTATAGAATAAAATCTCCTGGCTATAATTTCCATGAGCACAACAGTTAACAGTGAAAGGGCACCGGGGCAGGGCAGAGGGGAGGCATGTGGCAAAAAATTGAGCCAGTGTCTGTTTTATCCCATCAGGCATTCAGCATGAGCCTGCTTTGTGCATGTGTTAGTCGACAGAGCACTGCACAGAGCACCCAGTATCTCGCTGCACCTACACATAATTTCAAACAATTATTGTTTATATTTATTGTGTGTTAGTGAGGTGGGGAGGGGTGAAGGAGCTCACAAAGACTCCTTTGATGCAGGCTAATTCCCAAGTCTTTTTTTCCCACTCCGCTCCACCCTGGGTCATTACATTTTAACACTCCATTGAAGCCGCAAATTACAATTTTTTGGCAACACAAATGCTCTTCTTGAAGAATTATTTCTCTCGAGACAGAAATTGGCACTTGCAGGACTTGGCTGCCGGAGTTAGGATGCCAGACTCGACAGTCTGCAGGCGTGTTATATATCATCGCCGTATCATTCATATAATTTCTGCGTTGTTGTTGATCTGATGCCCTTCAATATGAGGAAAAAGAAATCTTGAAGACCTCTGGTGCAAATAAAACTGTAAAAGCCTGTAATTATAACATATTTATCAACACTGTAATCTTTTTGCCCAACACAACACATCAATCAGAACAAAATGGGCTATAATGAACAATTTGCCCACTTAAATTCTCCAAGACGACTTGGATAAGACAGTTTTTTACTGTAATTTCTCATTAGAAACCATGGGAGTATGAGCTGTTAACGAACGCCCATAAACAGTAAGACTTGACGGGCGCTCATTTATTTTAATAGTGTAGTAACATTACAGTAAGCAAGAGCTGAATAATGAGAGAGATGGCTGTGATTTTGCATTTTCATCCACCTCTCTGCCGCTGCACAGAATCATCCTCAAAATATACACCCTTATCTCCCTCATGTTAATTATGTCCATATGGTAGTATTTTGCAAAAGTACAATCTAGAGGCCACGGACTGTGCTTTTCTTCACCACATCAGACGGCACACACACACCGAATGTTTCACAGTGTTGCCTGCTGACGTTTTTGAGTTCTTCATTCTTATAATATTTGTCCAGGGCAGCCAGAAATGTTTACTTAAAGATTAGGCAGCTAAAACTACTCCGTTAAGGTGAGAGAAAGGTTGTGGTCATGGCGGGATAATTAGGACGAGGACACACAGTGGCATTAATGAAAAGCGCCTAAAACTTCTTAAATCTAAAATTAAAAATTGACTTGAAGCAACCTTGAAGATAGTATCGTGGTCTGATCGTGTCAGGCTTTCAGGCATCTTTCACAGAAATTTCAGCTGTTACCCCAACACCAAAAAGGTGACTGGAATTCATCTACAGCTAATTAACACATCACGTTCAAAAAAATCCAACCACAGCAAGTAAAAATAAAAAAAAAAGTCCTGTTGCTCTGCATAGTTTAAGCAATTTTTCTGAGGACAAATTTAATTCGAGTCACGCTGAACATTTTTGACATGTGCAATGCGCTTCCTCTTCCTGTAGGGGTCCGAGAATAACCAAACAGCTCCCTCTTGTGGAGAAGCTGTTGAACGTGAATGAATTAGCTCGTCACGAGAAAGATGAAATGTCAACACTGACAACATGACGGGGGGGATTTGAGCCCTCCAGCTGTGCTGAAGGCAAATGGTTTACATGAGCATCAGCCCTCGTCGCCTCCATACCCTTCCTTTTCTGCAGTATATAAACTGACCTTATATGAGCATACAGTAATTCTTCGGAGGCTGACTTGCAACAGAAGTATAAACAATTGGGGCGTCTTTTCAACGAAGTAAAAGCACATGAAAATTCTGTCAAACAATATATTGATTCTGGTGTTTTTCTTCTTCAGGAACAGAGCAACAAAAGGAGCCTGTGGCCTGAGATGAACCAGGCCTCACCTTGTCAAATCAATGTCCGGTAAAGAAACAACAAACACTCTTGTGAACATCTTCTTGTGTGTGTGTGTGTGTGTGTGTTTGACAACTGTTTTGGGAGCGTGTTTTATGGGAGAATAATGCGAGCATGTGTGCGCGTGTGTGTGCATGTGTTTATGTTTATCTGGCGGTGTAATCATGCTTGTTGCCCATCCGTCTCCTCCTCCAGTTCTCCTATCCCAGCCTCCCTCTTTATTTATTTACCCTGGTCTCATCCAATCGAGCGGCAGATCAGTCTGCAGAAAGGGCAGCTTGCCAAGGCAGCCCTCTGTGACAGAGCAATGCATTAGGACATTAAGACACCCGCTTCTGCGCAAAAAATCAATCAACCACCCCCGGATGCATTAGAGGCAGAGAAGGGCACCTCTCACACCTTTCTGAATGCCATGCTGGCTGGCTCGGCGACTCTGTTCCCATCTCGCCGCCGTGCACACCTGGCTGGGCTTGTTTGCCTCACTGTTTTCTATTCATGCTTCCCACCCAGGAGCAGTGAGCTGGCATTCAAACAAATCATTAGGCGTCTGTATGAGATGTGAAGGTAAGCCTACACAGCCAGCGTAGTCTTAAAAACCTTCCCCTTTTTCCTGAGTTTCATTGGATTAATGGGTGGCATGTAATTGTTCACTCTCTTTCATCTGTTTCTCGGTCTCTTTCATCTGTTTGTTTCATCTTTCCTCTGAAGGAGCTATGGAGACTGTACCCTAAAGACTAAAATGACTCGCAACTTGCCAAACACCTGAAATTGAATAAGATGCTCGGATGTTTTCAGATGAATCAGCCAGCTCAAATACGACATGGCTGAGGTCAGGAGATAAATATGCTTGTTGTCAAGTGAGCACTGAAATACGGCGGATCAAGTGTATTGATCCTAATCGTGTCTGAGCTGGCGGGGATGCTAACCCCTTTCATTTCCCCCCAAATGCCACATTCTAAGTACTTCTTCTTATTGTGCCCCAGTGCCTTTTTATCATCTAAATGCGAGACAGCCTGGTTATCAGTGTTATACTTTTTACTCATTGTGGAAGTTTCACTGAAATCAATGCTTCTCATGGGCAACTCAGCAGTGTTCATGAGGGAGGAGCCCCTCAGATATATCCTGCTGGTCCGGGGCTTGAACGGGCAACCCTCCGGTCATGAACCTGCTTCTCCAACTGCTGCTAGAAGAACATGTACTAACATCATGCAAATGTAGAAACTCAAGAGGCACAACATGTTTGCCATACAGGTGCTACTGCAAACTGTATGGGGACACTCAATAATAAATGTAGATGTCAAATAGCTATTTCAATTCTAATGTAGTTTTAGTAATAGCTTGGCTGAAATCCCTCACAGACTCTATGGTGGAACCCACATTGGACGACGTTTCCCAGAAGCGAACCTCAACAGTTTGCAGCTGAACTTTTCTATTGTTACCTTTTTTCAGCACATCAGAGCTTCATAGTGTTAACAGTCATCTTAGTTACAACACACCCTCATCACTGGTTTTGTATGTGCCAATAGAGCCTGTTTCAATAGCTTGATATGTTATGGGAATGTCAGCTAAAGCATTGGATGGACATCTCTGATAAAGTGAACTTGTACATTGAACCATGGCTGAGCTCAATGTAGAGAAAAGCAATAAATTCTGGTTCATATTTGTCATAGGGACACGTCGTTCTGCAGCAACAACATCAACAACATATGTATCGTTTTTATGTCAGCTTTTCATGTCACTTTGGATCAGGTTGAGTTTGTGTTTTCAGATGTAGTTATTATTATTGGTGGTAGTAGTAGAAGTAGACTTTTTCTATATAACTCTTATCTTATATTCCATTTTCACTCTTTCTTACAGACATGAATGCATCATGAGAGATCAAGTTGAAGAGGACAGAGAATCAGAGATCAAAACAGAACATGAATAAAACACAGACACACACAAACTTTGAGAAAACAAATGAAACAAAAAAAAGGCAGATCAAAAAGAAAAGGGAAAATGAACGAAAGGCAGCGCCGGCGCAAACGGGAGCTCGGATGAGTGGATGTGTTAGCTGGGTACGGCATGCCTGCTGAATCAACCTGGCATTACTCAGTCCATCTCGCTTTGACAACATGCCTCCACAAAGGACTCTGAAGAGCAGTACCAAAGCAGCTCATTAAAAAGGAAACCCTGTCATTTCTAGGGGCACATTATTTAGTGTACAATAAGTCATTAATTTTAAAGTGCTACAGCAGTTCGCCTTAATGAGCGGTTCCACCTCACAATGTGTAAAAACTGCTTGTCGAAGTTTATGCACAAAATCATTAGGCACAGTTGGATAAAGACAGGAGGAACATGACTAAACTTGTAATGAAATGCAGGCTGTCTTCAGATGTAGTTATGTTCCTCACAATATGGCAATTATCACATATAATGGACGAGATATTTTGTGCTAATTGGTCAGGAGGAAAAATGTATAGCCTGTACAATTCATATACTGTCCTTGCTCGATATCAAGATATTACAAAGCAAAGACAATTTTAATGGGCTTAGTTAAGATCCTGCTGTTGTTATCTGCATAATTAAAATCTGTTAAACTACAGGATGGGTTCCTGGTATATAATAGTGTAGTTTCCAATAAAGAATAGTTTTATTTTTGTCTGGCTGGGAGAACAAGAACAGCACTTTGCATTCCCAGCACACTTTGCTGCATGAGAAATCCAGGAGAAAGGAAATAACACTGGGACATTATCTGTGGAGGGCAGCCCCATTAAAAAAAATGAATATTGCTTTTCTCCCCCCACTCAGCCCCGGCGCCAGATAACGTCTAAACAAATAAATAAATAAAAGCTGTAAATAATCGTTGCCTGTTGCTCCAGTCATTTCTCTATTACTTTGGCCAGTGGAGTGAGACCGACTTCTTTTTTCCTGCTCCAAGAAGCAGCTCTCAATTTCGTTGATAAAAAGAAAAAAGGAGGAATTGGATGAAAGGAAGGGGATGGAGAAATGGGCGGCGGAATGTAGTGACAATGAATGTTGTGAGTGACGTTAGAGGATGCGCCCTTGCATATTGTCGTGTCCTCAGGCGAGGGTTGGGTGTTACCTGTTTCCCTGTCCTATCCTTTCCTTGTGACCTGTTCCTCCACCCTATTAATCATGCACACACACCCAGTTGTGTTTCCATTACTTCAGAGGAACTGGGTTGACTTGCATTCAACTGGGTGTACAAAGTAGCTAAGCAGTTACTAAGTAGTAACTGCCCTTTTTAACAAAGATCCAATGGCTATCCGTGAAGATAGTGGTTTGGCTAATGCCCACATAATGAATCCATGATGACATAAACACCCTGCTGATAAGACCATGCTCCGTTAAAGCAGTGGACTGGTGGGTACATTTGAATAATTGTGGAGGAAAGCAGATGTGAGGAGCAGCCCAGCTTTTGTGTTAAGTGCACAGCCAAACTGCTTCAATCACTTCACCCCTGTGCCGTAGGAAAAAAAAAAAATTAAATACTAAATGAATTATCATGCCACACCTGACGCCGCAACAGAGCGATGACAAGTGGAGTAGCTTTTGTGGGGAACAATGCGTCAACTGCTCTATCCATCATAATGCTGCACTGGAAGCCTGCATCTGTCACGGACCATGCTGCTTACTCGCTTCTGCTAAATGCTAATGAAGGTAAGTCAGGTGTGCTGCACAGTTTGCACCTGACAGCCAGAACCCTCTTTTTTGGACAAATTAGCAACAGCCCATTGGTGTGTATTGAGTTCTTCGGTCTATGGTTTGTTTGTTGTCCCAGTAGTGAAAGGTTAAGCCTGGATTCTCGGTATGTGTTGAGGGGTTAGCATGCCTCAGCGGTTAGCTTCAGACCTGTCAAATGTAGCTGCTGTAGCTGATGTGCACTTCCTCAAAAATGTAAGTATACAGGGCCATGGTGGCAATAAAGGTAACTGCCCCTGAAGATAATTGATAATGAAGACAATATGAAGACATCTCCAGCTCAGATGAAACTTCATTCTGATATTCAGTTAAGAGACAGCGTTTATATCATGCTTTTCTAGTCCATGTTGACCACTCAAAGTGCCTTACAACATATGCAACATTCACCCATTCACACACACACCGATGACACAGCATTTAGAGCAACTTGGGGTTCAGTATCTTGTAAATTGTTATTTACACACCTTGTGAAATCTCCAACCGGGAAAACTGGAATGACCTGAGGACATCTGGAATTATTTGGCATTCAGGTCCCCCAACTGGAGATTCCTTGGAGCCAGCGATGACAACAATGACATTCGGTAAGAGGCGGGACCAGCTGAGCACGACTTCAATCTAATTCTGTGCCAGTTTCTGTGAAAGTCACAGAGCCCAAATGATTCTGCCCAGTGGTCAAAGAGGAAACAGGGAATATCAGGGCACAGGCGACTACTTAGAGGAACCCGCAGAAATTCTTACTGTGCTGCAATGAACTTGACAAATATAGACATACAGATGTTGTCCAGAGGCACGTGAAGGCAGGTTGGACATGCAAGAGACGTCGTTCATTTTCATGATTTATACGGAGTCGGTGCTCAGTTCACCAGGATGAGAGCACGAATACACACACAGCTGCATGAAAACAAAGCAGCACAACACATGTAAGCCCGGCCATCTTCCAGCTGTGTCATCGCACCATAAATAGCATTTAATTTCACATATGAGTCTCATCATAAATTGTAATTATAAAGATCATAAACAGTGACTGTTTATGTTTTCATGCAACTCTGCACTGGAAGATTACCTTTGCAGTGACATGCAAACCTGACTGCCGCAACACCGCTCGAGTACAGTATAATCACTGTGTTTTTCAGGTCAGAGAGGCAGCATATAAAATAAAGATGTTATTAAATAAGACCTTGATGGCAACACATTGGCCTTACAACATAAGAGGAGCACCTGTAAGATGTACAAGTGCAGTACAAGCTCATTAAAGCCGAGACTATCATTAAAATGTCTTTTCTAACAGCCTCCCACCTTCACTCTCTTTGAAAGGAGGTGGCTCTTTCTTTATGATGTAAAGGTCACTGAGATTCCCATGGAAATTTGGAGATGCGTACGCGTGTACACACACACACGCACACACATCTATACACTGAGAAACAGTGTTTTTACCTGGCCTTTCCTCTCTCCAGTGGACTTCTAAACTACTGAGTCTTGAAGAGTGGAAATTTGAGCTTTGTTGCAATTCTGTTCAACATACAACACTAATACAGTCTTGAAGGCAGTATACACTCATCTTCTTAGTCTAGAATTTTTTTTTTTTAGTGTTGTCTGAAAAGCAAAAAGCATAAACAAAATGAAAGTACTTTACCATTTTGTACTTGCATGAAATTATATGAGAAGTCAATAAATCTAGTGCTTTGGAAAGCTGCTGCCAATCAAACATAACACTTGATTTTTTAAGATTATAGGTTTTCCATAGGGCTCTAAAGCTGAAAGCGAGTAGCATAACAATGAAAATGTATTGAATGCTTAGAAATATTGCAGCCACATTATTGCAACTGACAGATTATCTCCGTCATTACAAGTCAGTACAGAGCAAAATCCTACTGCTGCACTCATTTGACCACTTTTGCGTATTCACCTTTTCAAATGAAGCAGGTTCAAGAGCAGTACAAGGTAGTGAAGGCAGAGAAGGGTCAAGGTTCAGCTTTATTGTCAATATAAAACACAGAAAATCCACCAATGAAATGCAGCTGCTGCCCCTTCATGCCATACGTGTAAAAAAAAAAAAGAAAAAGAATAACACTTCAGCGAATGCAGCAAGGACGAGGACGAGAGAGAAAAGGCCTGTGCAGAAAAAGAAGATATACAATTCAGAACATATTTAACTACACACACACAAACACTTGACTTGAACTGCACAGCAGAAGTTTATGAAGAGGAGAAATGAAAAAAAAAAATAAAAAAGCATAATTTAGGGCTAAATGACATTTCTCATCGAACATTCTGTGCGTTTTGTACGTTGAATATCAGACTGCATGAATTGAGCATCGGTCATGGAGTATGTATGACACCCTCCACTGGCCATGTAAGGGCTCCTTAATGAAGGTTGCAGTGAAAATTTTGCTGTGCATATTAAGGGTGTGTGGGGCTTGCTCAGGATCACTTTGCAAAGCAATATTTCACCGAGCAGCTCGCATGAAGCCTGGCTTTTGTTGGCAATTATTTGCTTATTAATTTTTAACCTCGTCCCAACAGCTCAATAAATAAACAAATGCATTTAATGAAACAAATTGGTTCCATACCAAAATAATAGGTAATAAATCATTCAAAGCATGTGTATAGATTATACATGCTTCACCCCTGATTTCCATTAAAAAGGCAGGGTTGAATTCTTAACAATTGCTCAGGGCCCCAAAAGGCATCTGCTAATCAATATGTAGGACCGGACTGTTCGAGCCCTTGAGGGAAAACAGAAACTTTGTCCACACAGTTGAGGTAAACAAATCATTCCTGGCCTAAAAAAAAGTTGAACGCAGAATTAATGAAGTGCTGTATCAGGGCTGTTCAGAGACAACCTTGCTGGGCAGAAGCTGAGTACGATGAAACATTTGATGTGGTGAATGTGGCAATGAGGAAATGAGCCCTGATTATGAAGGTTGTAGCATCAACCCCCCAGAAGCATCCCCTCGGTCTCTGAGGCACTCAAATGACTGAACTGAAGCGAAGCCCAGTGTCAATGACTGCAGTGTGTATCTATTATAATAACACATGGTGAGATACGCTTTCATCATGGGGATGTTTTTTGGCCTTTGAAACACACATGATTGCAAGGATGGTGGTCTCCGGTGGTCATTTGCGATCAAACTTCCTCCTTCCGGAGCCTCTTATGCTTCGACACTAATCAGGTTGTAGCTGCCCTGTGATGGGCATTTGTCATTAGCTGTCATGACTGGATACAAATGGTTCTCGGCTGTGTTCTGTCATGACTGTGACAGCTCTCTGAGGTGCTCGATGATGGAGGGTCTCAGTGAGGTGTCACTGTGTCCCTCTCTCAACGACCCAAAAGGTTACACATACCACATCTGCTGCACATGACGCATTATGGACTGCGACACAGCTCTTAGTGATCAGAGCGCTGGGAGTCAAACCGGAAACGTCTTTGGAGCTTTCAGAGGTTTGGATGCATAGATTCTTTTACAGGTAAATAAACAGATAAATGCATTTATGTGGGCGAGTGGATCCAAATTTCTTCAGTCAGGAGCCATATTTTACAGAGTGATGCTGTCACAGTGAAGATGTTGTTTGTGCTCATTAAACCTCCCAGGAGCTCTGAAAGAAGCACACAGAGTGGCTGTTTAGCAGCTCTGATCAGGCTTTCCTCTTTTATAATGGCGCCATTAAAACAGCTGGAAAATCAAGTGGAGGTGATCAGAAGAAACTGATCTCGTGTAATTTGAATGAAAACAATCTTAGATATGAGCAAAAGAGACCCCATCCCTCATAATCTCACTCAAAAGAAGCTAAATGATATTAGATTGAAGCAGCAGGCTTATTACTGATGTGTCATTTCGTGTTTCTATATCCAGAATTGATTACATGCTAATTTTTTAGGGTTCAGCTGATGAGCTGGAGTCTCTCAAATCGTCATAATTATCAGCATTTAAGTCGAGTTTGTTCGTGTGTCACCACCCAACAGCATGGTAACCCAGGCTGCTTTAAATTACACGGCAACGCCTTAGAGATCCCAGACGCATCAAATCCAATTTGGAACACTAACAAAGCCAAACTGTTCGAACATCAACTAAGAATCAAACCTCAATTTCTGCAAACAACCCTCGGTAGTTTGAAACGTCCAGCTAACTGCATAGGCTAGCAGTGTGGGGCATTCCAAACTCTTCTTTGCTCTCACTGGAAAATATGACAAATGATGATCACCAGCAAGTTCTTGTGTGAAACCTACATCATTGCACTCTGTCAGAAAATAACACTAAAATGGATTTAGGATTGCACCATATTTTTTGGCCTCAATAATGGGAAAAAAGAAGAAAACTGCTGGGGGGGGGACTGTACTGTAAGGCCTTATTTTAGTCTTTTCTCCCTGATTTTTTTAGCTTTGGCAGACAGAGCCCTCTAACAATGTCCTTGAGCCTCCAAACGTCTGTCCTTGTGTCTTTGGTGACATATGTCTACACAAGCAAGGCTGTGATGAGCCTCTGTTGCCTCCGGCCAGCCAAGAACACAACATGGTGAGGCTCTATTTGAAAGGATGAGATGGCAGAGAGTGTCTCAAAGGAAATTTCATTCTCCTCTGAAATGATGAACAGCAAAACGCAGGACACACAGTCTGCTGGTCCCACCAGGCTGCTGAGGGAATACATCAGTGTGGTGGATGCGGCGTCTTGAACATCACTCATGTCGCGTGGAACGTCAGAGACCCTCTCGGGATACTGTGCGTGGAGATAGCTGCTTTGTCAAGCCCGAGTTAAACGCCACCTTTGGGCAGGGGGTTAACAGCCTTCATCTTTTCCACTAGGTCACAGGGTGACATCCCCCAACAGATGGCATTGGGCCCACGTCGAGCTGCCTGTGCGACGCGGCGCGTGAGGAAAACTAACAAGCAGCGTAGCCTTGAGGGAGGATGGGCAAGACACACGACAAAAACAGTTTAGCCAAATGCCAGGACGTGGTCCGCAGCACTCCATGTGATGATCAAGCTTTATTTCAAGTGGCAACCCCCTGCCCACCGCTCCCTTGATTAATGAGGGCAGAGCAGATGCTATGGGTATGGAGCAGAGGGAGTAAAGCAGGGAATGGCGCTCTTATCGGCACCCCGCATGGTGATAGCCTTCATTTCTTCACCTTTGCATCATGCATGTCTGGCTGTGTCCGTGGGCGTGTCCACGCCCGTGTGTGCCGAGTGCACGACCATCTGCATGCCTGTAAGTCTGTGAGTCTGACACCTCTCTTTAAATACCTGTGTGTGCAGGAGAAAGACAGGCAGAATCAGGCATTTTAAAACACGAGAAAATATGATGATGAAAATGGTGCATCGGATAAAAACATGCAGCACACGATATGTTTTCATAGCTAGCATTTTTCTCCCAACACAAATTATTGAAAACATCATTTTAAAAGAGCTATTTTTACATTGTCCGATGCCCAGCCTGGTGACATGACTCTAAATATATATTCTCTATTTTTTTGTCACTTGCAGCCACGACAGGTGTGACCCGACGACCTGATAATTTTTCAATTGCAGAGCATGAAAAACGCTTCCAATCATGCAGATGTGCCATGTGTTTAACCATACTCCATTACATAGACGGGATGATGTCTGAATAAATAAACATTACAGATTTCAGTGTGTAATTTCTCAGGAAATGCAGAACAACCACACAATCTCTGGAAATGACAACGTTGTGTTCGTGTTTGCTCATACACTCACGGGGTTGACTTATAGTGCCTTCCTCTCTGTCCATGATGACGGGAATGCATTTGACTGACACGCCGGTGAAGCATTTTCCCTCCTGTCACTGAGTTATAAATCACTCTGAATTATTGCCATTGAGGGATCACACCTCTTATTGCCATTTCTTGCCCCGGGCTACTCCCTGCTTTTATTTTATGTATTTTTTATCACCGGGCATAAATTAGTTCCTACTTAAGTAGGAGGGCAGGCTTGGCTCCGCAAAGCTAAGATGAGTGTCCTCCTAACCACTTGTACAGATTTAGAACTCCTTGTCGAGCAAGGGCATCTGAAATCTGGGAGCCATATATTAATGATCCTCGCTGGAAGAGAAACAACTATAACACTGCAGGGCAGAAATAAACTCTCTGGCACATTATGAAGGCAGGAAACAAGTATTTTGTACCTGTTTCCAATTATAGAGCTGCATATTTTGCCAATGGATTATTTATGATGAAGCTTAATTTACATGTGGTGCATTTGGATGGGAAGGTCTATAAATACTTCAGCAGCCTGGCAAATTAAGCAGTAAAACAAGTGGGAATGTCAATACCGAAAGAGCGCACGTGCCGGTCCACAATCAGCTGTTTTTGACTGAGCGGTGAGCACACAGAGGCCGACGCCGTCCCTCCTGAGCTGATCCCGTTTTCGTGCGTGCAGGTTTCGTCTAGCCGGCTGCTTGGAAAGGTCAGGTCTAAACTGGGAGCGGGAAACAGATCTTTCAAGGTTTAAGTATCAAATCTCAAAAGTCACTTTAGCAGCATATATGGAGCAGAGTGAGAGTGCCTTGTCCTCTTCGGTGTGCTTTGAAAAACGAATGACCCCTTGCACTGACACACAAGAGCCAATATGTCCTGTTCTTTAAGATAACGCTTTACAGCTGTTTTTCCTCTCAAGGACACACATTTGATCTCTCCGCCTCTTCTTGCTTCTGTCCCTCTTCGTGGTTGCATTTCTACATAAGTATGAATATGTATGTGCCGCGGTAGCCTTATACCTCAATTACCCACCAATGTACAAATCTGCTCATATAATTAACATATCACCGTGAGTCATCGTTTGCATGAAAACATCTTTTTTACAGAAGCGCATTTAATGTATTCTCATGTGGACAAAGGCCTGTGGGAAAGAGAGACGCAGAGACGTGAGGGCTCTTATTCACTTCTCTTCTATTTTTGTTCCTCCATTTAATTGAATTTTCTGCTATAGTCCTGGCCCGTGGATATAAATCAAGCCTCTCAATCAGTCGAGATAGGCAAAAGACGGCTCCTGCTACAGATGCACAGGAAGGGCGGGCAGGGGGCAAGAGAAGGCCAAGATTTATGTTTGCAAGGAAAAACATGACCCTGGGTCTCTGCTGCCTGTCAGCAGAGCATCTTTTCCATTACCTTGAGGATTCATAAGCGCTATATTTCAGGCAGGGGCCCTTGAACAAATTCACGACAGACACAAAAACCCAAATCCATAATGTTTTTCAGAACATGCTGCAATTAAAGCTGGTCTTGAGCGCCACAACAGAAAGTGGCGTTATGGAGAACAGGTTGCCTTGGTTTTCTTTCTGATTTTCTATTTTTAACCTCAGTGTGAGTGTTAAACAAGTATACCAAAAAGGAACAATATCCACTCTCATGAATGGCTTTTGACATTGCTCACCTCGTTCAATAGAAACTGCAACTACATGCTCTCATTCAGCCGTCTTCATCGTTCAGCACAATAGTTACTAAGTTGAGATTTCATTGATGGCACCCGTGGCTCCCGTGACAAGAGACAAACGCTTCCAAAGGGTTTTATTGGTAGTGAATGTTTAAACTGAGATCGGATGACGGTGAGATACTCTGTAACTACAGTGCAGACATTGTATCATCTCAATCGGTCTGTACAGACGTGGCAGCTGTGCATATAACTGCAATATACTGCAACTTTGTCTCCTGGAATTTACGCTAATATGTAACTTATTTGCATTCATGATTATGTTGCAAACAATCAACATTTGTTTTAGCAAATGAAATACTACATTGATGTACAGCGAGTTCACGTCCAGGCTGTGGTCAGGTTTAGCCAACAGAAGCACTCTGGTTAAAGTTCTGGAAAGATAGAGATTGCTGCTAACATCAACGTTAACCATCTAAACATAACCATAAAAAAGTAGAATAAAGCTGTAGTCACTGTGAGTGGATAGTGCATTGAGCAACAAATTAAATGCGTTGTCAGTAAACATTAGTTCAGTATCAACGTTTTTGCGACTTGACGGGTATCTAATTAACACTTCCTCATCTTGTTAATGCGAAACAGAACCAGTGCTGCATTTTCCCCAAAACGTTTCTGCTGTTGCTAATAAGTTATATATAAATGCAGCTTCTCGGAGTTGAGGCTCACTATTGGTGGATGCCTGTAAATAATGTTGTGAATGCTCTTTATTCCTGCTGCAGAGTTGGAGATATTATGCTGCTGAGAGCAAGGACGTGATCTGGAGACCTCCAGAGACAAACCCCTATTGTAGACATGTTTCATTTCTGTGCTGCGGCCATTTTGTTGACTGTTGAACCTAAATTCAGTAATGGTAGTTTATTTTTTTAAGGACTTGACCCTTATCAACACGCAGCAGCTCTGTATAAACACTTTGCTGAGGAGTCTGACAGGGCAAGGCTTGTTAGCGACAAAGAAACTCATATTCCTGCAAATTCAGTATAATCACTCCTCCGATACCAGCCCCCATACACAGCCCCTTCCACACACATCAGTGTGTTCCCAGCATCCAATCCGCTCTCAGTGTTCTTCAATAAAGCCCCCTCTGACAAACATGATGGAGAGCCACTCTGCTTCAGAGCGGGATACTCAGAAAACGACTTGATGATAAAATATTGCCATCCTGGCAGTTGACTTGCCAATCCAAATTAAAAAAAGTTAGAGTGGCCAGGTTTATGCTGCACCCTTCACTGCTGCTATATTTCACGCTTTTACACCTGCTGCACACTCACATACTCACACACTTACCGACCTGAACCTTTCTCTCTTTCCAGTAAGTGTTGCAAAGCCCAGTAACCTAATAAGTAAATCAGGTGCAAGGCGCTTCATCGCTGGATGCTGATGCTTCATCACACCTTTAAAACTGGGGAAATCCTACAGTGGCTCTATCATCGACCTTTAAATATGAGATGAATATGAGATATATCGACCCACGGCAGTTTTGACTGGAGGCTAACTCACAGCAGGGACTTCCTGAGTTTGAATATAATAATCTGCAATGCACAACTGTTGTTTTGTTTTTTTACATTATATATAGAATATTTGTTTTTTCCTACTTTTTAAAAGTTTTCAACATTGTTTGACTTGCTTTATCTGACTCACTTCTGATAAGAGGAGGCAGGAAATAGCTTCTACAGTAGAAAACATTTGTGCACTGCTGCACAAATAGTCAGATTATTTTGCTTTCTACAAATTCAGGATTCAAGAGGGCAGTTTACGGAGTTATTTTCCACTTTTCTGTTCCTGTTGATTCTGCCCACCTGAAATCCTTGCTGAGCTAATACTACCCCATTTCATTTACACTTCTTATATTTATTCATTTTATTTAACCCTTACCTTACAAGGTGAGACTTTAAGAGTCATTTCTTATTTACAATGATGGCCTGGCATGTGCCAGAAGTAGTGGGGAAGAGGGGGGCAAACAAAAAAGGGCAGATTGCATTGAAAAGATGGTGTGAGAACGATCTAACAACAGCAGGTGTGCACCTTCAGTCTGCCTCCAGCACTCATTAAAAAAAAGACTGATTAGAGTTCCAGCAACAACAAGAAAATAACTATCTGGACACATCCTGCCACATCAATTTAAAAACATGTTTAACACTTATCCAAAGACATAACTACTGCATCTTGACATTAGGTGCTGGTTGGGTTTGTTGAGTCTTTAATACCATATCGAAGTCTTAAAGTTATACTTGAGAATCAAGAATGAAGCAGAATTTATCTATTTATTTTCTTTTTGACCTTTTTGACCTTGTTATTGTCTCGGTTGGTTTCTTTCAGTTTGTTGAACAAGCCTTTTAATGCCCCATAATGCACCTCTCTAACTCAGACATTTGGTCACCATTTTCGGAAGTAACAAAACAAGACACAGGACACCTTATACTTCATGACGTTTTGCTGCATGCTTCACAAATTGATCTCGGCTCTCTGGACTTTTACATTGTCGTTGAGAAAACTTGATGGTTTGGCCACTGCTGTTCCATAATCTGTAGTTCTTCATCAGAGGGAAAAGGGGTGAGAGAAGAAAAATGGCTGCTATCAAAGTAATTGCAAGCTGCAGAATGTCCCGTTTATGTGGCTCGTCATGGTGAGGTGTGGGGTTTTCAATTATGTTACTGGAGATGTACAATAAAGGAGACTCAGAGGTGTAAAACAAACATTTGAGGGCTGGGATTTGAAACGTACAGAAACTGTCCAACCAGCAGGGGTTGAGGTCAATGAAAACTGCGTCCACATGAATTACAAGACAGACTGCTGGACCGTCTCCCTCTGTCCACCACATTTAAAGCGCCATTGATGAGCTATAATGGTGTTTTATTGTGTGAATTGGACCTGGGAGGCCATGCCGGGGTAGAAGGAGGGGAGCTATGACTTTTCACTGATGTTTTATATCCAATTATCTTCATGCTGAGTGGAGGGAGGAATGGCAAACACGGGCTAAATGGTGCGTTTCATATGTGGTCAAACTCACTTCTAACCTCAGGCTGCGAATATCAGCTGAGCCTGTGCTGCCGAGCTGGGCTGTTACTTGCTTGTATTAGCTGATGCAGAGGGATGAAAAGATGACTGCATCGCTCTTTCTTATGTCCATACCGATGTTAAAAATATGTTGGAATTTAGCAACCATCTGTACCAGTTCTCCAAAGTAATTGCCATATTGTTAGATGAAATCAAATATTATTTTTGCACTTTGTGACGCTGTTCAACTAATTTTTACAGTTTATCATTGTACTTTGGCCCTGTTCACACAGATAAGCGTTAATGCTTCCATAATGCAATTAATATCCCTCTAATACATTATCATGGCTCCCACAGCATGCACATCGAACAACCAGCAGCACAGCTTATCACTCTTTGTGATCCAGCTTTATTTCAGCATTATCTCATGTGTCACCTGTAGTGTCATGGTTACCTGTCATATCCCAACAAATGTCTTGCTTGTATTTCACATCTGTGTTGCAGCAGAATTAATGGAGTCGCCATGGCATAATAGCTGGATTTATGACCACCTCTCCCCCTCGGGGATGATCAAGGTCACATCTGCATGTTTGACAGCCATTCAGCTGCCATTGTTCCCATCGCTGCTCTGTTCAGATGCAGCACAGAATCGGCTGGGCAGATGAATGTGTCCGTGAAAGAAAATAAGTGTAAACAATAATAATTGAAGTGGAGAATACAGGATATGAATGTATGTTCGCTGTTATGCACAGATAAAGTATGAGCATTGGAGGGGAGGCATGTCAGAGGAGAGAGATGAGCGAGCAAACAAGTAAGATGGAGCGACACCATAAGAAAAGGCAACATATTGTCAGCTGGAGAATGGTACTCATGGACAGATGGAATGAACACAAGTGAAAGAGGCTAGTTCTCTCAAGGCCAAATTCTCCATATGAGAAGTTATTAGCTATGTAATCAGATAAGATAAACTGAAATGAGATAATCCTTTATGAACCCAACAGCGTGGAAATTTGCAGTGTTACCCCTTAAATTCCACCGGGGCGTAATGTTCACGTTCCACCCGTGACGCGTCCACAGGAGCTGATTGCTGCCATTATAGACAATATGTGCAATTCCACCGGCCATGTCCTGTCTCTATATCAGAAGGGTCCCAGAAGGGCTAAATTACAATAAGTAAAATAAGGAAATGGTTGAGGTCACATTATTGCATATAGGAAGGATCTGCGATATGTCTTCTTCACACACCGGGGATGAAGCAGCCTGTCACCAAAGGAGCTGCCCATGCTGTGTGTTCAGCACAGGCTGGGACATATTCTCCAGCAGGGATGATGGAGTTTAGCTATCATCCTCTTCTCTCCCACCTCCACTGGGTTGGGGGGGCATCCCTGGACAGAGCTGGCCTACTTAGTCTGCTTAGTCTATTCCTGTCGGTAGTTGACATGCCGCTGCCCCAGCGGACCACTCCATGGAAGATGACTGATGACACCATGGAGTCAAAAGAGGTCCTCAGGAGTGACCCCTGCACTCCAGTCTCCTAAGCAGATAGTCAGTTCTGGCCTTTATGCATTTGTTCGGTCAAGTTTGTTCTTCAGGCAAACACTCAGGTTCTGGTGTAGGAGGAGAGTGCTGCACTTGCAGATGTCCAACACCAGCTCTTCGGTTTCCCTGCACTGATCTGGGAGCAGTTCTGCTGGCACCGATCCGCAAATCCCCGGGTTAGTTCTTTGTACTCTCTGTGGTCCCAATCTGTGATGAGGCCAATGACTGCAGAGCCGTCGGAGAGCTTTTGCTGGCCACAGTTATCTGATTTGTGTATGAAGTCTGCATGCAGCAGGTGAAGAGGATGGAAGTCAGGACTGTTGTACATCCTAGAGATAAACGAGGAGCAGCCTCTCCAGGGGCTTCATTTTCCCTCTCTTTCATTTCTCAATGATTTCCACTTTAATACAACACGAGCAACAGAAGTAGTATGAAACAAAATGCATTTCCACACAGAAAAGCCAATAACCTGAGAAAATAACCATTTTAAATTAAGCTGAGGTTTTGAAGTAGCACAGGAGTTATGGTGGCTCTCTGTGGAATCATTTCTAGCATGACAATCAAGTGACTGTAAACACTTGAGACTATACTCAGCTATAGCAAATCACACTTAATTAGTTTGTATTGGATGTTTACAGACAATGTAATATGTGAAATTGTGGGTGTCAGTGAGTTTTTCTCCACTTATTGCAAAACTCTATTTAGAGAAACAGTGTAATTAGAATCGTATCATATAGACGTGTCAGTGTTGTGGAATTAACTATCACACGTTTCATGTGTTGAAGGTGTCGTCATGTCGAACAGAGTGAAAGGTTGAAGCTCGCTGAACACAGCCACAGCGACTGTTGGAGTGAAAAACAAAGGCGTTGACTGGGTTCACAGTCAGTCACAGATGCACCAGGATACAAATGAAGCCAAGCTTGCGAGCCTGTCACTACACCCACATGGCACTCATTTCACTGAAATAATATAACCGAAACACCTTTTTCATCGTGGCTTTCTACTTGAGGCGTCAGTGCTTTGTTCGCACTTTTGCTACCATGCCTGCCTGAAAGGGCTGCCACTTGCTGCTACTGTTGTTCATATATTGAAGCGTTTCAAAAACCTCACCTCCACCCAAGGACCCGTCTTTGAACACTGAGTCTACGTTTCCTCAAGGAGTAGTTATTATTGCCACTCTCCGCTCCCTGCTGTGCCGAGTTTGTCGTTCTTTTTTGGAGATGAGAGATTATCATTGCTGTACATTTTCTACCTTCATTCCCTGTTTCCGACTGACAGCAGTTGTTCTCTATCCACAACTGACTGGTAATTATTGTGATGAAAGTCTGCTAACTCTTCATGAAGTACTACTACTATTACTATTACTATTACTGTAATCCAGACCACTATGATTTCCTTACCTGATCCTTCGATTTTAACCCAAACCATGATCTTTTACTCACCCTTCCTCACCCTAATCAAACCGGATTTATAACAGTAACAGTGATTCATAATGGCAATGATACCGTCCTGCCGAGAAGTGTGTCGGCTCAGAAAACGCTTCTACATTTATGTGCCTAAATAATGTCATTAAAAATAATGTGCTTTGCAATTTGGAGGACTTGTTGATGAATCCATCTGTAGAAACACAGTCCACAGTCCCCTAGAGGGAAAGTTATTAGCGTCAGTCCCAACTCCCCGCTGTGCTTAGCTTAGTGTTTCTTCATTCACATAATACTGTAATTAATTGAGTCTGCTGACTGAACTATGCTATATATTTTACATTACATTTAGCAGGTCCTGTTGTCCAAAGCCACTTAGGGTACAACAGGTGATTCAGAACAAAAACAACGGAAAAAGATTTGCTAATTTGCAGCGCTAATGATCTGTGGATCAATCATTTCTAACGTTTACAGATCTGTGCTGCGTAATCAGCAGTGGATATGTCCTTTCTTCCTGTCTAGCACTGTTCTTATTTTCAGAGCTATTAACAAGAGGATTAACTGTAAAATGTCACCTAGCAACACAATTTGTTGACTTCCTCAGAGTTTCGGGATGAAATGCTACAATTTTCATCTTCATTTTATCACGAACATACGTTAAATCAAACGTGCCGGTTGTTATTTTATCATCAATTGACATAAAACGCAGTCAGACAAAAACAAAGCAAAACAATCTTCAGGTATGACAGGTTTTCTGTGACCGTAGTTTAAAAGTGATAACAAAAAAAAAAAAAAAGAAAGAGGAAAAGCACGCTCACTTGAAATCAGTTGGATGAGCAAAACACCACCGGAGCAGAAAGACGTTTGGGTCTTCCTGGATGCGAGCACTGCCCAATCTCACTAAGCGTAGCAGCATAGCAGAGGCCTAAATTCAATTCTGACACTTTGACAGACAAGTGCAGATAAAAACTAGTCACACTATTGTAAAGTTGAGATTTTTTGGAGGACTGCAAACCAGATTCAAGGTAGGATTTCTTATCATCTTGTGCAGTGTTCGTTGTACAAAGAACGAAGGTGACAGGTGCACCATCAACCAGAATAATGCACTGTCAAGGGTGGCATATTCTTCCTTCATCTACTTCTTTAACATCACGGCTCAACATTCTTGCAGGGCTGGCTGTAGATACACTTCTGCAGCCCTCAACATCGTTGTTTGGAGAAGTGTTTGAGCAACAGCGAAACAGTGCGTGTGCCTGTGTACAATAACAGCTGACAGAGCGCATCCTGGGAGTGTGGGGGCTGCATGGACGAGCTCTGATGAGATGGACTGCTTGTCATGTTTCTGCCAGATATTGAAAGATATTGCCTTCTTGGGAAATAGGGCAAGTGAATAGACAAAAGAAAAAAATGGAGGAAGTAAAAATTTAAATGCCATATCATGTTGTACTGCCACACACGAGAGGTATCCGAACACGAGTCCTGTGAGGTCTGGTACCTGCCAGTAACCTGTAAAAACAGCTGTGTAATGCATAGAAAAGATATGAATATAACAGGTAAAAATGAGCTAAATTTGGGTGGGAAAAAGAAATGAAAATGCAGCTAATGTTGTCAAACCTAATCAGCTGTCAGGATTTTTTTTATTGTGAAAGCCTATGACACAACCTTTGACCCCTAAATTCACATCCGGCCAAATAATGGGACCCCACAGGCAAGCTTCACACCAGTACATCAAAATGAATGACATGAAGGCAGAAATAGCCAGCGGTGAATACCAATTAGTGGACAATACATCATCAACGACCAAGTTGGACATTTGGGATAAATTTGAGTGTGAGGATGAAGTTAGCAGTGGCTCTGCTGCTCGTAAAAAGTATGAAAAAGTAGTTGATTGCTGCAAGCAGACGAAAACCGAGGAGGGTGGACACTCCTTTTCTGAACGGCAACCCCATGGCCAATTAAATGAGTGAATGGCTACACAGGTGGTGACAAGCATGCTATGGTTATGATTTGAATTCATGTTTGTACATGTTGGAATTGCACCAGTAAAAGTAAAGCACTTGAAAGTGAGTGAGCTTTTAATCGTGGATCAAATCGTGGGACTTTATTAACAGGGCGGGTCTGGATTTGACTTCAGTTGACTCACCAGGTTTGCTGCATCGTCTTTTTACCTTGTTACCATTACTCATTCTTACCATTTCGAAGCCTGGTGCCTGCCAAATAATAATACTGATTTCCAATTTTCTTTTGGCTGATGAGCAAAATATCCCCCATATCGCTGTTAATAAAACTTTTCACCTTGGGAATATTTTCCAGAAGCAGTTAAGGCTTGAAATTTGCATGCTGTTACTCTGTACATGACAAACATCGTGATAAAGTAATTAAAATGTGAAATGGATTTTAAGATTTGCCTCGCACACGGACTTTGAGCATGCAGCTCTGAGCGCTGAATGTGTAAATCCCAGAGTTTTTTTAAATTACTGCATCTCCATGTGTATTGATTTTCAATGTCAACGTGATATTAAAATGTTTGGTTACAAGGCCAAACAAACTAGCATCTGGCATGTGTCATGCTGCGGCCCTGCCTGTTTTCCTTCCATCATCAGAAACCCATCAGTGTGTTGCTTCAGGACACTTCAGCAGAGCGGGTGCTTGTTTTGACAGCTGCTGCAACCCATCCAGCGTCCATGTGAATTACTGTCTCCTTAATTACAACATGACATACAGTGATATCACATGCAGGGAGTTGCTGTCTGCAGAACAGTGAGTTAAGACTGTCTTAGCGACCTCCGGCTCATTATTTTGGTTTAACGACCCACAACACCCAAATAAATGGACATTATATGTGGAAATGAAGCTGAGTGTGTGTTTGTCGACTTGTCTTTGCTCTGACTTGAGTGTATAAGGTCACCAGTGGCTCCTTCAATGATGTGCGGTTCTGCCACATCATGACACCCAAAGTGCTTCAGCGAAGGGGCAATGCACAGCACCCACGGCAGCCATTTTTAACCAGAATGCTCAAACATCAGCTTGAGGTGGAGAGGGAGAGGAACACTGAGCCCGTTGCGCTGGGGATGATGAGGTGGCCAGATGGAGGGAGCCAGGTTGTGAATTTTTGCCGGGACACCGGGGAATGCCCCTACTCTTTGTGACAAGTGCCACAGGATCTTTAATGAGCACGCTGAGTCAGGACCGCGGTTTAACGTCTCGTCTGAAGGACGGCTTCGCCTGCAGCACAGCATCCCTGCACTGGGGAAGCGGGATTTATTAGGACCAGAGGGAAGATTTCCCCCTACTGGCCCACCAACACAACTTCCAGCAGAAACTTAATCCTCAGAGGTCTCCCACCCAAGTACCAGCTTAGCTCCAGCCATTCAGCAGACACAGGGAACATGTTGGCATGGCTGCTGAATAGATTTTAGATCAGAAATTCTTCCATTAAGGGCATTTTAAAAGTGATAATTCGGAGGAGCTTGGTTTCTATTTGATTCTGGCCTGTATAAAGTTATCAAGAGGGGGCAATTATATGAATTTAATGGTTGAACAACCTTGAGAGAGATACAACCTGAGTGGAAAGAAGCGATGAATGGAATTTAAGTTTGGTTTGTTTTGCTGATGATGAAAGGCCTCTCAGGGCTGAAACCGTCTTCCAGCAGCGGCACCGAAAGCTTGCATGACACCCATGACTGCGACCACTCACCGCAGCGACAGTCAAGGGGTAATAATAGAGATAATCAATAGAGATATTGATTGTCTCTATTATTTTATTCCAGCACTTTTTTTTTTTACACCCGGATGCTGCACTTGTATGTCCTTGGGTGGAAGACACACCGTTCATCTGTGTCTCATTATTACAGAATCAGACACAATAAAAGCAACCTCCTCAACATTTCTTCTTGTTGCCAGTATCCCCCTGACACACACACACACACACACACACACACTCACACACACACACACACACAGACACACACACAGACACACACACACACACACATACACACACGCAGGCACACACACTTCTGCTGTATGTTTTCCTCTCGTCCTCTTCACCACTTCAGTTGTACTGTTGAGATAACATGAATGAATTTGCATTTTACATTCCTAAATTCGCTGATGATAAATGGTTCAGTCGTTCTGTTTGGTAATGGCACGCCGTTCTTTGAACATATCCAAACTGTTTGTGCTATAATTGCTTCCCTGAATTGCTTTTCTTAATTCATCATTGTTCATCATGTAATGAAATGTGGCGTCTAATCAATTAATTATTTCCTGTAATTATTTATTAAAACTTGATTGCATTTCCGCGGCAACACTGAGCGACACACTTGTGAACATATTCTGCCAAACAGTCGGGGATAAATGTATTAGTTATTGGCTATTAAGAGACAATGTTATTGTGTGTGGAGATGAATTAATTGAAGGAATTATGCAAATGAAATGCTGAAATTTCACTTCGCTTCACACTGATTCGTACAGTTAAATCTATCTGTCTATCTAAAGCAAAGTATTTCTGATTGCTCAAATGCATATTTACATACATATTTGGAAACTTTGACTCACAGCTGAACCTTTGTTATGCAAAGCATGTCTCAAAAGATGCTGTGTTTAATGCTATGTGAGTTGATGTCAACAAATACAATACTGCTGTTAGTCACTGTAAACAGTAAACAAATTAATGCTCTACTATTTTTATAGAACAGGTTTTTTTTACTGGTTTTTGACACTTGCGACCTTTAAGACTCAGAGCTGAACAGCTTGTTTGTTGTAAATAATATCATTCATCAGGGCAGTCCACTTGGTCGAACCTGTTAAACCTGAAGACACACCTGCTCTGTTCATGTGAGCTGAGGCTGACACAGAGGCCGACAGTCTGTGTGAGTGTCTTTAAGGGCGGTGTGTGCTCACTTCTCTCCTCTGAGGAAACTCTACAGAGAGACCCGACGGAGAGGCCACTCTGAAAGCGAAAGGGTAAGACCATTACTCGTTTTCTCTACTCTTAATGGCCGCCTCGCACTTCCTTTCCAAGTCGCTTTCATGGCCAAAGAAGCTGATGAAATTTCATTACTTATGATTGAAAACCAATGGCGTTTTGAAAGCGGGATGAGATGGAAAGGTGCGCACAAAATGCCAGTATACCCTCCTGATGCCAGCAATCTAATTTACTGTCAGGGGTAATAAATGGGGAGCCACCGGATGGCACAGATAAGATGTTATTTCACCATCAGGGTTATCACTTAATATCTGATAATGTCTGTGGGGAGCAATTGTATCCGACAGTTAAAACAGGGGGCCTCAACTCCTGGCAGGAGAAATGATCATCGCTGTGGAAGAATTGTTAATCTGTCAAATCAATGTGACTTCACTCAATAAAGCGTTCATAAAGGGACTTAAGTTTAGTGCGCAGTGTTAATGATTCACACTTGTGGAAGATGATTTCTCCTTAATGAAACTGAACAGCTCTGCATATAATCTGTTGGGTGCTCTGTGGTTTAAAAGGGCTATAATACATGTATAGATTTATCTGAGAACAGGCGTCTTCATCACACTGATTAAGCAGAGCACAGTGGACCTTCTAGTAGTTCGATTTCACATTTACATTGTGCTCAATTACCTTTTTCTCTTAGTGTATTTTAAGACAACACAAGGTCCTCGATGTTTAAGGAAGAATGTGAGGCAGGAATGTTACCTGGGGAGTTGCAAACATTCCTTAAACTAGACTGAGTTGGAGGTTATAATAAAACACACCCTAGCAAGTGCAGTGAACAAAGGTTGTATCATGGCAGAGCTGCCAAAACAACATCACAGCATTATGACACTGGATACTGGATGTTGTTATTGTAAGCAAAGCCTGTAATATGAAGCCTGAAAGGATGGGAGTCAACACATAATGTGGGTCATAGTTTTCCCAGTGGAAGTTCAGCTCTAGCGACGCTGTGGCACACATACAACATTACCTTCCGGGGATTTTCTTTGCAGATCTGCTCCATCTACCCTCAAACCATTACATTCTACCTGCCCGAGGCATCATGGGAAGAGGTGAGAGCGAGGAGTGGGACGAGAAGTACCCGGACGTGACGCAAACTCAGCCCCAGAGGCACAAGGAGACGGAGAGCAGGAGCTCAGGGAGCAGCTGTCCCAAGTGCTGCTTGCGGACGAGGGACTGTCTGATGAGCGCAGAGTGCGGCAGGGCGCTCCAGATCTCCAGCGTCGTCGCCATGTGTGGAATGTGCATCCGCATGTTTGTATGTGAGTGTCAACCTCAGACGCAAGCATATACCTGCACGGCCATGACCATTAGCTGCTCTCATGGCTCACAGAAGGGAAAATAATTACCAGCTTAGATGAGAAGGAATCTATAAAAACATGTAATATATAACCCTGACATTTAAAAGGTGGATCACTGATAATTTGCACCTTTCTGTCTGTGTATATACACAGTAATTAACGTCCCACAAAATTCCAATACGAGAAAAACTCTTAATCCTAATTATTATTTTGTACCTTTCTTATATTGCAGAACCTAACCTTGGACATCAGGACCAGCTTTTTCAGACAGTCCTCAGCATCCTCCAACACCTTTCATGAGACGCTGTATGGTTTCCTTCCAATCTCACATTTACAAAAATACATATCAAAACAGCAATTTCATCCGCCAAGTTCTCTTAAATTCTCTAGCTCGTTTATTTAACGTAAACAAATTCACTGTCTGTACATTGTATATAAGAGACAATCATTATGAATGAGCAGGCTGCATATCATTGTAAAATTTGAAAGCCTCTCTGATTGATCACTTCTGACTGATCGAAATGCTGCAGTATTTACTCCAGATGTTGTATATTTAGTTTTCAATAATGTAAAATAACTGTAATAGTATGTAAAAAGACACAAGTGAACTTCATGATGTGAAGAGGAATAAATACTACGGTGCAACCCCAACATCCTCTCCTAAACTATGAGACAGATGGCCATATGGTCGGGGAAAGCTGTGACACATCCGAAGTAATGAAAAACTTGAAATAAAGGTTTTTCAATAACAAGGACAAAGCGTATTCAATTCACTAATAATAGAGACTTGCAATTAATTAAAAGACTTTGACAAGCATGATGCAACTCAACGACATCCTTTGCTGTCAACACCCTCAGCCAAGGTAATGTGGAAAAAGCCGCTGAGCGCGCACACAATGAGCGAGCTAACAAAGAAGGTTTAAAATCATTTTCAGCGTGGTGTTACAAAACAATGCAAAACTGCACTGATTCTTGATATGCTGAGGGACAAATGCACGAAAACCGAGACATGTGACAACCCCACGTATGAGCGACAGCTGCGGGTCTTAGGTGTTGAGCCTTCTGCACAAGTACATGTCTCACACATCCGGTGAGACGGAGCGTGGGTGGACAGCAGAGGTCGAGCCATTGTGGGAAGGCAGAATGCAAAATGGGAAGAGAGATCTTGTGCCTGACAACTTGAATGCAGTTCACTGTCAACATGCTGCTCAAAGCAGTAATGAGATCCATGATGCACTTTTAACTATTTAACTTAAAGAATGAGCAGCAGCAGGTTGTTAAGAAAGTTTTCTTACAGTTCAGATGAAGGGAGAAACGACAGATTAACAGAGTGACCCCAGCTTGATTGACGAGCATTCGGAGAAGATAAAGCAGCAAATAAGCAGCAAATAAAGCAGAAAGTAAGAAGCAGCAGAAGTAATTTGACCGAGCACCCACTACTTTCCATCACTCTCTTCACCGTGAAGCCACAGTGACCCTCAGCCTCATCCATGCAGGCCTGCTGTAACCAAGCAGGTGTGTGCACCTGAACAGGCAGCTAAGGGTTAGTCCATGCCTGTGTAGTAGCTCCAGGAGCTAATCCAGAGGAATTAGCTTTTGTAGGAGGGTTTTCTGTGTTTGCTTTTGGACTCACTGCTTGCCCCGAAACACGCTGCTTTGTCAGAGTTTCCCACATCTCTAGAATGGAGGTGGCAGGTGCAAAGTTAGCACGACCCCTTAGTCACAGCGGCCACAGTTGTTAAAATGACATCCAGGTTGAAAAATACCGGAATTTTTTCTTCAAGCTTCTGTTAATGCAAGACTAATACTTCCTGTCGCTGCCTCCCAGTTGAAGGTTTTCACTGGCCAAACATTGTAAGGATGTTAACTTAAAATATGCTCTTCTTACCTACATTTTTCCCTAATCACTGAGTTTTGGCTTTGCAGGGCAGCTTTGCTCATTGTTTCCAGTCGACGGCTGAACCAGGCGGAATCAAATAATCTTCTCACAGATAAGCGAGCAGGAAAGTGAGTGTGTAAATGCAAAAAAAAAAAAAAAAACAAATCTTTCTGTCTCGATCGTCTGTGTTCTTCAGAGACCCCCTGGGGGTGGCAGTGACATTTCGAAAACGACTCGGTGGATAGAGCCTGACTCGGAACTCCAGAACGCAGGATAATGGCGCTTTGATCATCCTGTACTTTCTCATGCAAACTCGATCACTGCTCCAGACACGCAATCGCACAGACCAACCGGAGTAGGACAACAAATCCCCTGTTTATCTCCGACGTCGAAGGCAGCGGTGAAGCTTCAAAAACGGCTGCAATAGATGTCTTTTATCACCGGAGCTCAGAGACCCAACTGAAAAGCGCACAACATAAATGATTGGTAATTTGCAATCGTTTTAAGGTAATGTTGAGGTTAAAACCCACAGGGACGAGTATGGAGTCTTTGAGCGCCATTGATTTCTGAGAATGATTTGTAGGTCATCTATCTTCCTCTTTAGCTTTTCATTTGGAGTCTTATTATTTCATTTCCTTTTCTCGTTCTCTCTCTGCTTTTCTCTAATTCCCTCTCTCTTGTCGCTGCCTCTTGTGTGGCACTGTGTCAGCGCAGGCATCACAATACAGGGGTGACATTTCAAACAGACAGATTAGGGCTTCTCTCCAATTAATTTTGCTTTCCTTCCCCTGTTAAATACACAATCAACCAAAGGCAAAATGTCAGTGAAACAAACGAGGAGCCGCCATGTGGCTGACAATTACCGCCAAGCACCTCACAAATGCCAATATGTTAAAGTGGGAGCAGTGTGCGAGATGAATGGGGACAAACGACAATCTTTGAGGAGCCTTGTTGTTGCTGCAGCACTGAAACAGGAATGTATGTGGTTACCTGCCATTGTTATCTGATGCGGTGACAGAAAACATGCTGTGGAAAGTGTAAAGGTTTCAATTAGATGATATATAACACCTCCACTAGTTTCTTTTCAACACAAAGTATGTGTGAAGACCATCACAGCAAGGGAAGGGATGGTTTTAGACGTATAGTTCAAGAATAAAACGTTTCTTAAAAGCAGATTTTGGGAATGGGAATATCCAGGAAGATGACAACAGCAGAAACTTCTCCTTCTTTTGGTTTTGTAGTGGAAACAGCTGATCAGTCATGTAAGTCATGTTCGCTATGTCAGAACTTATTTGGCAAAGGTTTTCCCATCGCCCATTTAGTGCACTGACATGTCTTCAATAAAGGCAAGAAAGTATAAAGTAAAAGTATTCCAGTCCAAAACTGTTCAGTTCAACTTCATTCTCTCAAACTGCTGCAGGTCAAATGGCCAACAGTGAGTGTTTGAAGGGCAAACTCGCAGAAAAATGCACACATCATATGCAAATCAGTTAGGCTCGCACGTTTGCTAAATACAAATATCAAAACTGGCGAGAGAAGCCGAGCAGTGAATGTCGAGGGAGGGAAGGAAAGGGCCAAAGGGAATCTGTGGGCTCGTTATTGTATTGTTGTACACAGGTGACCCTCTGTGGGGGAGCATGAACTGTGCTGAAGAAAAACCAGATCTGCTCCAACGAGAGGAAACACACATCGAGGTTAAGCAGGATTTCAAGCTGTCCCTGTTGTGAACACGCTCCCCCTCATCCGTGTTGCCAAGTACATCTCCGAGCCATCCACACCTCTCCACCACATCCCTCACAGGGCTAAATGTGCCAAACCTGGGTGAAGCGCGCCCTCCTGCCTCCTCCCAGCCCCGGGGGAGTTACTGAAAGAATGGCGGAAAATCAGTCAGGTGTGCTGTTCGCAGGCCGCATCCTGTTTGTCAGGGAGGGGAAACAGAAATTCTCCTTGCTCCTCCAAGTCAGTTTAATCGCATTCTTTTGCCAAGACGCACAGCCGGCCCTGCCTGTGATTGACTTGGCCCGCAGCCAGCCTCAATACAATTTGTTGCATAAATGCTAAATCGATGGGTCATTACACTAATGAAATGACATGACAGAGAGACGTGATACTATAGAGGAGTCAAGGTTCTTCATAGCTTCTGGCCGTGGTTGGGTGCCAAGTTTCTGCAATGTTTTAGAAATGCTAAAATTCCTTGAAGTCAGTGGTGAAAATGGCCTTGGATCCAGCCTTTGGCAATTTCTCTGTCTCTTAATGCGGATGGTGCATCTCTTCACACTTGCCCACACAAACAACTGAAGCAGCCGTTATTGGACTGATAGTTCATGTTTGCATGAAAGTGCTCATTAACCGTTTTCACAGCTGAGAGCCGGCAGATCACCGAGGGCTTTCTGAGCAGCTCCCAGGGAAAGGATGGAGGTTACATGATGCAAAAGGTCTGTTTTATGGTTGTTCCAACTGACGAAGAGTAAAACAAAGGAAGTGTAAGTTCTGCTAGCACATTTAAAGATGTCCAGACTCCTAATTCATCCCCCAGAGTGACAAATCAGATCTTCCCAGGAACCTTGAAAACTCGGGCTCAGGCTCTGTCTGGCACTTCCTTCTTGTTTTTCTTTTACCTTGAACTTTTTCTTCTCTGCACCTTTTACTGCCACCGTGAAGATGAAAGGGGAAAGAAAGTGATGAAAATGTTTGGACATGCACTGTTTGTGTGTGTGTTGCGCCTGTGTTTGTGTATGTTGTGGAGGGAAGGCGAGAGGGAGACAGGGAGGGAGAGAGAACGAGACAGAGAAAGAGATGAGATTTGTGATCTCATCTGTTCACCCGGGGCCTCTCTCCAGAGCGGCCTTTTACTGTCGTCAATCATCTCCATGGAGACATCTTAAAACTCAGATGGATGGGAGGCTCTGATGCATTTCAAACATGCCGGTGATACACACTTTGAGAGATTGTGGATGGAAGCCACTCACCCTGTGCTGGGTCTGATTACACTCCTGAGGCAGAAGAACACTTGGGCCTCTTGTTTAAGCGTTGCAGTGCCACCGGTTATTAACAACACCAACAACTGCCAGCAATTTTGGCAAAAGGTTTTACCATACTTGTTGCCATAATTTACAAATACAGGTAAATATCAATTAGATGTGGGCAGGCTTTGGCTAAAACAGAGTGGAGGAAGGGAAAGCAGGAAAATAATGTCTTTATTTCAATCTTTACTGGCCTAAATATTTAAAGTCAAAGAGGAAAGCATTTGTGTCACTTACAAATGGAAATTCACCCTTCAGTCCTGCTGTCGTGAGATTTAAATAATTAAGGTATCCACGCGGTGCCAACTGTCCATAAGGTATGCACAATTTCAGAGAGGTGCATCTCCGCCAAACAGTTGGTCCGAGCAGGGGAAACGCACGTGAACATAATCCATTGAAGGTGTTTTGTGGGAGCCTATGCCCAGACCTGCAATCTGCACATATCATTTTGATGTTTTTAAAAATATTTTTAATTATTAATATATTTCCTGGAGCCTTTGTGCACCTCAACGGTATCCTGGCACCCCTTCCATTTGCCTATGCTGTCTGTGAGGACAGCCAGCTGAGCCTGTTTGAGTACCTCTACAGGTACGAGTCCCATTGCAGGTTTACATTAAAGGAGTAGTTTGGAACACACTTTCTAGTTTCACTCCTCATTTTTTGGATGGATTAAACAAACAGGATAGAACATGCTAGTAAGTGAGCGTTGGATTATTCAGAACCAGGCAGCCTGTTTCCCTCCTGCCTCCAGTCTCTATGCTAAGCTAAGTTGCTTGGCAGTAGCATCATGTTTAATGGACGGATTTGAAAGTGGAATCGATCTTGTAGTCCTTCTTTCGGGAAGAAAGAGCATAAGTGCGTTTCCCAAAATGCCATTGTCCCTTTAATGGGTCAGGACGGGCTTTGAATTGATTGAGGGATAATTGTTGCTAAGGGGTCTCTTCGGGCACCGGGCTGCGCGAGTGCGCAAAAAGTTTGTGAAAGTGGAGTCATGGAGGAATCTGACTGATGCTAAACTACGAAGAAGATGAGGCTGAAAAGATAAATGTTGTTGAAATCACTTCTGTAAGCCAACTTTTACCCGAATGCTTCACATAGTGTTTTTCTTGCATGTTGCTTGTACTATTCTATACTATTACTACTATTCGTATGTTATTATAAATGTACATTTTTCAGTTGCAAGCTCTTACTCAGTTTCACAGAAGAATGATACAATACAGCATAGAGTAGAGCGCTGTGTTAGATACTCTTAAATAATGTACAAAATGGGCATGTAGGCTCTAATGT
This sequence comes from Chaetodon auriga, assembly GCF_051107435.1. Lineage (NCBI taxonomy): Eukaryota > Metazoa > Chordata > Actinopteri > Chaetodontiformes > Chaetodontidae > Chaetodon > Chaetodon auriga. The sequence goes on from NC_135093.1 coordinate 5,167,716, forward strand.
AATGCATTGCTTTAGGATGGACACACCAACAAAGTGGACAGGTGATGAAAAATCTATACCCTGCAGGGAGGAGAGAGGAGCTGCTTTCCTGTCTGTTTGGCAGAGGTGGAGCTCTGGAAGATGCCCTTGTCTGCCTCTCTCCAAGAACAAGGTCTCTGCGCTTTGCTTTCGCCCCTTCCAGCAAACAAACAAAGCTGATGTAATCCTCAGCTTCCTTAAAGCCTGATCAGAGCGAGTCAGGGTCAGTGGGACCAGACGGAAGAAATACACACAGCGTATCATTAGCGTCACAATGGCTCTCTGCAGGATTAGCCGGGCTGCTTTCACTGCATTTTCACAGCCAAGACCAACTTTAACACCCAGCTTTGTTTCTCACCCAAGGGATGTGGAAGGAGAATTCAATGCACTCTCCTCTGTTTGCCTGGAATTTTATGGGAACTTCAACAAGTCTTGTCTCTTGGCTGACAGCCTTAACGGCACTTTGTCAGCATAATTCACTGCCATTAGAACAGGCGATATAAAAGGGCACCCAAGGCTAATTCTGGAAGAGAAGAAGTGCTTTCACTCAATCTTCCTCCTGAGGTGAAAAAAGTCCCAAAAGCACATCTGGGTTGTGGCAATACGCTCTACACATTTTCCTCCGCATGAAAAGAAAAGCCTCAACTCGTTTCTTGTCTTCAGTCTGTGTTTGTTCTCGAAAAGAGATGGTTGTCATTGATGGCAGCGGGTTACACCTTTTTCTGAAAGTCAGTCATTAAGAAACTGAATGGTAGGACTGAAAAACTGCAATATCTGTAAGTTATTGTGCCACTAAGAGGACAATTTCCTACTTTAAGCGTAAATTGGGAATTCAGACACATAAGAATTTGAATGGTTGGGTTAAGATTTGGCACACTTAACTGTTTTATTTCAGCTCTAATGTACTAAAGTAGAGAACCAAAGAATGAAACAACACATCACTGTCCTAACACTTTCTGAACTCACTGCAGCGTAGATCAAAGTGAAATCTCGACACCGATCTGAATACGTAAAAAAACAACGTAAACAAACCTTATTGAACACAACAGATCCAGGTCCTTTCTGCCGTCCGTGTCTTCTGGGATAAGTCAGCGAGCTATCTCCTGGCTACAGAATTTAGTGCTTTGAACGACGACAGGATGCATCAAAAGCAAAACCGGTCTTATAAATACTGTGTAAATCAAAAAGCTATTTAGATTGCACCAACATGGTGGCTACATGGACTCCCCCACTTCAAGATCAGTTGTTCTTTTGATATAGAGGCCAGCTGTTCCGGCTGAAATTGCCAAGTAAAATCAGAGTGAATCCCATCAGAAGTGTGTGTGTGTGTGTGTGTGTGTGTGTGCGTGTGTGTGTGTGTGTGTGTGTGTGTGTCCGACGCTCTTTGAATTGAAGATGAATTCCACTTGAGGTGAAATCTGATTAAATTCAGCTTCGCAGGCTCAAAGCCAAACAACATGCTCGACGCTGCTTGTTGGCCCTTTGGTTTTTTTTTGCTTGTGTTAATTTCATTTGTGGAGTTCAGTATTTATGTGTCCGTTTATGTAAAAACGAATGAAAACGTTCGCTCAGTCCAGATTTTATGGCTGTTAGGATCTTATTTTACCGGCTGACAAAAGGATCTTGGGAAAGGTTACAGAGTTTGTCAACTCTTCTTCTCTGCTTCCCGTTTCCCCAGCGATCTCAGCCTGTTGAAGGGCCGACAGCAGTGGGTTAAAACTGCAGCCGTGGTTATTGCTTCTTCAGAGGCATCATTTGTTACTTGCTATTGTGCGCCTCATGGTATGGCAATTTACTGGCATTATGTAACTGTGAGGCTAAAAATAAGGATACCCCAAATAAGTGCAGCCATCATTGAGCATTAAATCAGATGTGACACACCAAAAGCTTTCCAGCAGTTTCATATGCTTCAAACGCATTTTTATTGTTAAAAAAAAAAAAAGCTGTTAATGTAATAATGAAAGCAACTGTGATTCCCCCTGATAAAAGTTTTAACTTTGAAACTGTTGAGAGACTAACTGGTGAACCCGAGTGCAGACACACGCAGACAGGCAGGTGTGATATTTGAGGTATTTAATTACGAGGGCAAGTGGGGATGGAACATGAGCCGGGCAGGTCCGTGATTTGCAGGCCCAGCAAATCCGGAGAGTTACCGGGCTGAGTTGGGATCAGAGGCATGGGAGCAGGACGGACGAGACGAAGGGACAAGGGACGGGGACGGAACAGAGCAGACGGAACTGCGAGGAGAGGAGGAATAGGATTCATCTCAGAGAACGGACGATAACCGCATGCAGAACAGCAGAACTGGTAAATAACTGGCTCAAAGTGTAGCAGACTAACTGGTGAGTCTGCAGTCTGGCAGAGTGGAGTCTTTGTAGGAGGTTGATTACAGGATGGGATGCAGCTGCTGGTGCTACCTGTCTCCACTCAGACAATCAGGCAGACAGACAGGCGGAGAGGCTGAAGGAGAGACAGACAGGAGACACAGGAGGGGGAAACATATGGAAACAAATGAAAAACTGGGACACAGCTGTGGTAGAAGCTACAGGAAAAACTAAGCATGAAAGCATCAACTCTGACAACTAAACAGTTTTTCTGACAAGTTTAAGAACTTCATGTCCATGTCAGCTAAAAGCTTGAGTTTCAATCTTGAACGTTTTGCCACAATTGGGAAAACTACTTGTTACTGCTGAGGAAGACCGTGTGAGAGGATGGAAAGCTGCAGGACAGCCACTAAATGGACCTCGCTGCAGGTCGAGAATCGACTTTGAGACTCAAATTCTTACTTATGTGGCAATTCCTGTTCCTCAATGTGCTCAAAGAGGAAAGACAACCGTGAAGATTTATGAGATAAGATAAAACTTTATTAATCCGGGGAAATTATTTTGTTACAGACAGCAGAGAATAAAAGATAGACACTGAAAAGACAGTGAGAATGGACACAGAATAAAAATCAACTATGTATATATGTGTGTGTACATTCTATACATTCTACATTTTATCCGTTTTATGGACCATTTCGTTCTGATATTTAGTCCGAAAAGGAATGAAAAGACTGCTTTGCATTAAAGTAGTGATAGTTCCCATAACAGACACTCATCTCCTCCCCTGGTAAAGAGTTGCTTTGAGAAATGTTTCCTTTTGAGAGCATTTCCACTCGATGGCAAGACCTCAGAGTTTCCTTAAATTACCTTAAATTTGTTATCATGTCTGATTATATGAAAGCGTTTTCTTCTTTTCTCTGATACATATTCTGTCACCGTGACCCTGAACAGGATAAGTGCTTTAGAAGAAGGATGAATGGATGAATGAATAGATGGACAGATTCTTTTGTTCAGGAAGCTGTAATGAAACTCAAATGTCACCGATTCGATGTGCAGTGTTTCTCTGTTTCTCTTCCTCTGGCCCTTTTCTCTAATGTTTCCATGGAGTTGTAATAGCCATTCTTGCCAAGCATTTTATGATATTATAGGAAAAGCCGCCGGAAACTGTGATATGAGCGACCGTATACAGTATGACCAACCTGCACACACACACACACAGACGCACACACCTGAAAGTAAGAACGCGGAGCTTCATTACTTGGCAGATGAAATCAATGAGCAGAGCAGGATGATAGCGGAAACAAATGTTTTGCATTCAGTGGCTGACGCATTAATAATGGAAGATTAGATATCCTATTAGCAGTCACATTTCAAGCTTCTCCCAAATTTGTTCACAACTAAGGTCAGAAGCATACGAGTAATAACAAGCAAATTAATCCAATAGGGAAGTCGGTATGCAAATTCTCCCAAAACACGGAGATAGTAAAAAATGAGCTACCATGATGAAATCACTGATGGAGAAAGATGCAAGCCACTGGGCATTTCTCAAGATAGGAAGGAAATTACTTTCGAGCAATTATTTGTGTGTGAAGCCGCGGTTCTGAGCTGTTAGGTGCCTGATCGTAGTGACAATGATCATCTAATCATTTGATTATCAATAAAATGTTCATGCAGCCATCTCTTTTGAAAATGTGGATGAATTAATGATGCCATCCTGTCAGCGGGAGCAGCAGCGGCCTCGTTCGTGACTTCAGCGCGATGCATCACGGCTACTTCACAAGCCCAGGAAAAATCAGGAATTTTGGAGATCCCCCAGACGTGCTCAGTCTGCAGGAGGTGATGAAATGTTCATCTGGTTTAACCCACAGACTGCACTGCTCCACTCGCTTCTTCTTCTCCTCCACACTCCCTATGACACACCGTGGAAGTACTGGGTTTCAGCATTGGTTTTGATCCTGGCAAACATTTTGTCATTTCACAGATGCTACCTCCTTCTTGATAACAGGTACAAAAAAACTGTTTTGATTTCTCCCCAAAGGTTTGCATAGAAATACCGAAACATGGAGTAACATACAGGGTGCTGCAGTCGGAAATAGCAGTGACAGCCTGTAATGTTTTCAGACCCTGTGAACCAACATGTGTTTAGATTGAATGTGAGGCAATTTTTTGCCTTGAATCACAGACGTGAATTTGCCTGCTGCAGAGATTTTGCAGTCTGTTGCAATCAATTGCCAAAAAAAATTACCAAGCAGACGTTAGCTGTAGCTATTTTAGAATATACACAGTGTGTGTGTGTGTGTGTGTGCGTGTGTGTGTGTGTGTGTGTGTGTGTGTGTGTGTGTGTGTGACTCCAGCTCTGCTGTCTTCCTCCAGTTTTTTAGCTTTTTAGCTTTTTAGCTTAGACTACACCTGTGTTTTTCCTGCTGTTGTGAGTCCATCCGGACGGCCCCTGCTAATTCGTTCACGTCCGCTCATGTCTCATAGATGTTTTTCACAGCAGACATTTTGACTTTTCATCGTAGGAAAAGCAGAGATGGAAGTAATGGCTGAAGTACGCGTCTGCAGCAGCATGCCCGCAGCAGAGCGTGTCCATTATAATCAACTGAAACTGCAACACACTGACCACAGAAGCCGCACAAGCATCACGCTGCTCACTTCTATTTTCATGCAGCTGGCCTATTTTCATTTTATTTTTTCTGTATTTGCGACTTTTAGTTCTATTCTAGTAAGCACACGGCCCTTGAACTGACACACCTAAATGGAATTCAGCCATCAATTAACATAACCAGTTAGAGCTGTGTTAATTCTACTACAGCATAGCTGACAGACTTTTCATGCCATTCCAGATGTGTGTCCATTTTGAGCACATCTGAAAACATGCCGTGCCTGCAGTGTCAGTCAGTTCAGGACTGCAGCTGTGCATTACCTCCCAGTGTGTTTTCATGTCTTCGCAAACATCTCTTTCTCGTTTGTGGCATCATTTCTCTCGTTGTCTGGTGTGGATTATTACCTCAGAGACTTAGCATGTTGTTATTTGTGTTTGTGGGCGCCTCGCTGGAAGCCATTACCCGCAGCAGTCTGGATCGTGGCCTGGTTCAGTCGAGCTGTGGAAAGTGACCTTCTCCACAGTATATTTTACACCGGGCCCCGGTGGCCCCGAGCCCTCTGTTCCAGCTGGAGCACACTGTTGTGCGACAGATGCCACATTAAGCAGCACTCCCCCCCCCCCCCCCCCGCCATCAACCTGCTTCCAAAATCCTTCCACTGTCGCTCTGCAATGGCCTCTCAGCTGGACTCATACTGGACTGAATCTGTGTGTGTGTGTGTGTGTGTGCGTGTGTGTGTGTGTGTGTGTGTGTGTGTGTGTGTGCATTAACCAATGAGGTGAAGGTCTGAAAGGCTCAGGCCATCAAAGTCATATTGGACATGTGTGCACGTTTACACTTAAACACTTATAAAGGCTCTCCAAACAGTTCTCTCTCTCTCTGAAGTCCTGATGTTTTCCCTCGTCCCATCAAGGCTGAAATGATCCGTGTGTGCTTAAGAGATAATGGCGGGGTAATTTAGTTTCAGTGCTGGTACGTTTCATCCGAGAGCTACCTCACATTATACAATTAGCTTTTATTACAAAAGCTGTACTTTGGTAACATCACAGTAGCCTACCAAGTGACAGATTAAAAACCTTTTTTCTCTTCGCTGACCAAAACACATTTTCATTGAAAACACCCTCCTCAAATTACCTCTCTGCTTAGTAAAACGCCAGGCTTGTTTCCATCAGGCTTTAATGGAGAAGGATGTATCCGAAGGCTTGAACGTAGCCGTGACACTTGACCAAATATTCTGAAAACATCCACCACTAAGCCTGTAGCAGACTTTTGAGCTGAACCTGTAAAGATTTCAGCAAGAATACCCTTGGACAGCTCCACAGTCCTGTTTTAGAAATGAGGGAATCAAGACAGCTGTCGAAAACTGAAAGCAGCGTTTTTCTCTGTGGATGCTAATTATTGTACACTTTGACTTGCTATCGCAATGGGAAACAGAACACCAACACACAAACCCAGGAACGGTATTGATTTCCTCGGGTTTGCCAGCCAGTCACACATCAATTCAAACAGTTTCTCCACAAGTTTTTATTTACTCCCTGTTCTATGTTTCAGATGCTCTCTTCAACCTTTGTAGGGTTTCTTCAGTTTGACGGGTACACACAAACACTCACGCACGCGCTCAGAGCACACGCACGCACGCAAATAAAAAGAGTCTCTTTCCATTTGCAGCAGTTGTCTCCAACTAAAGTTTAAGTCAGGGCTTTAAAATGTTTCATATTTCTTGACCTCTGCTCAATCAATACCTTTGCCACATCATTATTTATGTATGATCATAAATACCCAGCTCACGGTACAGTGTGACAGGTTAACGGTTTTTGGTTTAGTAAAAATTGATTTCATTCATTCCAGCTGTTTTCTTTGGTAAACTGCGTGCTATGAGGAGTCTTTTCAGGAAGTGTGATACAGTCTGTCAGGAACTGCCAGACACGCGGTATTATTAGCTGGGAGCCCGGCTAACACCCAGAGCCACCACGCAGTGTGATTACGCTTGCCCCTGCAGTTCAAAACAGATGCTCTTCACCAGCACTGGCAGCACGGAAGAGCCTGAGGCAGGCAGCTATTTTGGGTAAATTAGTAAAGACAACAGTTGCTCCCCAGGTTGATGCTGCCATGCTGAGGAGCAGTGCAAGGCGACAGAGTGGAAAACACAGACTCAACCTGGGCAGCACAGCCCCGCGGGCGTTTGTCATTTGGAGGCGTTCCAGCCGACAGGTGGCTGCTGTGGTCGGCTGCTCTCCGTGCACCTTATCCAGGTAATTAGCCATTCAGCTCGGGCATGCAGGAGACGAGGGCAGTCATTGACAGAGACAGGCGTAATGAAGACAGGCTTGCTGTGAGGACATTATTTTTGTACACTTCTCATCATCATATTCCTGAGTATGTCATAGCCTGCTGTAGCAGTGGGCCTCTGCTTTACTCGAGACAGCGACACTGTGTTACGGTTAAGTTACATACGAGCTTATGTCTATTTCAGAATTATGTTTGGCGCCGAGCACATCGAGCTCCATGTGCAATCAGAATTTCAGTTCGACTGCTGAAAAGCACAGCAAAATCAGGACGTCTCTTCAGCCTAATGATCTGTAAAAAGTCATCCATAAACATTTACTGCTTTAACACCTTGTTTGCCTGCTTCAGCACAGTCTTTTCTAGCTTCTAGCTATAATTGGTCCAGAACTCTGCAGCAAGGCTGTAATATGAAACAAAGGAAATAAAGAAATAAAATGAAGCATAGATCATACAAAACCCCATTTTGTGACTTTCACTGGATCTCCATCTCCAGATTGACAGACGTCACAACATTTCCTCATTATGTGAATATAAAACGTCATTTGTTCAGCGTCCCGTTTCCTTCAAGACCTATTGGCTGTTGCTAATTAGTTGTATATAAAGGTAATTTCTAGGGCTCCCTGTGGTGGCTGCTAGAAACATGAAATTTGCTCTCAAGAGCCAGGTTTGTCCATTCTGGGCTACTGTAGGAACATGGCGGTGCAATAAAGTGGACTCCGTGGAAGAGGAGCTGCTCTCTCTGTAGATATAAAGAGCTCATTCTGAGATAACAAAAACACGATTCTTATGTTAAGGTGAAATCCTACACGCAGGACCTTTAAAGGGACACTCCGCTGATTTTACACGTGACATTACTTACGATAACATGCATACAAGTTTGAAAAAAAAAAACAAAAGCTCACCCCACCTCTGTAGCCCACTCCTCATCTGTGCTTGAGGCTAGCGACTCGAGGCTACATTAGCCACCAGTCAGCGGTCGAGTTGCATCGTTGCTGATGTAGGCGGCAGGCTTTCACGAAGAAGAAGAATGCATGAAGTGAAAAAAGAAGATAGAGTGGAGTGTTCCTCGGATCAGGGCTGACAACAAAAGGTGAATGAGCTTTTTTCGCTCTTTGACTTTGGCATCCATCAACGTTTCAGAGAAGCCAAGTCAGTGCACATCTCTTGTTCCCTTCAGTAATTGCTGGATATGATGACTATATCTTACAGCTTTGGCAAATTGTTATACTGCAGCCTTTTCTGTCTTTGTCTGTTTGCTGTATTATTTCCTCTCTTTCTTTCAAGCTCCTTGCAACTCCACTTTTAAAAAGTCACTGTTTACTTGTTTTCTTTGCACAACTGTGTTTACCATATGAGCTCTGCTCATGGGATACTCTTGGCGCTCTTTTTCAATGCCTCAGTACACATTGTTCTGCCAAATCTATGAGATTAAAAGACATCGGCCGAAGATAAGTTTCTTTTCTTGTACTTTCAAGGAGAGAAGTTCTTCCACTGATGGGCATCTTTCTCCCAATGAGCAGCCAGCTCCAGTTCAGCATAGGCTTGATTACCTATATTATGCTTTTATGCTCATATTCAGCATTATATACTAATTATATCTAATTGGCCAGTCAAACCCCAGCAACCCCTCCAGTGCTACTTGAAAGCATTGACCTCTACCAACAAGCACTATAGACCCAGTGGTGGTAATGAGCTGCAGTTTTCTACACCATTATTCTAATGATGACTTTTTCATGCCCTTTTGGTTGTCTGAAGTTTTGTGAGTCTGTCTTTTTGGAGACGCACAGTGTGCTTCACTGTTTGATTGCCCGTCACACACTCAGACTTGGAAGTTCTGTGAATGGTCTCGTGGACGGTTGTGGTTGAGCCAGCTAGCCAACATTGATGGGCAGTAAATAGGGAGAGGGAGCTATGTAAATGGAAACCTGGCTGGTGCTGCTCTGTTGGGAAATCAGGTGGCCATTTGAATATTCAACCCCAGGGCCAGCGCTCTAATTCCTTTCCCCTCAACATGCCACACAAGGAGAAAGGAAGTGACAAAATGGCAAGGAGTGCACAGGCAAGAATTTGCATTTTAATGTGCCTGTCGGAATCACTTTGGATAAGAGCTGGGAGTATGAGAGACCACACAACCCCACGGGTCGCCACCAAACAACCTATAATAGCCGCCGCCCCGAAAACAACATCCTGCGTGAGAGGAAGTTGTTGCGAAATAGGAAAAGGGGAGAATCAGAGTTGTTGAGAGAGCAGAATAACTTTAGATCCTCAAGGCGGATCAAGGCCCAGGTGGGCGAGAAGGAGCAAGTCTGGAAATATATTTTAGATAGTTCTCATTTAGAAACTTTTCTATCAACAGAAACTAAACAACCACAACCTTGAAAGGACTTTCTCTATAAGCTGCAATGGTAAACATTACCATTAATTGCAATGACAGTCTAATTATAAAGATTGTTTTCCTGAAGGACAATTGAATTTGTCACGTCTGGAAAAACAACCAACTCCCAAAGCAATAACTGGGAGGATGAGATGTTTTAAGGAACCAAACCATACAAATGCAGATCATTATTCTTGGCTCTTTGTACCTACACTATGGAAATATTTCGCTTCTCCAGATTAACAACAAAGGAGAAGCATTGTTTTTTTCATCTCCACAACTCCTGAGAGATGAAGATGGCAATTTGAAAACAGCTGCCTGGGAGTTCATCTTCACACTGTGGCACTCTGTTATTGCTATTTAATGTCCTCAATCACATTGTCATTTGGCAGAAGGTGAGGTGAGTATCGAACGCCTTGATTAAATCAGTTCAATTTTATCCCCCCGCCGTCACAGAGAGTATCTTTCCACGTATCGATGAGTGTGTGTCGCGCCCCGGCCGACGCAAGGGCACTGAGTGAGTGGCACTCAGACACTTCCACTGTCAGGGACGGCCAGAGAGCAGACAGCCAGGCAGCAGGGCCAGACGTCAGGATGCTATTGAGAAGCCAGAGTCGTCCTACAGGGATGCATCGTTGAGACTGATTCACCTCATTGTTGGAACCATTTTGTGCTTTCAAGGTCCCCCGTATAGCACAGCTTAATGAGACTGCAGTCTCCTTGGATTACTAAGGAGCTGCCTCAAACGTTCTCTGCCTGTCAATAGCTTGAATATTTAATAAATATATTTCCCTGAATTATGTTTACCTTGGCATGACATTTTCTTTGACCTTTTTGCTGTATGTATCACATTTCCTCACTCTGACAAAACTGGGATCTTGGGCCAAACTCCTGAATCATACCCTTTACCTGTATAGCCTGACACACTCCCCTGGGGGAGGTAGCGCAGTGTCTGAAATTGATTCACCAGCCAAGGGGAGAGGTACGTGAAAAAAATCCACCAGCTAAAATGCATGTTGGGTTTGACTTAAGTATCTAATTATTAAAAAATGCTTAGTTTTTGGTTGATTTTGCTGATGACAAGCCGATTCATACAGAAATGAATGGCATTTTGTTAGGACTTTAACAGCTAATTATCAAAAATGCTGTAGTGAAAAAGAAAGCGATGACAGATGCAGGCCTACGTATTTCAACAACAGAGACAAGAAAAAAAATATATAACCCCTCCCCTTTTAAACAACCTTCGCGGCCACTTGAGTATAGATTCCTGAATTTACGAGGTGCACCTGAATGCACCATGAAGCCCCTTGTCCCTGTCTGTGTGCGTCAAATTCAGACAAAGAGAGGACAGAAGCAGTGTGTTAATGACACTGTGTTAAAAACACAGTTTAGCCATATGCACTACTAAACGAAAACATAGCGTGTTGCTTTCAAGGTTTGAGCAAACAGCAGGACCATCTTAATTTCATTTTTGGTCATTATTAGATATATTTCAAGGGAGACGTAGACAGGAAATGTGGGAACAGAAAGGAGGATCCCATGCAGCAGAGGCCACTGGCTGTCATCAAACTGAAGGCGTTGCGGTAAGATGGTACAGTGATGTGCACATTACACCTTTTGGCCACCAGGAGGCCAGACATTCACACACATTTCCACATGACTTAGTTGTTCAAATGCACACAACTTTTCTAACTTTCTCCCTTTCCCATTCACCCCATTTTCTGTACTTCCAGTATCTTTCATCACTGCCGTTCAGCCTCTCCGTCAGCCCGTCCTGCCCTCTCTCTGGGCCTTCCTTGTCCACTAAAGCCTTTACCATCCTGGTGTAATCTAACCCGGCCTTCCATGCCATTATTGCTCCAGCTGTCCCAGATCCGGTCGTAATGCAATTGGAAGAGCTTTTCCACTCTCACTGTTTCCCCATTTTCACTTAATAAACCCCATCTCATTGTTTTTAGGCCACAAACAGAATTTCACCTCAATTGAATTTATGCTGCTGCTCTGGGCTTTGCAGGAAAGACGCTGTTTTTGCTACCACTTTTCAGTGTAGGCTGTTTGAAGCTGTAACATGGCACATAAAAGTGAGAATGAAGAGGAAACCACCCGGAGCTTTTCAGAAAAAAAAAATCTGCAATTGTATCTCTGTTGCATTTTGCCTTTATTTTGTGGGAAGGCTGTGTTTATCTGTTTAGAAATGGGCTGGAATGACAGGGCTTGCTCACTGCTCTAATACAATAATATCCTATTCGATTTGGCTCGATCAGAAGCCAGCAGACACTGACGCTCTGATGCTGGAGATGGAGCCCAACTTAAGCAGTACTTGCATGTGATAATGCCAATATATAAAGATAAAGCTAGGAGTAAATGAGCTAAAATGGAGCAAAATCAGCAGAGCAGCAGAATCAATAAATCATGACTTCCGAGCTTCTTCTTCTCCCCCTCAGGTCTTGCGTGCAGGACACTTAATACAGACTTCAGTCTTCGGAGATGAGTCCTCACTGTGCTCCTGAACAATCATTTCCTCAAGGGAAAACAGTTCCTGTGGGTTTAGCATGCAGTTGATGGCTCACTTGATTACCTTCGGCTCCCCCTTCCTGCATCTTGCCGTTTCCCTCAACTCTCTCCCTCTCTCGTTGGCTTCCATCCTCGTTTGACCCTATCGATTTGCCCACACCCGAGGTCCCGCTCGCTCGCCTTTTCTTATTTGTTTGCACAGTTAATCTGCAACACAGCTCTGACCCATTGTCCTGACAATGAAGTGGAAACAAGCTGCAATAGCTGAATGAAAAGCATGGCAATTGTGTTTCAATTGCTCTGCGGCAGGGAAAGCGGCCATGTCACAAGGTTAGCCGAGCAAAATACTTCTGGACTCCTGGACCACACAAACAGACACTACAGACAGATGTAATTAATAGTCCATTTATAAAGATAAGGTAAATGAAAGTAGAAGATAAAAGAAGCTTTGGAATTTGCGCAGCTTCAATGCAAAATTTGTTATGTTCAACATATCAAAGGTTATCCATAATAGCTGCCTCCAGTGACCCTGAGCCGTCTTCTCCACATCAGCTCACGCAGCAGCTCTTGTGCCACCTTTGTTCCAGTTGGGCGCACTCGCAGCCACACTGGAGGACACTGGAAATGATTTCTGGGATGCTGCACCCTCGCTGCAACTTTATTTAAACTTTGATTTGGTATTTAAATTGTTCCATCCCCTTGAAGTCTCATCTTCTTTTATCTTCTGTGAGAGAACAGCAGACACTCAGAGCCGATCGTACTCGAATGACCGACTCCTCTGTTTCACACCACACAGCGAGATGTCATTACATTCAAATTATGTCTTAACGAGACTCTTAGAAGAGTGAAAATAAAGAAATAATAACTCTGATGCACACAGTGTATGGAGCATAACAGAATAGCTGGGGCTGATTAAAAATTACATCTCTCTTTTACTTGAGTGTGCAGGCTAATCAACAAAAGTCCTGCTTCATGTTCCACTCGACCAGGAAATCTGCTGGTCACCTCTCCTCATCAAAGCGACATGTGCCCGTCAAAGACTGCTGGTCAGGGGTTGGGTATTGAAGTTATTCTGTTTGTTATTTATCAAAACTCCGTAAACTTTGGAGGTATTTACTGACCGCTAGCTGAGCTCAGTGAATACGCTCCAGAGGTCCCGTCCTTGCTGTTGAGCCTCCGGGTTCACAGACCCTCCAACTCTGAACAAACCTGAATGTAGGCTTACCGGCGAGTTAGAAATCCAGCTAAGATGACACAACTTGTAAAGCATTTCTCCTCTTTTGGTACTTAGCTGCCATCCATGCTGTGTTATTTAAATGCTACCTGTTTGATGGCTGAGTTCCTCTTTAATGAGGATCCACTTGCAGCATGGTCATACCTCCAGCAGACATCCCAGTGTTTCCTTGTCTTTCCCCTCCTCTGTGTTCCCAGTGCTCCCCTGTCTGTTTTAGTTTGCATGCATTGCCGTGGTCTCCCTTCCTCGTTCTCTTGGCTCCCGGTGCTGCTCATCCTGCACACCTGTCTGCAATCGGCTCATCACCTCTCCCAGCCCGCTCACCTGCCTCTCATCAGTTTGCAGTATATCTACTCCAGCTCTTCAACCGCTCTTCCCCAGACCGTCGTTTCAACCTCAGCGGTAGCTCAAGGCCAACTTAGTTTGCGCTCCCAGTGATTTTGTATCTTCATGTTTCGTGTAGCTAACTTGCCTCTCCTGTGCCCCAGGATCATTACCTGCCTGCCTGTCTTCCTGCCTGTCTGCCTGCCTTCCTGCAACCTCGCAGCCTCCGAGCTCCCCCTGCCTGCCACACTTCACCTCATTCCCTCCATGCTCACATCCAGCCACACTCCTCCATCATCTTCCCTCTCCCATACTGCCTTTACAATAAAAACTCTGTCCATGTCCTGCATTTTGGGCCCCCCCATCCAGATTCTGTATTATTTCATTAGCATACAGTAAATGTTTTAATTTGAAAGGATTTTAGCTTCATCCAAAGGCAGGCTGTTCTTCCTGGGCTCCAGTGTTTAAGGGTTGAGAGCAGGTACTGGAGGTCTCTGTTTGCTCTTTAGCTTTCCTCTTTCTCTCTTGTATGTTCCTCTCTATCAGTCTTCAGCTGGTGTCTTATTGTCAAAGGTGTTGCAGCCAGTTTTCCATCAGTGCTTCGACCGCACAGAGTGGCAGAGGGTTGTCGAACTATATGAGCAAACCTCTTGGAAACATCAGGAAGACACAAGTTCTCTCGAGTCACATTCTGCACTGCCGTTAAATTTAAAAGGCCTCCAGAGACAAACCCTCAAGTGGGTGTTGTGTGATTTTCCGGTAAAGCAAAGCATCCTCCACCCTCCCATATCTCTGTTCTCTCTCCAACCATGTTACAGAGGGGCCAGATGAAACTGAAATGCCATGGTCAGACCTACCATTTGACAGTAGCAGGTTTATTGTGATTCCCATTATCATAAATCATTTGAACATGTTGGCCGAATTCACCCTATAATTAGTTGTGCTTGGCAAGGGAACATCCACTTGGCTGCAGCGGATGCTCATTTGTGACTTTGGCACATGGCTTGCAGTTAAATTGTTTGCCTAATACTCTCAAAGAATTACTCCCCATGCAAGTCCAACCTGTACGTTTGGACTACTCCCAGTTTGGAACACAGTTTGAAAGCCAGAGGGCTTTGTTCTATCTTAACTCAGATGCAGTGACAATATTTGGGAATAAAATATTGGCTCTGAAGCCTTCTGTGAGCAGCAGTATTTGCAGAGAAGGTCCGGTGACTGTAATTACTTCCTCAGCCCGACCGCAGATTTTATCCTCGGCTAAATGAATAAAACTTCACAAGCTCTCCCCAGCTATAAAAATCCAGCCTCATTTCCATATCTTCTTCGGCTGGTGTGAGACAATCCCTAAATCCAGTTTAACCTCAAGACTTTGACCCGTACCTCCATGCATAAGTACTCACCTCTTTCTTACAGCCTTTTCAAATTCAGGCATATACATTGGTGGCATACAAGACATATTTGAAGCCACTTCAGCTTGAAGTTTAACCAGACTGGAGCTTTTAATTGTTAGTCATTGTTGTGATGGTACAGAGGCTACAATGAACATTGGTTAACTGCCTGGCCAGCACCAAAAACCAGGCAGACAAAGTTAGCAACCAGCTTGTGAAGAAAGTGAAGCATCTTAGCAGCTGGACAGATTTTCAGGAATTGGTGGAGACCAAAGTAGAGGTAAAAAGAAAAGAGAAATTAGTGTTAATTTTGCTCCATGTAATTATGCTATTTGTTGTGCAAAATCATATCAAGTTTGCAAGGCAATAATGAGCTAAACGTGTGTTTTCAGCTTGTTGTGGAGTTCTTCTGCCCCCAAGTGGCCAAAAGTAACTAAATGCATCTTTAATAAAAATCAATGTTTTACCAAACTCAAGATTTGCAGGTATCCAGACGTACCAGGAAAGATTCTCTGATGGTTTCAGTCCTAAGAGAACTGCTGCTGTAGTTTTTACATCACAGCACAGTTAGAAGTTTGAGAAAACAGCCGCTCGAGGTGTAAAATTTTTTAAAGTTGCCATGTTAATAACTGCTGAGTGAAGTCACCATATGTTATTGGATTCCTGTGTTTAATGTATCAGACAGGTGAGACGGTGGTTGAAAGGCCACCTGCTGGGATTAAGAACCACTACCCAGCTTTGGCATCCAGAGCATAACCATCTGGTCGGTGTCAGTGTAGGTGCAGCTTAGCATCACGCTGTGTGCTAATGATCATAATTAGATCATGGAAGCAACCAGATCCCTGTAGAGTTCTGTGAAGAACATCTGCAAGGCTTGATTTTATTTATTTTTTTTAAGAAAGAAAAGGAGTGAGTTGTCAAAATGATCAAGATATGTGAAACATTATCGAGCTATAGCAGTGTTTTAAAACCTCACAGGCCAATCAGGTGACCACCTTACAAACCAGAATTTAAGTTTCTTTAACATGTAATATCATAGTGCAAGTCAAGTGTTCACTGCACTATACTGCAATTTTGTCAGAAAACAGAACGTATTGTGTGCATTTCAAGTGACACTTTGCACAATTTTACAGTTAAACTCAGTAAGTAAGAATTTAAACAAAACCTATGAGGTCGGTGAAAGGAATCTTAAGTTTTCTAAGTGGCAATTAACTAAGCACAAGAAGTGCAATGTCCTGAGTCCCAACATGAAAAAATAATGAATCAGTGGAGGGAATGATGAAGTGGAGTAGCTCCGCCTCTGCAGCATCCACTATTTTTTGGACACCTCATCATGTTTTATCTCTTACATATCATTCATCATGATTAATGCATTTTTAATACTAAGAATAAAATAAAAAACTATATAAATGTTACTTTAATTAAAAATTAATACGGGATTTTTGCACAAGTTGTGCATTTTTCATAGAAGTCATCCTCACTAAAGGAAAACATGGACCTAAAACCATACATTACAACACAGTGTAGAGTATATGCAGTATTTTTATACAGTATTATAACGTTCAGATTTGTTGAGGCTGTCAGACTGGATTTAGCTCATGGTGGTTTCTCATTTGTGGCACCGAATTGCTTTGTCAATACACATAGCTATAGCTCATTCTGCTTCTCCCTCTGTGATCAAAATATTTGGGGAGGTTTACAAAATTATAGTGAGACTTGCGTCCAAAAGTTTGCAAACAAGAGGTTAACGGCTCTGTTTTAGCTAGCTTGTAGCTAATGATGGAGTAACATAAAGCATGATTAGCACGACAATGGAACTGAGTACGAGTTCATTTTTTACTCATTTTAACAGTATTCAAATAAAGCTAAACAGTCTGAAATCAACCATCTATTTAATATTTGCATTCCTACTGGGCGCCGTCCCAGCCATGCAATACACACTAATTCAACACTAAGTTCCTCATGAGGGTGCAGAAGATGCCCTAAAGCCAATAAAACAGCGGGATTCATGACAGATCAACTGCGGAGCCAGTCAAGATCTGACTCAAGGGAGGCTGTCACTGTTTGTATTCCTCATGCTATCAATACAGGCGGATTAGCATTAGAGAGGCAGAGACTTTCAACCACTTCATTATGTCTAGTATTTGTCCTCCCAACATGAGGACGACACATGTCATTTTACACACCTCCCCTGGGACCCCCTCACAGGTTAATCCAACAATGCCCATAACATCTCTGTATGTTTTTTTTATGTGGTTACGCTTCTAAAATATTAAAGTGACCCTAACAATCTATCACGAACACACAGTTGTCGCCTGTTTTCAAGAGACATACAATGACTTTTCCTCAGTAAAGTAAACCTTCAGCCCATGCATGACATGTTTTTCATGTGGTCTTTTTTCCACATTTTTCAAGGGAAGTAAGCTTTAAATGTCAGCCTCATTAGCAACAAAGCCTGTTATCTTTTGCAAAATAAAAGGGTGACCATACAGGGAAAGGTTCAGGTTCACTTTTCTTTTTTGGTTACATGTACATATTCTCCCTTTCAGCTGGCTACACTTCTGGCACTGGGCCCTCTTCAATGCCACAGATCTACATTCCAGTATGAAAGAAAGTCCTCAGCTCTGTCCTCTAATTCCTCTACTGGTATCTTCAAGTACTACTTATTTATAATAGTCCCATAAAATTTATTGAAAGTGGTTTCGATATGCTGGGGGTGAATCAGGTAGATGTTTTTAAGGAAAACATTTCATGGTTCTAAACACAAATGTGATGCTTTAAAAGCATTTTGTTGTTGTGAATGTTATGATACAGCTGAGGGGAATTAATGTAGCACAACACTGAAAGGTTTCTGAAACACACCAGTTCTGAACAACTCTATCGCTGTGTCAAATAGGGTGTTTTCGTTTGCTCCAAAATCCACAGGATTTGGTTTCCAGCGATGAAAGTCTAAGTCAGACTCTCAGTCAGTCTAAGTCTAAGTCTGAGTCTAAGCATATTAATCTTTTAGTTAAAAAATAAAAAACTTTTTCTTTTAAATTTTTTAAAACACTCCAAATAGATAGCTGAAAAAAATAAGCATCACTGTGTCAGAAAATGCAATCACTTCAAGGAATGACTCCAAACCAATTACTTTGGAAAGCCGGCTAAGCTGGTGGCTCTGTTTGTTTCCGCCTCTCCAGGAGAAAAACAGATGATGCTGTGGCGTTTGAAGTGAAACAAAAGACAACATACTCCAGAAGAGGAGACTGAAAACAAACACATAGGATTTGCTCGCTCTCAAGAAGGAGATGGGAAGGAGGATATTTTTCTTATCCTGACTTGTCTGGTGGCACGAATAAACATGAAAGACAACAAAGTGAAACCTGCCAATTACTGCGACTATTTGTCATATCTGATTTTTCCCATTTTTACGTCGTGCCTCATCTCACGTTCAGCGGGCCTGACAAGACGCAGTAACCTGAGCACTTGAAAAAAAAAGTGCTTTGAGGAGTACCGTAGCCCTCACTCGCCCACATTTTATCGCTCCTAATCTCACCCCGTCTTTCTCTGCCTTCAGTATTTCTCACCAAATCCTCCCTCTGCGCTCCCTCCTTTATTTATTTTCTCAGCTTCTGCAATGTTCTTTTGATTTTTCTATTTTCTGTAATCTCAGAGAAAGTGTCACTGTCGCACATCACGCTGCGTCACCAGCTGACATCTGACACAGGCCAGGCAGCATAGTCAATAAAGCCCTCTAATTGAGTGCCACTGGCTGCTGTTTATTGACAAAATAAGACCTGGGAATTAGGTGTGTCTCCGTCGGGTGCTCGCGGCCCCGCCGCCCTCCTGCCTGTCGACAGCTGTCCACTTCCCATCCATCACCGGCTCAGCTTGGTCTGCTGTCTGTGTCAAAGGATACTACTTCACTTGAAAAACAACTACTTTACCTTCCCTCCGCTGTCCAGGTGGGACTGGGTGCATGAGCCAGAGAGAGAGAGTGAATATGAAAAAGGAGACAGACCGTAAAAATGGAAATGAGAGTTTTGCTTATTTTATGATGTGTGTGTTTCTGTGTGTGTAGCCTCTGTCTCTATCTGTATCTCTGTAACGCCCATCGCAACAGGCACCGGCGGAGACGCAGTAAAGTACACTCTTGGTAATTAATTAGTGTTTATGCTTCTGAACACTATCTCTGTCGCCTGGCAAAAGCAAAGATAAGATTCCCGTTGCTAAAGCGCTCTCTACCTGCTTAATTAGAGGCCAAGCAAAGCCTCGGGCTGAGATACAAAACAGAATTCCACTATCTGCCATTCAATTGTTCAGCATGTTGACTCTTATCATCCCCTCCTTTCATTTCTCCAAATTAACTCCAGTCATGTGATAAGGGTTTGGTGCCTGCTTGCAGGCATGCACCATCAGTTTATCTGCACAAACATGCAGTAAATCTCGGGGTAAGTGCAGCGTCCATCTCTGCACTGACTGCCAGGATGGCGACTGAACGACGTCGCCACCACACCTAAGCCTCTCAGCAGCGCTCCCTCAGGCCTTTCGCATCTTCCTCCAGTCTCCTCGCTTCCTCTTCCGCAAATCTCCAAGACCAGGTGGGAGTGATAGAGTGATAAGGGCGAGATGGTAGCGGGACGGGCTGGCGGACTGGAGACGCCACACTAGCAGGCCTCGGCTGACAGTGATGAACGAGCCATCTAGCCTTCTGATAATTCGTCACTCACAGGCAGAGAGAGGTCCATTAATCAAAACAAGTGTGGCGGCACCGCATTTTCTAATACGAACCTCCTTTCTCCCACCTCCTTCGATCTTTAGCTCCTCTGCCTTAAACTGACGTGACTAGCGGCACGCTGGAGAGCAACAATCTGTTGCGCGATTGGATTCAGACCCTGAATGTATGCACAGGAGGGACAGGAGAGAGGTACCTGTTCAGCCAGTGATTTTTCTAACTGGCGGTGGAGGTGGACAAGCATGCATGGGCAGCCCAGACTCAGACAGTGCAGCCCCCAGGCACAGTCCTCTGAGGGGAATCACTGCCCTGGCAGGCAGCAGGTGGAGAGATGGGAGTGCTGGGAGTAGATTGATTGATCCGTTGCAGCTGTAATGCATCAGGAGTTTCCCAATGGAGAGAGGCTGTGTGCAGAATGTTAGGCATTTCTGCTCAAATCTGGGTAGCAGGGCACAAATCAGCAGCACTAGAATCTCCAGAGAGGTTCCCATTACCGCTGCTATATATAACAGTAATCTTGTTAAGCTTCCATTCGGTCTGGGCGCTGTCAGGGGGTTTGATTCAGTCAATAAGTGACCCCGTGGACTGTAAATGAGATTCAGCCTGCTCTCTCAGGCAGGCGCATGCACACACAGGCACATAAACACACGAAAAGCACACATTCATGCATAAATAAATGCTTACACATATGCACAACGTCACGTGTGTGTGTGTGTGTGTGTGTGTGTGTGTGTGTGGAGAGCAGACCCTGTTTAATGAGAGTGGGGGGCTAACCTGTGAGCTCTAACATGAGCCCCTAATGAAAACTATTTGGAGCCGTTTCTGTCTACCCCGCCTTCATTTGGAAACCGTGCTTAATTAGAAATGGATGTTTTTCAAGCAGAACAACTCGCGCTGTCGTCCTAAAAGGCCCCAAAAGAACTTCAAATATTTTGGTGGGGAGCATCTGCTGCACATGTGACAAAGAGAGAGGAATACAATAAAAGAAGTGATATGTGTTGTTGAGGGAGTTGAGGGAACGGTGGAGGACATGTGGCTTAATTCTGTTTTGCCTTCTGTTAAGCAGTAAAAGCTGCAAATGCATCTTATCTGTGAATCAAAACAGAGTACCTGAGGGTAATCCGACATGTTTTTTCCTCCTCTGAGGGACTGAGGAAAACTTTGCAGGCAAAAAAATCGCCTTGCCTCAGCATGATCCAAAGTCAAGTGAGAAGTAAAGTGAGGGCAGCGGATATCAAAATCACATGCCAACGCAGACATGTTGGCGCATGTTAATACTGTGCTCAGCAGAAGTCCCGGCCTCAGATGGCTGCCTTGTGCCTCAGCCCACAGTGCCTCAATGCTCTCGCCCCTTTACCATACAGCATGATTTACCCCCCAAGAAAAGCGATGAAAATTTCCCTCTGAACCCCTCAGAGTGACTCCATCAGTCTGTGCCTGCCTATCTGCAAATGCCAGCTCATTTCTCAAGCTAGGCCCCCCAGTTGGACTCCAAATGCTGCTAACTGCTCATTCTTATGCATCCCTCCTGCCAAACAGCACATCAACCAGGATGAGGAAAGAGCCTAAAGTTTTCCTGGACTGTATCTTTGGTGCTTTGAGATATCAGAGGAAGCTAGTTAAGGTAGTTTTTGGGAGGAAGTTATTGGATTGGTTTGGGGGCTCTGAAGACCTGAGCGAAATGGGAAGCTCAGTGCTGTGCAAGGGACGCTTTCGCTTCAGATCAGGGATGTAGGCGGCAACTCGTCGCCCAATGGTGTAACTGACACGCTGGAGCTACAGGGCTTGTTGTTTTCTATCTTACTTACTTTGCTCTCAACCTCCATCTTGAGCTTGTGTCACTGCCACAGTGTTGTGACTGTAGCTAGCTCTCCGGCTCCTCTGTACATCCCTCAGTCACAGCTGCTTCCTCCCGCCATCTGTCCAAGCGATGCTGGTGAGTCCCAAAGAGTAGGACCCTGCCAAGCACCCCAGCCCATCAGCTATACAATTTAGACATTAATGAGAGGAGGGAACTCAAAGTTGCCGTCAGACTCCTTTGTGTGTTCGATTCTGCACATCGCAATCTCACAAAAATGTGCTGATGGAGGCTGGCAGAAAGAGACACCACCCTCTGAAGCTGAGGCTAATGCTGTTTATTTGCATCTATTGATCTTTGTTTTAGAAGCCAAGCTGATGTTTCAGTGCTTTTAATTAACTATCAGTATAGATAATGAGTTTGTTAACATGTCTAGCTCACTTCTTGTGCACCTAAAATGGCAGTTTCACAGTTGCAGCAGTGTCAAAATGGTCAGTACCTGAAAAGCAAACTGATGTTGCCTTGAATGCAGAACCACAACAGGCATAATTACTTCCTCAGGTGTGCATGTGTGTGTCTGTGTGTGTGTGTGTGTGTGTGTGTCAGCCTCAATCTGCCCTGACTGGCAGCACAAGACAATTACAATACTATCTTATCTCAGTTTGGTATTGTCACCACAAATCAGATTTCACAGTGAATTACATGGATTAGGCTTCCACCGTTGAAGAGAAAACTAGCTTTTCTGAGTTTTGCTTCATGCCAGATGTCTCTCAATGGGGAGAAAGAGTAAACAAGGTCTTATACACACTTTCTCTCACCCCATAACACTGTTTTCAAGCACCAGCACAATAAACATATACCGCTGGCCACCCACTCGCTGCAAATGACTGTCAATTCTATAGACAAGGAGTGTTTTTTTTTTTTTTTTTAAAGACCGGCAGAAAATGCTGTAGCGATTGTTGACAACTGTGTGTCCTGGAAAAGAGTTCCAGTGTGTCGCATTTAAAAGAGCAGCGTGAGCAAAACACACACACTGACACACAAGAATGTAAATCAGCTGCTCTCTGCTAATCAAGTACTCCACTCCTCTGCATGTGTTAATAAAGCTGTCATCCCTTTAATTACAGTTCTCATTTTAAGTAGCTGGTTAATACACTCCACAAAAAAACTCTTCTCTCACCTCACATCAGTTCATGGATGAAGCAACAAATTCACATTACGCCCTGTCTTTAAAACTTGAAAGGCTGCGGCACGTCCATACAGTTAACTTCCACAAAACATTGGGGCTTATCGAGCGCTGCAGCGTGCCGTTCCAAAAAGCTGTCCCCCTGTTAGTATGCTAAATAAGCCTTGGCTGACGGAGGCATTGCATATTCATGGCAGGTTCCGTTGCCACTTCCTGTGAAACCCCATTTTCACAACAAGGGACTTTCATTAACAGCACTTTCTGTTGTGCTGTTCTGGAACCATTTGGCCTTTCGTCTGTCATCTCAGCTTAATTTGTTCTGTCAGAGAAGACGAGCACTTATACCATGGCCATGCGCCATCTGCAGGGGCTGCTGTACGTCAAAACAAGAGAAAACAAGGAGAAGAGAACAGCCCAAACGGGCGAGCGAGCTGAGCTGAGGATCGCTGCTTACTCACAAGCCGCCATGTCTGTATCAGCTGTGTCTCAGTCGATGGGCTGAGCTGGCGATGCTTTGAATAGGGAATCAGACTGTGCTGCCTCTACTCACCTTGTAGTACAGTGATGGGAAGTGATTCCTTGTAGTGTCTGTCCTGTGCACACCAAAGCTCCACTCGTGTTCGCAGTGTCAGTTAATAATGTAGGGTGCCAGCCATGCTCGACCCAGCGAGCCTGGTAGACTAATGATGCGACACAGCCTTAAAGTCACTTTCCTGCTTGTCCCTTTCCACCTTGCCCCTACTTATCGCTCACAAACACAAACCTGCACACATGCATGCAGCAATTGACTACGTTCTACTGAAACAGGGCGAGGAAACAGCAAGAGCGGACGGACGTTCTTATCTTCTCTTCAGGCAGACTCCACAGAACCTGCAGGCTACAGGAACCGTGGATGTTTTTATCATCATTAGGCAAACACTTTAATTAAAATAATGCGCCTCTGTATGTTTGTTTTCAAGACCTAATTTGTTTATATGCTCAGAAGCTTGTGTGGAATTATTAATTCATGCCTGCTTTAATAACAAATAGGTTTGCCATGACTGCGTCACCCCCTAACACAGATCCAGTGCTCACGGTTCTATTGAACGGCGGCAGGCTACGCACCGAGCACCGCTGTCATTTTTGTGCTTATGCAGGGAGAACTGTTGAACAGATCCCCCCCGGGTAAGAAGGTTGGTGAGCAGTGTTTCTGTATCTAATCTGCTTAGTAAAACTCCCCGACTGTCACCTGAAACAGGCGAGCAGAGTTTGTCATCGTGTGGACTCAGCTGGCAGACACAGCAGGCTGCTCTCCGTCTCTCTCAGGCCCACGTCCAACCTATTCTCCCGAGTTTCTTCCCACACGGCGTCCTCTACAAACAAGGCCCATCCTGTCATTCCCCATCTGGAAAGAACTACCATAATTGCACAAATCAGAACTCCGTGTTTGGCAAGCGAACGCCGAAACACTCGGCTTATCATATCATTCTGTCAGTCTTCATCTGCTTCTGCACACCTCTCCTATACACGGTGGCTGTATCATGACCACGGGCTCTGCTGTGACACTGCAGGGCCTATGACATCTTTTAATATCCAAGTTTTGTGGAGGGGGACGGGGAGGTGCAAAGCAGACAGGTCGGAGAGAGAGAATTCATTATTCAGACCCTTCTGTGGCCTCTTCCAGCGACCGCCTTGCACATTCCATCTTTCAGCCTGTGAAATAGAGCCCCTGCCTGTCCTGCACATCTACTGTGACCCCATTACGCTGCCACATATACAACCCTCTGATGAGGGCTGCAGCTCCGGCTCTGCCATTCTGAAGAGAAAAAAAAAAAATGCTGGAATTTACCACCTTATATGCACACACAGACATCTACACACCACCTGCACATTCTTATTGGTGCACCCACATAAACACACCCACACACACACAGATGATTCACACACACTCACTTACCTTTCTATACTTTGTCCCGGGCCTCATTGTTCATGCTAGATGAGATTCCAGAAGAGGGTGCAGGCAATACGTAACACATATACGCCACACTCAGCCCGAAAGTTAAAGAGATACAGAGAGAAGAAGAGAACGGCCAAAGAAATGTGGTTTAGTTGCACTTGGAGGCATTTACAACACAGGCACGTTTCGCTCTCTACGTCTCGAAACATAACCCTCTCCCAGAGTCCAGATGGAGTCCATCGTCTCTTACAGCAAAGACACCGACTCACCGTGATGGCAAACTAGTGTATAAGTAGTGAACCAGATGCAGTACGCATTCTGGATTCCACTAATGCGCCAAGACATATTCTAAGTCCGCATGCTGTGCCTCAAGCATGGTCCTCTAACCTCACCTTCCCACCGCTGACTGTGGTTGGGGAAATGAAAAATATAGGGCAGGTGAACACCTTGAATATCATCCATCCTTCAACACCCACACTCCCTAAAGATACCATATTCTTAAAGTTGTATACCGCAATCAGAATCGCTTCAAATCGGCTTTCTGAAGGCGCCGGGTGTGATGGGTCTGCCCCTTTCTACTGGCCCACACTCTGTGCATTGTGCCTGGATTATTGTTACGACAGACATGAATTGACTGCAGTGAGTCTATGAATATATAATTAATATTTATGTAACATCTCATAGCACAATACAAGAAGTCAGCAGGAGCATTCATTCATTCCCACATCATGACAGCCTCTACTGTATATGGTTGTATTATGTATATGTATTGAGATTTAGAAATAAAACAACTTTAGAAACCAACAAAATTACTATTTAGAATCAAATTTGTACATGATACTCATCCTCACATTTAGCTAGTTTCTTATTACATGACACACTTTGGTAGACATCTGTCTGCTGCAGCTAACTAATATGGTATTAAGAAAAGATAAGATAAGATGAAGATGAAACTTTATTGATCCCACACCGGGAAAATTATGTTGTTACAGACACCAAGAATAAAAAAGAGAGTTAGATAAAGAACAAATTCTGAAAAAAGGACTGCAACTACCTGTATATATCTACAATATATACAAACAGAGTATAAAATTAACATTGTCTTATGAAGCATGGCTCAGTTTCACAATGGAAGACTAAATTGCACGAGTAGGTCGTAATTCTAATGAGACACGACAGGAGCAGTATAACTACTTTAGTAGCAGTGATAATGTTAATCCAGCCTTGACAAAGTTAGCCCCAAAAGTAATAAGAAATAACCAGTGTGTGTCCCCGACTGTCAACAGGCAGTGCAGGCTACAGGTCTCTAACAAAAGCAGCGTTAGCACAGTTAGCATAAAAAATAAATAAAACTGTGCGAATGCTGGAAAAAAGGGTTCTCTCTTCATCTTGCAGCAGTAAGCAGCTGACTCAGGTGCTTCTCAGCTCGAGGACAGCAAACTTCCAGGGGGAGAAAAAGGGACCGGAGCACACTAATTGATTCGCAGCTTTTAATAGTACAAACAGGCCAACGTTTAGTTGCTACTCTGTGTACAACTGCAGTTCAGCAGTCTGCAAGTCAATAAATCAAAGTAACGTCTGCATAAATGAAATCCCTGCAGTTTGTAGAAGCTCCATCATTCTGGATATTATTAGTGATGTCGGCATGAAAATCTTAACGTTGACCATCAAAACAGAGTGCCGCTTGACAGACTGCCCATGCGCTCATATACACTGACTGCGCTGTATAGAGGCAAAGCTTCACCCATATATATCAATACAGGATTTAGAGGGTCTTTGTCAGCTGCGAGGATCCTGAAAGAGAGTCCGCACACCAGTGGTCATCACCTCTATGAGCCCTCAACAAATCCCACAAACTCTGAAACTCAACACATTGATTACTGATGCTGATAAACTTTTGCAGTATTCATTACACAACCACCGGCTTGTGCAGCACTGCGTGAGCTACGTTGTGTGAATTCTCTCTCCCTAAAATGTGTGTTTCTTCACCAGTGTCTGCGCGTAACTACCCCACACCTTATTAAAATCCAGGGCTCTGACCCATCGATTTTACGATTTGTGCTGTTTCATGCAAATGCACCTGCTTTGTGAGACTCACTTACTAATCTGTGCAAACACTAGATTTTTAAAATGTAAGCAAGGTCGAGCTTTTGCCGTTTTTGTGCAATGAACAATGAATCCTCTGCTGAATGCACCTGAAGTCTTGACTGAACACGAGAGATAATAGGAGAAAGAATAGTTCATAATTCCACCCATCCCACAGCGTAATCTTCTCCAAAAATCTATCGTGTTTCAGCCTCTGAACGCTTCAAGATTCAAAGTTTGGCTTCATTCGAGACAGAATCAGCATGCAGTCGTCCCTAATACCAACAAGCAGCCATCACAGTGGTTAAACGAGCTCACCACTATTAGTTACCATGTAGATCAAGCTCAGCCCCGAGACTTTTCATCCTCCGTCCTTCTCTTTATCTACTGCTATGAACCACATCAGAAAGACATCTTTGCATTTTTTTCTTGGAGTTTATCTCTCTGCCATAAACAAAGGCCTGAAATTCTTCTGATAAAAATGCCACATTGGGTTTCTCTCTACCCTCAGGGAAATGCCTCTGTTCATTAGTATAATTGCCAGTTTTTTCCACATGTTTTAAGGAGGAAAGGGAGAGAGGGAAGACAGCGTACCGTATGAATTACATTCATGTGAACACATTTAAAAGTTAAATATAGCCAAACATGTTTCATGTTCCTATCAGAGGCTGCGCACTGATTTAAAGCTCGTTACGACATCCCCCTGGCTGCTATTTATCTGTTATCGAGAGGCGAGCAGAGGAGTTTTTGAAGGGTGAGTATGTAATGTCATCAAGTGTGGCTCTACTAAAATCAAGTGGGAAAAAAGAAGTAGGTCTCGACAGATTTCTTTTTTATTTTTAAGTACTGTAGCTCTCATAGTTAAAAGGTTGCAGACCCCTGATGTAAGATGCTGTCAAGGATAAGAAGAAAAAAAACAAGAAAAAAACAGTCTGGTGTTCAGTCTTGATTTTAACAGAAAAGAAATATCAAAGTCTTTTTATTAACAGAGAGCAGGCAGACTTAAGCATTTATTTTATTTGTAGATAAAAACTTAAATTACTGTCAAACATCCTTACAAAACAGGATGTAAATACGTAACACCGTGGGTGAGTAGTCTGTTTTAATTGTGTTTATTGTTGGTGTATAATCAGGAGTCTGCGCAGGATGTCTTATTTTGAAAACTGACCAGATTCTCTGCACCGCTCCTGTGTCTGACTTCCTGTCTGCTCTGAGCAGATTCACGTGTCATCTGTCAAAAATAGACCAGCAGAGCGTCGATACGCTTCTGAAACGGAGACACAACGCACGCCGGGTGGATTTGCTCTCATTAATTAGAACAGCAGCAATCAACTCAACGTCATGTGCGTCGCGGACAGAACGCTGACGTTGCACACCTGGTGGAAATTAGAGGCTAGTGTATTACTGACAGGCAGTGACTGTCATTAACAGCACTTCACGCCACCACCAAACACCCACCACCAATTAAGACACTTCCTGAAAAGCACTGCTGTCCCCATTCATTAGGTTAAAACACCTACAAATAAATGAAACGACTTACCGAACAACCAGTAAAGAAATGCCCAGTTTCCTCCAGTTTCCACAGAAATGTCCCCTCCCGCTCTCCTTCGGCCGGTTCTTCAGTATGTTCTGGCCCATAAAGATATTCTCTTGTCTTCACAGCCAACAGCACTTCGTCATTGCGTTCATAATCGCTCGTTTTATTTTCTTGCATGTGTTGTCTCTTCCATAAACTGCTGAAACTCCGCCCACACCCATAACACAGCGTAAGATGCATAAGAATGCAGAAGTTCTACAGCTCTAATTGGTCGAACGGCACAAATTTATGGGTCAAAGATCACAAAATTTCATCACATCCGGTCAGTGTAAAAATTTGAAATGACCTGTGGTATGTGATGCAAGATATTTCATCACTTTAAATGCCCAGAAGTTGTTGCACAAAGCTTGAACACATTTTCTCCATATTGGTGGCAACACATGAGCAACGGTCTCCGTGTGGTGTTGCCCAGGAGGAGTCGATGGCTTATGTGGAATACTGAACAGCACTTTTTGCCTCTCGAGCCTTAATCTATGGAGCTGTCAGGGCGGGGAAGGTAACAGCAACTGGTCCAAAGAGGGAGCAAATTTATGTGACTCTCTCTCTCTCTCTCTCTCTCACACACACACACACACACACACACACACACACTGCATCTGTCTGTTACCACACCATCAGGCACACACTACTTTGCCACCTGCATGCTGGCAAGATTCACAGGTGGTATTGAGGAAGGGGGAGATGGTAATTGCTCCTCCTGGTGCCTTGGTCACAGTTTAAGATAAACTGCAGCCATAGTGAGATGGATGGCGGCCAGGTATTGGCCAATCTTAAGCGTGAAATGCAGCTACAAACAACTGAACAGATGCAACAGAGTAAGGAGAACAGCGTGTGTGTAAGATCACAATTGTTCCGATCTACATGCGTCTCCGAGCCTGAATGTGACACCGAATCCAAACATGGTTTTCGTCCTCTCGCTGTCAGCTGCTGCTCCCTGAGGGTTCGTTTCTGATCACAGCCAGAAGCCGGTCTTTGTACGCCATCACAGAAATGCATATTATGCACAAGGTAAGCACAGTGAACAAAAAGGGAGATTCAGTATCATTCACCGTTCGGGATTCAGCCACTTCTCTGCATGTTTGGAATATTTCTTGCCTGCACCTAAAGAAACGGATGGCCAGCAAGTGGGTTTATCATGAAAAATGTGAAGATAGCGTTCGAATAAACCTGGCTCCTGCATGTTTAACTCAGGGCCCGAGAGATTCAATTCCGTTCCTGTTGAGGAATAATGAAGAAAATCTACAGCTTAAACGCGTGTAATCAACTCGCTGTTTCCTTAACAAATCTGTTGAGATAGGGATCCGGAGGCAATTATGGAATGGGATTTTTTTGAGTTAAAGGCGGAGGTGAAGAAAGAGCAACGTTGGGTTGCTGAGCAATTTAAGTGGCAGTAATTGAAACCGGCATTTTAGGAGGTGGCAATAATCCCAAACTGAGTGTGGCTCAGAGGGCACATAGTGTTTTATGTGACTAGCATGTTAATCGCAAGACATTTGAATATGCATTACCTTAATTATGAAACCCCAGCACATCACTTCAATCTTGCTATAAAATGCGTCTCAAACTGTTTTTCCCACATGAATCTGAAGGGGCAGAAAGTCTGCCATCATGGTCATCATCACCATCACCATCAAGGTCGTGTGTGCACTCGTGCATTTGTTTAGACGTACAGAAGCGATAGTAGTTGTGTAATGAATGAAAAAAGAGACTTTTACCCAAACATGTAATATCCACATTCTGTCAGACGCAGGAACGGTGGAGAGAATCCAGTACACTCCTTCTGAAATGCACCTAGTTTTCAGGCACGAGGAGGATGGAACAAAAACGTGAATCCCAGGTACTCGTCTCGATGACGACGCTCCAAGAGTATGCAATGCTTTTTTATTCCGTCCTTCACACACAATTGCACACATTGACTAGACTGGCATCAGTCAAAGTTCAGATCCTGCACACATGGCCTATCAGAGTGTGTGCTTGTCAGACTTCTGCTTTCATAATTTTTTTTCTTCTACCACTCCAGGCATCCATTGATTTCCATTCAGGCCCCATGTCCAGCAACAGTACATGAAGGGACATATTTCACTGCTCACAAATTGTCACCACAAGGTCTGGACGCATCAAACGGCTGCATGTAAACCTTTATAAGTATCAGTTTTTCAAGGAGGAAGACATTAAAGATGAGTCATACTCAAACGGAGCTAGCTGAAATAACCATGCTGATACATTCTGCATCTGCTGTGTTGTTTTGACTGTGAAAACGAGCTGTTGTGTGTTGGGGGCTTAACCATGAACCATGAGGACGGTGCAAAAAGCTGGAGCAAATAATAATTAATGTAAGTCATGCATGGTGGAGTTTGAAGCCAATCATGGCGTCACAGAGTGGAGAGTGAAATGGGCTCTTCAACCTATTTAATGCAGAGAAGCAGGGAGGGAAGCATTTTTTTTTTTTTGTCTGTGAACCCCTCTGCTGTTTGATAGGAGCATTGCAAAGAGGCGTATCAGTTCTTAGATGAGTGACAGCACGTGACAGTCTCATGTTTGCAGAACATGTCTGACTGCAGCGGTAAACCCACTGAGGCTGCCCATGTAAGCCGCGGTGCTGCCGTTGTCTGCAATGGAAGAAAAGAGGTTCAGTCAGTCAAATCTAGGCTGTCAGAGGGTTCCCTCCAGAGCTCTTCAGAGGTTAGCTGGATTGGATCAATTAAGCAAACATGCAGTTTTTCCCGCTGGAAACCAAATCTAGAAGGCACAAAGCATCTTACAGGAGAGCGATATATGTCACATCAATGGCACCTCAGTTATACCTCAGAGGCATGGATAAAACTCCTCATAAAATCAAGTGGCTGTTTAATGAGAGTTGTATGGCAAGCTGGCTGCTGTAAAACCAAGACTTTTACAACATGTTTTTATTCATACCTCAGTGATACATCTCAAAGACATCTACGTCTCCTCATTTATTTATTTAGTCTTTTTCCCACTTGAAAAGAATAAAACCACATTTATTAGCCCAACACTCTTTTCACCTACATGACAATAAAGCCTGCCAGCTCAGCATGAGACTATTAGCTCTCCACTGCAAGTCTCGATGCTTCTGAAACAGCTACATCTTTAACGCTAATCACTAGTGTTTGTTCATTGTCTCCCAGTTCCTGAGCTTCAATGCAAGTGACAGCCTGTTTGAGCAGCATGACTCATCGCTATATCATAATGAGAGCGTCTATGCGTGACACTCACCGGCTACAGTGCCAGCTCTGATGCAGACACCGTACAGAAAGCCTGCCAGAGCTGCTGCACCGTGTCACAGGTCCACCCTGGTGCAGCGAGCTGCTTTTCACCTCTTCCCGGCAGGTGCCCATCTCATTCCCACTTCACAAGCCTTGTCCCTGGCCTCGTGCCCGAATCCTCCAGAGAACCACAGGAAAAGCCCGGCCGAGTTGCGACAGTCCACAGTGTTAATTAATAGAATTTCTCACGTATCAGTGAGCTCGCAGACTCCATAATCTTATGCTGCAAGAGAGCACGGGAGGGTGTTGCAGAGGGAAGGCAGCAGAACAACTGGGGCTCATCTGTCTTCATCCTCCTTACTGTAGACATCCCTCTGTCTTCACAATTCATTGTTTGTCATTTGCCTGCACATCAGCGCACAGCTGCTTATTCATTCACCCCACCCCCCTCCTTTTTATCCATTCCCAGTTGTCACCCCACATACCCTCATGCTACTGCAGCCCCCTCCACCATTACCTGATGTGTCGCAGTGACAGCACCACAGCAGCAGCGGTGTGATAAATGCAGGGCCATGCTTTGAATATCATCTATAAAGCATGGTAACTGAAGACATCAGTCTTCATGTTTGCTCATTCCTTTGCTCTGTCTCTCTCTCCTCTCCTGCCGTTCTGTCTGTCCCACACTCGCTCCTCTGTCATCGTGTCAAATCCAGTTGCTCTCTTTGCTGTCGCCCTCCAGTTCTTTATGGGTCTCCTTTGCAGTTGTCCCGGCTCCACAGGTGGCAGGCTAGACTCCATCTTAATAAGCAGCACCATCCACTCGAAGACTGATTTAATGAGCCTTTGCAATCTCTCTTTTCTCCATAAAATAATCCCTTGCTGATACATCTGCTCGTACCATGATACTATGTGACCACTGTTTTGTACCAAATAAGGTTAAACGATGGGGTTAAATTACATGGGGTTGCATTTTGTACTTGCTGGTTATTAAATATTCAGGGTCCACTCACCAAATATGAGTAAAAATCAGTGTTGGGAAATAAAATAAATGGCTGGTTGTCGCAATAGGCCTACTTCACTCAAAACTCTCATCACGACAACACAGAAGTTGAGTGATCATGTTTGATTTGCAGCTCTGCACACATACGACTGGCAATGACTGTAGATCAGAGTAGATCAGCCTAAAACGGTGGAGCAGATTCAGCTGCGCCAGTACAATGAATAGAAGTGTTGGCCGCAGGTCATTCTTAATTTTCAATGTCATGGTATTTTATCTAGTTTCATGGTGATAATGTTGGACCATGTTAACATTAATCTACACGGAGTCTTTTTAAAATCTTTCGCGACAATATGGTCATAGCTAGGTGGTGTTTACGGTCGCGACATGTTGTGACTCCAGCTGTATATTAGTACTGAATGCGAACTTTAGCCAACGTTAAAAGATGTAGCTAGCTTTCCAAAAATCATAATTCAGACCTTTCTTTCGTCACTCTACAAGAAACCATTTATGCCGTAGCTTTACCTCCAATCATCTGAGTGCCTTTTGCCAGCATAAAGCCCCATTTACGCCTCTAGCCAATTCCCTGAAAGCATTCAAAATCAATTAATCAGAGTAATGAAATTGTTTTGTTGGTCTGTTTAACTCTTCCCTCCAAAAGGTCAGTGGTGCCCTGGAGGTTGTAGACAATGTGTTACATAACCAGGACTGCGCAGCCGACTTCTTTCTTGCCGGACCAGTGATAAAAACTCTCAACGGTAGTCGTACGGTATATTATGTGCTTCCTGTGTCCACCACACCACAGGGGTGCATTCAGTGAAAGGTTCAGTCCAGATGAAAACGTGATAGTGCTTTATCCTTCGGCAGCAATGTGGATTTGCAGAACAATGGTTTAGGGAGTGAATAAAAGTCTGCAAGCACAGACTGGTGAGCCGCACAGAAAAGATGTAAAGAGCAAGAGATACGAAGGACGCTGAAAGAGCAAGGGGGGGGGGGGGGCAAACATAACACACAGCGACCACCATTTTATTCCTCATCACGCTTACAGTACAAGTCACAGCAAGATGTAAAGCAGATAGCAGGTAGTGGCGCCACAGTCTGTAAATGGGAGATTTAAATTACACAGCGGCGGCGAAGACGATTCTTCAAAGCTATTTAATCAAGTGATCTACTTAGGCAGTCTCAGTTCACACTCCTGTAGGCTCTTTTTATTGCAATTGGAGCTACCCAAACACGACTGTTTGTGGAGGCTTAAGCCATCCAGTGGTACATGGCTTTCTCCATGTCAGAATGTCAAACTGTGGGCACAGAAGGGGTGAAAGTTCAACGCTTCGGCCCAAGATCAACAGTCTATATGGCAGACTTTGGCTTAAATTAGCCACGGCAGATCGCCTGTTTGACCTGTTCAGTATAAATAACAGGAGAAATCAAAACTAAGGCTAAGGCTAGAGGCTACACCCATGCTAGCAGCTCTTTGAGGCTGTGCTTACACAGGCACAGAGAGGCATTTAGCTAAATGCTAATGACAGTCTTTCCTATATAAAACCTGCTCAGATATTTCACTGTGGAACAAAGTGATTGACTGTCCAGTTATGCCACTATGACGGCTAAAACCTAAGCATCACCCTGTGCTCCAGTGTGTTTCATGAAAACATAACACTATCGAGTATTTGGATATTTTAAGGCACATTTTAATCTGCTGGTATTCTGCACAATAACACTGTATTTAATTAAAAAAACAAAAAACAAACTTGATCTATGTGCAGCAAGCTTTCAATCTGCTCTTCCAGTCTCTCAGTTCCACTCTGTCTCCCAGACAGGCTCATGATGAACTCTCAAGCTGAATTGATTACAGCAGCTGTTTGATTGTTGGCCGTCCATCTGCTCCGCCCTTTAAATTGTAACCTCTCCAAGAAACGGCGGCTGGCTACTCTCACATCCCCGTCCCCTTCTGCGCCACTTCCATCAACGGCTTTATTCAATTCCCCTGAAGCACATGAAATCAAATTTGCACATAGTTCTGAGCTTTGCCCCCGATGATTTTTAGTGCGGGACAAATGATGTTTGCCTCTCTGAGAATAATCTGAACCCAATTACTTTTTGTACTTCTGAGTGATTGCGGGGAGAAAAAAAAAAGACAGAAGAGAGAGAGACAGTTAATACTGAGACCACACTTTCCCTTTTCTGACTGAAAATTGTTTGTTTGTTTGTTTGTTTGTTTGTTTGTTTGTTTGTTTGTTTGTTTGTTTGTTCGGTTACACTCAACAGTTTGCAGCTCATTTGATGTCTTCTGTTAGCTGTTACAGTCTGCGACGCGCCTGCATTTTTTCCAGCTGTTATACAGTATGTGGGTGAAGGCTCACTGAGTATAAAGAGATAACAAGGTGGGTGTATTCAGAATAAAGTTAGAGCTGAGGTTTTGTATATCAAAGAGTGAAGACACGAGTTGGGAAAATCAGCGTGTTTTTATTTTTTTCCGCGCTGTCCTATGGATATTTACAGTTAACCTAACACCCATTATTGTTTGCTCTCAAAAAAAAAAGAAAAGGTTTTATCTCTTCATGTAGTGTTTGCTAGTAATTACCATGGCCTCCTCGTTCACTCAGACGGATCTTTCAGCAACAGGAAAAAACTGACCTCCTGTGAGCTTCGTGCATTTGTGTTTCCCTGTGTGTAATCTTTACAGTCAGTAATGGGCTCTGCCTGCGTCACACCGAGCCTACAGCTTTGTGAAATGAAAAGCAACGAGAGATAAAAAAAAGGAGACATACACACCTCATAGCTGGATTGACATGACGCAGAGCAACATAACAGATAAAGTGTCATATCTGAAAGGAGCCAACTAATTTCAAGACTGTCCTCCCTTTTCAAGGAGCTGCTGCTGTAGCTGCGGTGTTCATCACTCTTCATTTAGATTTTTGGTTTGTTGCGCTGAGTGGAGTAATGTGTGGTTTTGTGCTTCATGTGCCAGGTGGTCAGGGGGGCTCCACCTGCTGGTTTCTGGCGCGGGGTGACAACCGCCCACGCGGCGCAACCACAGCCGTGGACATCAAAACAGAGAGAGGAGTTAGCATGGGCGCTACAGTGCAGTGGGTCATTATTTACTTCAATGGGAGGCTCACAGCTTTAAGACCATGCCACCGAGCGAAAGTGACAATAAAGGAGGAAAAAGGTCTAAATCTGAATCATAGTCGCACACAAGTGGCATATTTACGCGCTGGCTCGTGATAAGGCGTGTGTCGCTGCGAGATAGACGACGCCATTTGACTGTTTGATCTCTCAATATTTATGTATTTGAATACAGCTGTGTCGGCTGGGCGGCGTGGTATTTGTCTGGCGTGGCGCAGTGGAAGTCACTCACTGCAGGATCGTAAGGTCAGAGCTGTTTAGTGCGAGAGCTGGAACACTGCTCTCATTTGTCAGCTTCGACGAGCATTTTCGAGCTAAATTTTTGAGATGCATGTTTCCACATCAGTCGCATCAGTCTTATTTGAAAGGAATTATTTGACATTTTGGGAAAATACTCTTATTTGCTTTCTTAACAAAAGCCACATTTCTTGTACGTACTGCAAATATGAAGCTAAAGCAGTGAGCTTAGCTTTGCACAAAGAATCCACCTGCCAGCACTTTTTGATATCTTTTAATCTAACTTCAGTGTTAACAGTGGTTTAAAGGGTAATCCTGGTTTTTGCATCCTTGCTATGCTTTAAATTATAATTCATATTATGGTGTAAATAAAAGAGCCGAACCAGGGAGCTGTAAGGGTGTCTGAACCGGAGTCAGTGGTTAATCTTGTTAGCACAGTAGGCTACAGTACAGTATGTGTGAGCAGGATGTGGGCGAGAGTGCCTCAATGACAGTAGGGCCTGTGTCATCCGGAACTCCACGCACCGGTAGCAGTCAGCCATGGTCCACTCACTGGCAAACTCCCTGGAGCAAGACCTGCTTAAAGAGAGAAAATTGGGAGGAAAGCGATGACTGAGCTGCATAGCGGCGACTCCACCTCAAACAGCCCATCCCAAACTCAATTACCACACATCTGCACCCCTGGCGCCAGCCCTGGCAATCCCAGGAAACTCTGGGATGGTTGGCCAGAAAAAAAAAAAAAGAGCTTTATCTTTGGCTGCTCAAGTAGCAGAACACCTTAGGCTTTGAGTCTGTTGAGCGCTGGGACTGAGACTGCAAATGAGGTCTGTCACATCAGCATTTGCAGCTTTTCATAGCTCTAAAATGTCAGAAATCCTGGGAGAATAGAGAAAACGCAAGCTTGATTTGAAAGGGAGATGCAGTTTAAGGATGGAAACACGAGCCCAGCGGGATGGTGCAGAATCCTGACGTTTTCTCATCATGCACGATGAGGAATGAGCA
The DNA here is from genome assembly GCF_051107435.1 of Chaetodon auriga. Lineage (NCBI taxonomy): Eukaryota > Metazoa > Chordata > Actinopteri > Chaetodontiformes > Chaetodontidae > Chaetodon > Chaetodon auriga. Next base: position 5,204,692 of record NC_135093.1, read on the forward strand.
AAGTGGTTTTGTGTAAAATACTTACTTGTTGTAGAGCGACTGCTTGCATCTCCGCGGGCTGCAGAGAAAGCAAACATGCAGGTCGGGCATTGGCAAATTTAAAGGCTGGGACACGAGTGAAGATGACATTTTCCTGGATTAATTCAGCCACTTTATGCCAAGAGAAGCTGTGTCCATAAGAGCCTTTCCAACACCGCTTTGTATTAACCTGACAAAAAAATGATTCTCATTCGGTTTCCCTCTCTGAGTCAACATTCCTTCATTCACAGTCAACAAGTGTTTGGGAGTACGTTGGGGTGTCTTGTCTCCCGCCATGGCTCTGTTTAATTACCTTCTCTCTTTCTGCCCCATTGAATTACATTGTGAGCCCTTTCATTATACAATTCATCACCTTTTAAACATGAAAAACGGTGTAAAACGCATGCTAATTAAACCCTGCTGAAAGGTTTTCAGTGAGGGCGCAGTAAATCAACCAAATGGGCTGTGTGGACTGCGTATATGTATGTATGCATGTTGTTTCATTGTATTTTTTTCTTTCTTTCTTCCATGTCTTGCCATCAATTCTACTTAATCCTCATCAGCAAGCCAATGGAGGCTCAATGTCTCTGGAAGCAGGTGCCGTGAATTAATTTTAATGCCTTCGCTTGCTTCGGCTTTTGTGTGTTCTGCTTTTGTTCTGTGTCATAATGAGACGAAGCTAATAGGGAGAACGCGGCTCATTCTCATCCAGCATCGATGGAGAAGGGGAATTGATGACTGGAAAAGTTCTCTGATAATAGAAGTTAATGGATTTATTCTCCTTTGTTTTGTCGCCATCGCTGCATGTGTAGAAGGTGTGTGTTTGTGTTCACATTTGAGCACATTTGCCATTATTATTTTTCTTCTTTTATGTCTTTGTCACAGTAAATTAAAGGATGATGCTCCAATTTTTTTGTTGTTTCATCAGTAAATCCAATGAAAGGACTAAAACAGCAATGAATTGATGTTACCAGCAAGTATTGGCTGTGCAGCCAAAGCCTGATATATCTTATTCCTCTGTGCCACGGAGCTCCACTGTTGTCCAAAAGCTATTAAAAACACATCAATTAGCCACGGCGGTGCACTGGGTGACATGTTCCTTCATCATGATGAACATAGGCACTGCAGTTTATTTTGGGTCAATACTACAAACACCATCCCGCTGCTGTAAACACTCAGTAAAGCACCAAATGTGTATTAATCCCGGACCGGCCGCATCAGAAAAATGGTCCTTCCAAGCAGGTTATTAAACCCACATTTACCTTTATCCTTAGGCGGTGACCTCTGGTGGCTGTAGTCTTTATGGTCTGGTACGTCGAGGGTTCAGAATGACGAATGTTCACAGTAGGCATGGTCCTCCCCAACCTTTGTTGTTTTAGGAACGGTCGCATGTGTTATTTTGGGATTAATCGACGTATGACGATTTGTTGATTAATCAGCAGCTGAAAGTAGCCCCCGACAGCTGCACTGTTTACTTTTACGCATTTTAGTGAATCAGAGAGTTCATTTGAGAGCAACCACATTCTACCCCCATCCATCTATACTCTCACAAAATGCATATTATGTGGAGGGCCTGATGAAATTCTGCCTCTGATACTCGTACCTCAGACAGAGAGGAACACTCTCAAATCCACTCACTGGTGCGAGGATGATGAAAGGTTGAGAGGGAGAGCTCGCCCCCCTGTTGGAAATGATGGCTCTTTCTCCTTCCTGACGCCTCGCGCTGTCAACGGCTGTCACCAGAGCAGCGCACAGAAATGGAATAGTCACGGGAACGACAAACAGCACAAAACTCACGACAACAGCTCGAGCTGTTTTGTTAAGGCACCTCGGCGCGGAGGCTGCCGCACAAAGGGTGAGACGTCTTCTTGATTCAGCTTGTAAGACTGAGAACGGGAGCAGCCCTGAGCTCTGGCATTGAGAAGGAGAGGTCAGCAGTTCCAAAGAGGAGCCTGTCTCCAAATGAAATCGCCATCTTTATATTCGTGCTTTCCGACGTGAGGATACGTGATACACTCACAATGTATGAGGTGTTGCTGAATACATTGTTTAATGCAGGTGAAAGGTCTAAAACTCGGCGACGTGCCAGATGTACGGAGAATGTCGATCACGTTGCAGAATCATTCCACAAGGACGTAGACACACATATGCGCACAGTCCTTCATGAATCAGGCTGCTGCAGTGTCATTTTGAAGTCTTTGGTTTCAGCTACGGGAGACAGAAGCCGACGGTGCTTTTGTATAACCTTGCCTGGTGTACAATCATTTTTAGAAAATTCTCCTGTATTGTTGTTACGCAGCTCGTATCCAAAGGCAAGTAATCAGTGAATTAATTTGAGTAACTGGCGAAATATTTGGTGTCGGTGGAGAACTGGGGGCTTTTTAAATGTCACCTTCTCTATATTCTGGGGATGCTGAGGCTTTTTAAATGGCACTGCATTAATGATCTGCGATTAAATGCTCAATATCAAATGGAGGCTGCTCCAATTACAGTTTGTTCAGTTTTGCTGTTGTGTGGCCTTCAGTTTCCCTTCATGAAAAGAAACTTATAAAGACGCACGTCGCGGTGGCGCTCGTTGGCAGCTGTGAAATTCTCCCAAGATGATATGTGCCATTTCTAGTGAACCCCTCGCTGGAACAAAGACTTCTTTTGTGTCTTTCCTCTCTTGATCCAACATCAGTGACCAAATTGAAATCCTCTCCTCTGTAGTGACCTGCAAATATCTGGGGACACGAGATAGGAGCGCTCACTGCCTTGAACAATGCCACAGAGTTAGGCTCTGATTCATGCTGAAAACGGATTAATTTCTCCACAAATTAAGTGCTAATTCTTCTCTTATCTTTGCCCCAGACTCTCATTGAGGGAGTCGCCTTTCTCTCCTCCGCACCCTGTTTCTCTCTGGCTCGTGGCTCTGACTTTGTGTGACGGGGGTTGGGCACGAGCTGCGACTGGCACCACCCTTTGGCAGTCTTTCCTGTGAGTCTGTTCGGTGAAGCTCAGAGACATGTCCCATATGTCCTCATTTCCTTCTCTGAAAGACGTCTGTGAGCTAATGTGCCCCCTGAGCTGCTTAAGTATTTAATGACAGTGACCAATTCAATTAGATGTGTGAAGTGCATGCCTGTCATAAACCCACAAACGGGAACGACGTAAACGTAGAACTTGGTATACAACAACAAGATGTAATGGACGGCTTGGTGAGAAACGTGACCTTTGTTTTGTGAAGATGACCGCATCACTCTTCGATGGCGGGGACGGATGAGGCACGGTGGCATTTCGTCTGTTTGTTTACAGCACAGCACAAGAGAACGACAGCCACAGATCAAGTCCCAGCGAGCAGGAAGCGAGGACGGTGGCGACCGTCTAGCACTGCGGTTTAAACCCACTGCTAGACCTCCGTGCCCTGTTTGATTCTGGACCTTTAGGCTATCAGCAGCCTCCACCGAAGAAGCCTCTGCAGGAAGGGGACGCAGTGAATGGCTCGATCATCAGATTAGCAGCACCTAGCTCATAGACGGGAATGTACTGCCGTGTCTGCCATTTAGCGAACTTTAGAAAGGACACCAAGAAAGGACATGGATTCATTCAAACACACCTCATCATTTATTCATGAAAAGTGAGCAGGGAATTCAAAGCTTTCTTTCTTCGAGCAGTCTTATAGAGAATAATATATTTCTCGCTGGGCGATGGTGGTTTATCTGCCTACCGCTTCTCATTTGACGGCCCTAATGGGCTAACACACGAAATTAGAATCTGCTTAAAGAAATGTATGCACGCACATGCTCACACATAAGATAACATTAATATGCACAAATGCCCACACACAGGTTAAAGACCGAGACTTGTCAGCATGCATCAACATCCACTCATATGCTTGCAAACGATCATGCAAACTGTGAATTAATGGGGTCATTACGTTCAGCAAGTGTTGAAGTTTCCATGCACTACCCACTCAGAAAGTCTCACATGAGGTTACACACACTGGAGTTTCCATAAATACTGTGACATGATTCAGGTGAAATGGCCTTTGAAGTCAAAAGTGACTCATGGTGAGATTGACAGTGGCATTTAACTTCACTTGGCAGCTCCTTACCCTTTCATACCTTGATTAATAAGCCAAACTTATTATTCGCTCAAACTCCCTTAATATTGAGATAATGTGTCATATCGTTTTTTTTTTTAGGAGTCATTTTTCATAATCGTTGTGATAACCCTCCTTGAAAGGGGTGGCTGGGTGCACGGAGAGCGAGGGTCGGCGAGGTAGCAGCCAGAGACAGCTGTAGCACTCTATAAATGAGTATGCTAATGCTGACTGACATTTCCTTGAACAGCGGAGAGGGAGAAAACGCTTGCTCCCAATTATCCTAAACGTCAGTGTGAAATAAGGGTCCACACCCGTCTGGGAATAATTCAGCAAATAACATTAAAGGAATGCAACGAAACAACAACAAAAACATCATGTACATTTAACAAAATATGCAATTAAACTCAAACCTCTGTTACCTGACTTTTCATTATAAAAAGATTAGCGTCGCCTTGTCCGCAATGGAAACTTACATAAACCCTCCCACAGATTCAAAGTATAAATAGACCAGTTTAAATGGGCTTGTGTCTTCCATCCGTGCAATGTTTTCAAACTCTGAAGGTCGGACACTCACCAGCTGCGTCAAATTTACGTAACAATGAGGTTACACAACATTGTAATGATAAGATTGCACTGTATGTACACTATGAGCACGCAAGAGAATATTATCCATTACTGAACAATTTGCTCCAAGATGTGCGAATGCGAGCGGCGTGTACTTATGTCAAGGTGACCGGTAAGTGGAGATTAATTGAATGCACTGGCACAGGATGTGAATGAGAATCATTAATGGCGAGTTATTTTCCTGTGGCACATTGCACTTGTTTGCCTCAAGAATTAATAATACACACGTATATTTATGTATCCTAACTCAATAATGGCTATCCTTGTTAGATAAAAACAGTATAATTCAGGTAGCAAATGAAATAGTTTTAGCTGAAAAAGAAATAGTTTATTGATTAAAACTGGGATGTAAAAAAGCCATTTTTCTTTCGGCCCCCTTTGGTTACACTGAATAGGTTTAAAATGTGATCCAGCCCCCCCAGTGCTCCCCCTATTATCATCTGCTTCTATATTGAAGTTTGAACAGTTATGGCATCATTCTACAGATTTCTGGAAAAGAAATGGTAGCTGAAATATACGGCCATGTCAGCGTGGGTGCTAATTATTCCTGCTGTTTTCCAATGTATACTCTTTTTCTTCCAGAGGAGTGAAGATTTGATCTGATTGCATTTGTGTATGAGTGGCGGCACTTGTTGATTTTCTCTAAGATTGCGGTCCAGAGTGCCGGCAGCTTCAAGTACACTTCACGACGCACAATTCACAGTTTTTCTACAGCAATGCAGAGCAGGGTATTGGAATAAGACTGGCCTTGCTAAAGCAACACGCCTGTTAATTCCTGCTTGGTATAGGTGTTGCTGTGCACCTGAACCTGCTCCTGTTTAAATCAGCGTTGCTTTTGATGCCTGATTTCTTGTATATTCTTCTTTTTGTTCTCCGTGTACAAAACCTGACTTAAAAATAGCAACTGCTTCCAAAAAGTATTTTCTCCAACACAAAACCATGAAAGCCCACTGAAAACTACAGAGTAGTCCTCTCACCCATCTGACCCAATCAAGCTTTTGTGGCGAACGTCTGAACGGTGAAGTTAAATTTATAATACAGTGAACCTGTAAGACAAATCTGCATCACTACAAAGACTTTAAACACTCTGAGCTGTTTTTCGCTTTAGAGACGATGAAAACATCCTAGTTTTATCCTTGACATTTAGGTAACATCCTCTCAAAATCTGATGCTGTTCCTTCTCAACTACAGTAATACTTGCTGCTCTTACCACAGAAGAAGTGAATTGAATGGCCTACATACAATTTTCTGAAAATCCCATTACATTCAGTACCTCCAAAACATAAAAGTTACAGCATTAAAAACTTTTGGGTGTGTTTTATGGAGCTGAGTCAAAAATGCATGAGGCTGTGAGACAGCTGACCTTCAGGCGCTGTAATTTCTCTCCTGTACTTATTTTGAATGGAAACGCTTCACTATCGGTAAAACCTAACTTCAGTCATCGGATAGGTTAACTTTCTTTATCTCCAGCACAGCCTGAAGGGCAGCTTCATGTTAAAAACCGCGTGTTTGAGAGAAGCGCTGCAGCGGGCGACCTCACATCTGTGCATTTGAATTTGGGCTTAATAGGAGCTGTCCACTGGAAGCGGTGCTGAACTGCTGACTGTAAGGCAGCAGCAAAATGCCTTTCTTTCACTTTCAGTGTGCACTTCAAGCACACACGCTATCAGCTGAAATTGGGCAGTTCTTGTACACTGAGCACGTTAAATCAGCATTTTTATATATTAACAATGGATCAAACGAGAGGGTCGCTCATAGAATCCACAGAGAATTATCGCCCAACCCTGCCGTCCCCGTCAGCTCACACAGAGCCTTTTGGTGGATTCTGGATCATTCAGAAACTTTCAACATTGACTCATGTACCATTTATTTTCTGCTCATCACATTTTCCCAGAATCTTAGGTCGTACCAACAGATAAAAACTCCAAAATAATCAATTAACTATGATAAAGGGTGAAGGAAAATGCACTGAAATCAGTGACTTTTAGGGTCATTCTCTTTTACAAATGACTCAAAACATTAATCATTTACCAAAATAAGCACCAATTAATTTTCTGTTGATTGACTAACAGATTAATTGCCTAATCATCTCAGCTCTACTCATTTCCTCCAGCTACGTCGCGTGCTACCTGCCCACTTCCAAGTGAACATGGTGAGCGTGTAAGGACTGCAGAGTGAGATGTTTTCTTGTTTGTTGTTGGCGGAGAGCTGAAAAGTGGGTGAATATTGAATTTATCTGGTCAGTCGGTCAGAAATCCAACTCCAAATGAATGTTAATGTCTCTCTGTATCTTCTGAATGCATAAATAAGAAACTATTGCCATTATAAGTGTGAATGCTAACACTTTCACTAATTTAAAACGTGATCTTTTGCCTTTATTGTGTTTTCACTTTGCATGTTCTGCTGCCCCCACATGGCCAGAACAACAATTACAGCCGCTTTAAGGTTAAAACTAAAGCATCTTATGGCATCAAATGTTCAAAAACTGTATGTTGGTGCATTTTTTCTTTTTCCATTTTGTTTGGAGAATATCTCTATTTGTCACCCTGAGCCTGGCCATTTTGTCCCTCACATGAATTGAGTGAAGCAAGGACTTTTTTTCCCTTGACCCAATGATTAAAAAGCTCCTCATATGTTATTTCAATTGGACTGCAGCCTATTCATCTGGTTGACAGAAAGTTGTGCATATTCCATATCAGGCAAGTTATTAATCCTCATGTCATGCTTTTAGATTAGGGCCAGCAGAATTGATTTCTTCTGTGCAGGTTAGCGAGAGAAACAAGAAACAAGGCAAGCGAGAGACCAGGAGAAAAGATGAAAGCACAACAGCTATAATATCTCATGGTCATATATCCGGGAAATTCATACATATACATATATTCATACACATTCATTTATGCATATAGTGTATGAATATATGCAATAAGGTCATCACTCACCACACAAAAAACAATTATTGGCTCTCTTATGGTTGTGCCCTGCATGGAATCATTCTACAGATTTCTATGAAAGAAACTCCACCTGAAGTAGAGAGCCATGTCAGCGCGGATACTAATTATTCCTGCTGTTTCTGATCTATATTCGTTTTCCCGCAGATCAAAGAGAATTTTATCTGATTGCATTTGCCTTCGACCCCAATTCATGGAAAGTGTGTCGCACAGGAGTGGCGACACTTGTTGAATTTCTATAGCAATATATTGCAACGTGTCAAGGTGTTCACACGCTGCTCTGGTACTTTTGTGAAGATATTTGGAGATATAGAAGAGGAAGGACAAAATGTCAGCAAATCTTTGATAAAGCAGGAGCATTTAGCCACGCTTGAACTAGAAACCAGCATTCAGAAATCCTCAGAAGAATCACTGGAAAGCACCTAAAAAGCTTTGTCACAGTAGAAGTGAGAGCTGATTGGCTGTGGTTAAGGCTCCTGGTTTAATCAGATAAAAACAAGGATTGAGCATGAGCATGTCGTGGCAACACACCAGTGAGACTCAGAGAGCCAGAACGTTATATCGATGACCGCGAGACTACATCCAGTGGCGAGACCGCAGCGTCTAAAGATAGACCACTATATGAGACTCCAGAAGGAACAAAAAAAAAGGTCAAGTTCTTTTCTCAAGTGTGACCCTGAGCAGTGTGGCCATTTTACTTAGGTCCATATGATTCTGTGTCACAGTGACCTGGAAAAGAGGCCCCACTGAGTGAGGCCAGATGAAAAGCAGATGTTCTGTGAAGGATAAACACACAGCAGCGGGTCTATAAGTCCTCTGCGTGTATGTTTGTTTCTTAAGGAATATGAGGTGCTGAGATCACTGCATGTGCAGGACATGACTTTGTGGCAACTGGCCAGATTTTGAGGTGAGTTATTAATTAGTTATGAAGTTGCAGTCAGTGCATGCAGACCTCATGGCTCCTTGCCAGGAGGTCAAATGTCGGGCATCTTTGGAAAGTCAGCAAATCAGAAGACAGCTCTTTGTCTATAAGACTAAAAAAAAAACACACACATATTGTGTAGTGTCTGTGCATCATTTGATGTGTTTCTGAGTGCTTCAGTAGGAATTTCCTCAACAGCAGGAGACGAGGTGGAAGAGCTGATGAAGATCACATCAGCTTTTCAGCGCCACGCCGTCAATATCAACCCCACGAGCAGCACTGATGAGCTCAAACAACTGTGGCCATTTCTGCTCACGAAGAGATTTCTGTGTGCTCACTTCAACGAGCCAACTGGGATCGATGTCAACTCCAGACTCATAGATTCTCTCCGCAGAAAACGAAAGACGGTGCTGTGCTTTTTTTGACGGTCGACTTCCAAGGTGGAAAAAGGATGTCAGGACACTGCTGGTAGTAGAGACATCGAGCACGGTGTTGTATCTATGATCACAATGGCCTGATGTTGATTTGAACAGCTGTTCCTAGAGAATATTTATCATTATATTTCTGGTTTTCTAGACATGTCACGTAGTTACAAATTGTCCAGTTAATGGTCCTTAACTGAGGAGTAATGCGGGCATGCTGCACACGGCATCTTGAGACGGTCAGGTTGTTGCATCATGAGAAAAAGTAACATGTATGCAGACCCTTGATAGGATTGGCCAGGAGGAGGTAATGTAAAACACTCATGTACTGCAGATATGCAATGAATTTCTTCCAGCGTTTTGTTAATTGCCGCACATGCATCGGCAGTTTCTCTGTGCTCGGCACCTCAAGGTTGATCGCACTTGGTAAAGCTATCAAAATGTTTTTATTAATTCAAACTATGGCTGAGATTATGATCAGCTACAGGGTTTGCTTTCAAGTCACATAGCTTCTGAGGTCTCCCCATTACCATTCTGAATTCATCCTCGCAGATTGCCTAAAAGGAAATTGTAGCAGCACAGAGTTTCAGAGACAGCAGGTTGCTCCAAAATAGGCATAAAAAGTATGTCTGTGGTTGGGTTAAGTGAGGTTTTCCTCTCTGACCCGGGCGGATTTCAAAAGATTACTCAAAACGTACAGTGTGATGATCTTATTTCTTACCCACAGTATATCACCTACCACTCTGAATAAATCTGGGTATCTGCACTGGCTCCATTCAAATGATATACCTGTTGTTGTACAAAGTACAGGTGATCTCAGAGAGAGCAGAGGCTGGCGCTCAGCACAGCAGTGAGTTTAGGCGCTTTCAGAGAATCACCTGAAAACCTCTGTGGCATCTCTCACCTGAGAGCCTGTGGACTCTGACAACAATGGCAAAAACTATTCTGTTTTACTTTTGTAAGGCCTCCTACGCTTTTCAGCATGTAAAAAAATTACATTTTAGCCATGATCGCAAAAAAGTATGAGTAAACAAGTAAATGCTGAACAATTAAAAAGCTCATTTTAAAGACAGATTCATGAATAATTGGATTGTTTTGAGGGAGGTAAAAATTATGGTTTACAGTGCAGTAATGCAACTGGGAAAATTACACTTTTTTACTTATGTACTCTTAATTGGAAAACTAATAATGCTGTAATTAAACAAACAGCGCTAAAATTATAATACTATGACTGTAATTGAAAATGAAATAGTAAAACCCTAACTTACTTTCATCCACAGGAACCTTTTTGCAGCTCGTTTTCTTCGTGAAAAACATCTAATTTTTGCAGTGACAGCAGGTTTGAGGGAAAAGTGTGTCAATTTTCAGATCAATTTCAGATCTCGCACTGTATGCTATAATGCAAAAATAAATAAAAAGAAAGTGTAACAGCCATATCAATCCGAATTTGAAGCAGAAACAGCAGACACACACATATAGGGAAATATATGTAAATGAAAAGGGAACATATGTATCAGTACCTGACCGGAGCACCAATGAGTTTGCAGACTGATGAGAAGGCAGCTAATCAGGGGGATGTAACGTGTATTCCAGCGGTCCTTTACCTGCAGGAAAGGTTATCGATCAGTGCAGACTATGCACCTGATTAAACGAGACAAGAGGCGTTAACTCTGGGACGTGACAGGAAGCTGCAGCCCTACCGGCTTTGTTTCTCTCCCCGTCGCTGCTCTGCTAATGGATTTACCTATTAGTTGTGGAGAAGGTCATTACAGGAATTAACTTTTTTTTTTTCCCCCCTCTCCTTTTCTGAGACACGAGTCTGTGGTGAATGGAGCCTACGAGAATTACACCTGCGAGACTCGTGTCAGCACAAAAGGCAGCATGAGTCACTCAGTGTGGCTGAGTGGCAGCCGCGCAGACAGTTGTGAAAATTTAGCGTAATTGTTTCAAAAATTGCCGTTGGAGTGATTCATCGGTTCATGTGTGATTGTTCCTCGTTTCCCTCGTTAGGAGCTAAAGTCTCCACAAAAAGGTTTTTCCATCTCTTCTTTGTGGGATTTTTTCTTGTGAAGGCTGTAGATTCTGTGTTTGTCTGTGGTTTTGGCATCATCACATTGCAAACCTAATGAGAAAGGACATGTAAATGAAAACTCTGCGAAGTTATTAGGCTGCAGAAGTTATATTATTTGGACTCAGGCAGTATCAGCATATGAAAACTATATTACATTTGCCTTTATTGAATTCAAGTCAGCTGAGCTCTGTTTTGTCAAAATTCTCCCATGGTGAATGATTCAGTTAGAGTGCTTACCGGCTGCCTGCCTGCTATCAGGGTGCAGTTTTATTCAGGTATGTAAAAAAGCTCTGTGGAGCTCTCAAGCTGAAATTCGTTTTTAAAGAGGTTTTTTTTTTTTTTTTTTTTTCCCATATGTGCTGAAGTCTGGATCTTTGATGGAGCTGGAAAAGAAGGGAGATATCTGAGGCAGAGTGGGATGTGGGCGTTGGAGGGGGTTTTAGGGAAAGACAAATGGGAATGAGGAATGGGCCGTCGAGCCCTGTGCTCAGCTAATGGATCATGCGCCTTCCCCTGGAGTGGTCGGCCTCACCTTTTACTGACCATGGCGCTGCTGCACTGTAATTACCTGCAGAGAAGGGATGGCTGTTGAGAGAGGGGCCAGCAAAATAGCAGATAGAGAGGACGTGAGTAAAGACTGACAGGATGGAGAGCCACTTGTCAAGCCATTCTCACCTGCAGGAGGATTTTCTACAGAGTACCTAAATGGCCTGATTCATCCGATGTGGGTTTACGACCTTTTAGATTATTTATATGAAAACGGGAAGAGAGTTGTATGTCAAGGGCTCTGGCTGAATTACTTCCTTTTTTGCCCCCAAATCACCACTTCTTTTGACACCTCCACCACTCTGACTTTGTCAGCATTTTGTATAAAGTGGGCTAAAGTTTGCTCACAGCAGAAAGTCGTAACAGTGAAATTAACCTGGTTATCTTTGCAAAGTATTTGGAGAAGCTTGGTAACACAGTGACGGCACCTGCAGGGCTTTCTCTGCTGAACCTCTGTAGCCAGCGAGCTAACCGCTAACTCTCTAGCATACTGGGCTAACGCTAACTCAATTTTCTCTGTAGTCCCCTGGTATTCTGTCCGTGTTTCGTTCACCACCTTGTACACTTCAATCAATAACAAAGCTGAAATAAAAAAAGGTTGCCAACCGTCAGTTAGCAAACTCATCACCTTCAGCTCATCAGCTCAGTCACAAACTCTGCAACTCAACTTCAACTCCTCTTTTATACCTGCCTACAAACCTCTTGCTCTTTTGTGAAGGAGGTAAATAAATAGGTGCAGCTAATAAGCTATGACAGCTTCCTCTCATTTGGACTCTCTGGCTCTATTAGTCTATGGCACAAATCCTGTGTGAATACTCTGATTTAATTAATCAATCCACTAATTGCTCAATTCTTCAATTTTAAATGTTCCTGTCTGTCCAAATTTTCAGTATAAATAGAGTTATTACTAATTTGGCCATGCACTGTATGAATAGAACGAAGGTAGCCTCTACCTTTGGCTCAAAATTTTCAATTTCTTTTCTTTCTTTCTTTTTTTTTGGAGCGGTGAATTAGGCTGTTAATTTCCACTAAGAAAGGTTAGAGGGATCACATTTGGACCCAGCAGCACTCTTGCTTTTCCATGACCTCTGCAGCTCTAACACAGCCTGTCTTTGAGGCACATGGCCACTCATTCTCAGCCTTTACTTCAAAATGTGTCCCTCCAGCAAGCTGCAACTCGCAGTTGAAAGTGAACAATACTCCAGAGTTTCTTTAAAAAGAAAAAAAAAAACCCTGCATCACAATGGCCATCGATAACCTTCCCTGACATGTTGTTTTATTTTTCTATAGACGACTTATATAACAATACCGAGAGAAATAAAAATGAGAAAAAGAAAGGAAAGAGCAGAGAATAATACAAATCCAACTGCTCAAACTCCCCCTCCAACAATTTCCCTCCGCTCCTCCAATGAAGGCGAAGTGAGACGGTCGGGCTCGCCGCGGGCTTAGGGTTAGTGCAATTAAACGGCTGTCTCGTTGGATTATTGTGAAGGTTGCCTGGGCAAAATTAATAGCAGCCAGCCCTTTTGTGCTCCCTGATCTCTACTATCTCTTCCCACTCACAGGGTCATGGGTGCCTGAGTGTCCAGAGGAGGATTTGAAGGGCAGGGCAGAAAGAGAGAGAGGTAATGGATCAATGAGCCAGAGGAAGGATAAATGTGAGACGGAGGCACACATTTGAACGTTGAAAGGAGAACTAAACCTCCGTGCTCTCTATTATCCCCTGGCTTCTACTCTGTGACATATTGATAGTGTTGAACTTAAGGCTGCTCCATGAGCAGTATGCTGGTAGGCTTTTGCATGCCATGTCCCGAAGGGTTCAGTTCTAGTTTGTGGTTAGAGAGCAAAATAACTACATCCTCTGCTGGTTTATGGGGTTGTTTTTGATGTTGTCATGGTCAACGTGTCGTCATAACTAGACAACTGCACAGGGGCCCGTTTCACAAAGGAGGTTCAACAAACTCCGAGTCTAATCCTGAACCCTGAGTTGATCTAGCCTGAGATAGGAAACTCCGAGTTTTCGGTTTCAGAACAGGTGATTTGAGTTAGTTCAAGTAGGTTAACTCAGAGTTAAGCGCGTGCACCACGACTATAAAAAGCCAGCATCAATGGAGCCCCGATTCGACGAGTCACCATGGCGACGGGGAAGAGGAGGGCTGCGTTTTTTACCCCACTGGAACTCGAAATCTTAATGCGCTCATATGACGAATTTGAGCATGTTTTTAGAAAAAAGTGTAACACCGCTGCAGCTGCAAAAGAGAGGGAGGCGGCGTGGGAGAACATTGCTGCTCGGGTCAATGCGTAAGTTTAAACGCAGTCCTTTGCAATCACAGTAATATTACAGGGGAAAACTGCTTGAATGGTAGCTCATTAATTTATTTCATGTAGGTGCAATCCCGCGGAGAAGAAGCGCACTTGGCAGCAGCTCAAGATGAAACATAAAAACATTGTTTTTAAGACACGGCATAATTTAATGGGGGTACCTCATTTTGATCATGTGTTACATTGTAAAGTAAATATTAAGTGGCTGTTTGACTGTGCAGTTGTTTTATCACCAACATAATGCTGCGCAAAGAAACGCAGCGCAACACACAATATCTGCTGGGATGTGAGAGCATGACTCCGGCTGGTAATGTTGCAAATGTAAGGACGGATTAGGTTGTGTATGTAGATGATGGACTGTGACGTGAAACGGTACCGTTCAAAAACATAATTGTCTGGAAATGCCAGAACGTCTATGCGCGGTCTGATAACCATCTCCCGACGAATATTTAATTCCCTGCGCAGTAATGCTGCACCTTCATCCACGGGATCGTTGTCAAAAAGACATGCCATGTTAGTGAAAAAAGTGCCTACTGACTGATTTTTTTTTTTAAATAACAGACGGCAAAACTATGTTATCCCAAAACTCGCCTGCTGACGAATGAATGAGGAAATCAAATACCGTGTGTGGCTGACAGAGGGCGGAGACAGAGAGAAACTCGAGGTTCATTGAGAAAAACCTGGGGCCCGTTTCACAAAGGAGGTTCAACAAACTCCGAGTCTAATCCTGAACCTTGAGTTGATCTAGCCTGAGATAGGAAACTCCGAGTTTCCGGTTTCAGAACAGGTGATTTGAGTTAGTTCAGTCAACTCAGAGTAGGTTAACTCAGAGTTCAGCGCGTGCACCACGACTATAAAAAGCCAACATCAATGGAGCCCCGATTCGACGAGTCACCATGGCGACGGGGAAGAGGAGGGCTGCGTTTTTTACCCCACTGGAACTCGAAATCTTAATGCGCTCATACGGCGAATTTGAGCATGTTTTTAGAAAAAAGTGCAACACCGCTGCAGCTGCAAAAGAGAGGGAGGCGGCGTGGGGGAACATTGCTGCTCGGGTCAATGCGTAAGTTTAAATGTAGTCCTTTGCAATCACAATAATATTACAGGGGAAAACTGCTTGAATGGTAGCTCATTAATTTATTTCATGTAGGTGCAATCCCGCGGGGGAGAAGCGCACTTGGTAGCAGCTCAAGATGAAACATAAAAACATTGTCAAACAGGTAAGACACGGCATAATTTAATGGGGGTACCTCATTTTGATCATGTGTTATATTATAAATAAGTATTAAGTGGCTGTTTGACTGTGCAGTTGTTTTATCACCAACATAATGCTGCGCAAAGAAACGCAGCGCAACACACAATATCTGCTGGGATGTGAGAGCATGACTCCGGCTGGTAATGTTGCAAATGTAAGGACGGATTAGGTTGTGTATGTAGATGATGGACTGTGACGTGAAACGGTACCGTTCAAAAACATAATTGTCTGGAAATGCCAGAACATCTATGCGCGGTCTGATAACCATCTCCCGACGAATATTTAATTCCCTGCGCAGTAATGCTGCACCTTCATCCACGGGATCGTTGTCAAAAGGACATGTTAGTGAAAAAAAGTGCCTACTGACTGATTTTTTTTAAATAACAGACGGCAGAACTATGTTATCCCAAAACTCGCCTGCTGACGAATGAATGAGGAAATCAAATACCGTGTGCGGAGAGGGCGGAGACAGAGAGAAACTCGAGGTTCATTGAGAAAAACCTGGTCCCGACCAGGTTAGGTTCATAGAGTCTGTTACTATGGTAACTGACCGAGAGCTTAAGTTACCGCTCTCTGTGAAACAGGCTAGAGTTACCCCTCTTTCTCTGGTTTGAGTTACCTCCCTTTGTGAAACGGAAAACTCAGAGTTTCCTTCATTTCAGGCTTAACAAACTCGGAGTTTTCACTAAACCTGCTTTGTGACCGGGCCCCAGGTCAATTGCCAGTGACTCCCACAAGGGCATATATGACCACTGGAGAGTACCAGCGACTGGTGTGCTGGACCCTGGTAGTACCGAACCATTGTAGTCACATGGTTATTGTTGTTTGATAACAGTTGGTTTAGGTTTAGGCAACAAAACTGCAAAGCTTTAGGATAAAAACAAGTTACATAATGTTATGTAAGATGTTAATGTAATGTATTTCGACATGGTTAAGCTATCAGGTAATGGTAACTTTCCAAATGACACTGGATTAAACAAACGTTTACATACATTTAAAGGGCAACTGCTAACAGATTGTAGTGTGACGGCATCCTTGTATAAGCATAGGCGTCCATGATGTAGCATCAAACAATCACTTCCTCACATTCTGTTGGTTCTGTTGGTTCATCTGTTCAACATTTTGAAATAAAATTCACAGACACGAACTTAAAACCCCAAAGGACCGTGTTATATCAAATAACTAAGGTTCGACTTGTTTGCCCTTTTACACAAAATGAGCTTCATTTGCAGACGAAAGGCATCTGAAGAAGAAAACATACTCTTATCGACGGTACAAAGTGCCCCTTTCTCTGTAATCGGAGCAGCTGAAAGAAGCCTATCTTGCATTGAGAGATTCTTGCTAATAAAACACAAATAAGCCGTTCTTGGTAATAGAAATGCCAGATGTGAATTATTTCAGGTTTTATTTTCCATTAGGAACGGACATAGTAGTGTGTTTTATACTGTACTATGTCACACAGACTCCTTTATAATGAATAGTAACAAGCCATGAAAATGAGCGCCAGTGCTGTGCACGTTGCCGTTGTTGTTATTATATGCGAATTAATATTTTACAGCGGTTGACTCTGACGTGAACTTAACTTTGTCTCTGCAGTGAACAGTGTTTCTAATGCAGCATATCCAGAAAAAATCCTGCAGGTATTAAAAGCGAAATTGAAAGTAAAGCAACAAACTTGACATTTATGGTTTGTAGCTTTCACTTAACAAAGAAGCACGGCAATTGAGTTTTTTATGCACCACAGTTAAAACCAATGGACACTCGAAGGTACTTGCGTTTCCATTTTCACTCTCTGCACGGAAAATTATGGGAACACAGTTTGACATACTGGGAGGATGCCAAGAACTGGACTGGGCATGGTGCTCTTTTACATGTTCGCTCTTCACCTTTTTATTGGCTTTGGAGAACACTGGTAATGGACCAAACAACCATGCCAGGAGTATCTGGATTACTCTCCTCTTGCGGTGTACAACAGGGTCGAAATTGATCTTCAAGTCATAAAAGTAACCTTTTAAACATTTGTGGGCTGGAACAGTGCTGTATTAGGTGTGACAGACCAGTGCCTCAATAATGGGTTTTATAGGCAGTAATATACATTGGAGATGTCATTTAAAGGCCTAATCAATAGCTGAAATGTGGCACCCTGTGTCACTCTAATACAAGCTGTGTTTCCTAAAACTTTTCAATTTCAAACTAAACATCCGTGAAATGCAGCAGAACAGAAAGTTCCGGTCGTACATATAATTGCCACTTTATATTAAAGTTGTAAACTGTTTACATTTATATTGCTTTGGCATAACAAGCCTGAAAATAATCAATTCTAGCAGTATTTCTATATACTTGTGTATCACTGGTGTACCTGCAGTGAAATGATGGACAAACAGACCGTCTGGGAGCAAAGGAGGAAGTCATGTGACATCATAGAGCTGCACAGTCCGGGTAAGAAGGAGGTCAGGGTTTATTACTGTAACCCAAACCGCAATGTTTCCCCAAACCGAACCGTTTACATTGTCGCCTCATGGAAGAGATTAAGTTTTCAAGAGTGATTTGTAGGTTTTGGAAGGCAAAGTCATCCTGTCAATAAGTGCATCTCATCAGAAAACCACTCTATGTGTCGCTCTGGAGGGCACGAGCACATCCCATATTTTGCTGTTTAATTTGGACGACTTCATGCAAACAATTCAATGCAACCGGCTGTACTTTTTACCCTGCTTTGTAGTGGTGTTTACATTAGCGGCTCACTTATTTCAAAGTCCCTTTTCATGCAGTGTTAATGTTATTTTGTCCAGTCTCTATGAAACAACAGGAGGCTATGTGCCTTGACCTTATGACTTTGCCTCATTATTTCTTGTCTTTATTCTCTCCGGTGCGCTGAGGCTGTTGCATTATTTGCCAAAAGCAACACGCGGGAACGAGTGTGTACCGCAACATGTTTGTGTTCCTCCTTTTATTTTTAGGCAGGTGAGGTACAGTTGAAGGAAGGTGGTTTCAGAAGAGCAGTGGCTTATTTTTTTTAATCTTTTTATTAAATCAATTTTAATCTCCCTTCCTTGTTTTCCATTTAAAAAAAGAGAGAATAGGAATCAATACAATTATTCATATCTGTGAGATTTTCCCATCAGAGTTCGGAGATAGTGCGTCACATTCAGAGTTTATTTGCCGGGCCCATTTGATTGTGACGGGCTCGTCTTTTTGCTCAGACAGATATTGTCTTGAACTCTGTCAGAGCGAAGAGAAGGAATAAAAGTAGGCCTTTCCTGAGAGAATAAGTAAAAGGTTCAACAAAGGTCAGTTCTATGAATTATTAAATCTCTTTATCTCGGCCTGGTAACAAAGTCCACCATTTGAGAGATGTGGGTTGTGCAACCTACGAGGTGATTAATTTGCCCATTTTGATGGAAAGCCTGCGGGATGAAACCCGAATCAATTGTTTTAGATGTTTTCTCTCACTTTTGATGTCTTCAGAGAGTCATTATAGGCTCTGAATTTCCCTTTGCTCACATTCTACTTTCACAGCCGCACTGAATTTTTTACAAGGCCTGCAGATCTTCAGGTGGTACCGCTTTCTTTAAATCCACTGAGTATGCATTGCTTTGTATCTCTGCTATATCCATACATAATAAATGGAGTGAGACTGAGAATGACATGTGCTGTTCGCCGCAGCAGTGCGAGGATCATAGTGCTACAGCATGTGTGTTGCTTCTTTTATGACAAAAATACTGGATTCTTACCCTGCATCAAACTGCCTTTTTTAGTTTTACTTTTTTATAAAGTGTCAATTATTTTATAAGGCACAAGTCTTCATCCTTTCACTTTTTTAATTCTGTTTGCTTTTCCGGCTGCAGAAAAAAAAAAAGAAATATTTGTTTATTTCACAAATCCTGTTGCATTAAACATTTTCATTAATTACTCAAATAAAAGTCCAAGTTTCTCCTCTCTCTCAGTCCCAGGTTTCTCCATCCAACCCTGTGAACACACACACATGCAACAAGCACATGCTCTGCATCTCCATATAGTATAATTATTTTAAGAGTGCTTATTAGGACGAGTTCAATCCACTCTGGCAGTGTTTACACTCTTGATGCGAAAGCGGAAAGCCGTCGAGCCAGAGAGGTTTCGCCATGATACAAGGGCCACCGCGGGAGCGATGTTGTGGTCCGAGCGTGCCCCCACCTGACGTGAGCGCTAACACCTCTCTGTTTACTCCTGGAGTTGAGTGTCTAACAGGCCATGAAATTACATTTCCACTCAGTGAGGAGAGGTCATCTCTTCAGTGCTTCACCTGAAGACAGCAAGCCGATACAGAGTCAAACTGTCATTTTAATTAGTGTCCACTGCCTCGTATTGAACGCCTATTTTAGTTCACACACCAACTCATTGATCTGTCCCCTTGTGTTTTTTGGGAGGTATGTCAGTGGGAGGCCGGGCCTGTGCAACGTTCCCAAATTTTCTGGGAATATTGATCTCACCGTGGGACTCTGTTCTTTTACCCAGTGGCTTGTCCAGATTAAAGTATCAGGATGTGGATTTTAGGAAGTTTTACTTAATTGAGATCCACTACTCTGTTTGGAAATGTGAATCAGAGAGCAGGCTGGACGTGGTGAGAGAAAAGTAGGATTTTTTCAAGACAAAAGCAAAGATCAGAGAAAAAGCTGGAAAAAAAATGGTTTGTGTGGTAGTGATGTTTTTTTCTTATTCTATTAATCATCCTATGGCCTCTCACAGAGAGACCCCTTGGGGGGGTCCCGACCCATTTGCTGGCAGCTGCTAGTTGAGTGAGTCTCTCTTTTTTTCACATCTTTCTCTCCACCTTTAGTATTACATAAACAAACAACAGTGATATAACTCTAAGAAGCATTAGTTAGTCAGCCACCTCACACAGCCAGTCAGAATCTTGACCCCTCTCCCCACTGATAACGCACACCCCACAAACATCATAACGATAAACCGGCAAGTAATTGCTTAATAAATCAAAACTGTCAAGCCAGGCAGGTCCCGTCAAGCTCAGGCCAGGTTGCAGACCTGCAGAACTCTCATCTCCGAAATGATTTATTGAAGTTCTTACATGAAGCTGTAAATTGACAGAAACTTAACGTCTGCTCAGAGATGTGGTTGAGCACAATGCTACCAAAGCCAAGCGTGATCCTCCCGTGTAAATGTGGACCGTGACGTCACCCATTGCTTTGTGGACTACTGTTCTGGCCGTCACCATCTTGGTTTTTTAAAACCAGCGATTGAGACAATAAACTCATCTGGAAGATGTTCACAGAGGTTATGAATCAAGTGAGAAGCAGGGTCACTTCCTCACAAGCTTACATACAATTGGACTTCTCTTTGCACCCAGTGGAGTCGCCTCCTGCTGGCCATTAGAAAGAATGGTGGCTTTTCCTTTCTTTTTTCAAAACACACAATACTGCAGTGATTTAAAAACCCATTGAAATGAGTTTTTGCCTTATGGAGGCCTAAAAATTACATTGCGGCTTACAGTCCTAATTTTGTTGATAAAACATGTGGGAAATGGACATGTCTTTGCTTTTTCTGGAAGGATAAGACATCCACTTATAGTGAAGATATGGTGAAGATCAGTGTGTGTCTAAATACAGATCTACAGTTTGCAGTCTACAATTTGTGCATTTCTGCATTTGCATGATCTTTCATAGACATCTGAGGCATTTTCATCTGCACAATGAATACGTGTGCTGCATGTACTCCCAGGGCCGCCTTCGCCTGCATATATTAGATTCATTATACATACGGTATATACATGATACACTCTAATACATTCCCCTCATTGTGCATGTGTTTTCACCAAATACAAATGCTGTTTCTTCACTTTTTCTGTGCTTGAAGAAAATAGCTGATTTCAGCTGAAAATCCTTCATTGGATGCTCTCGCTGATCAAATATTCATTGATCAGTTTCACAATCTGTTGGATGTGTTATGTACATTTCTCTTTGTTGCATCCTGTTCACAGCCAATGTGGTCTTTACTATTCAGATCAATGCACGCAGACCTGTGCTGCTTTTAATATTTCCAACCACATCATTCAAACTGCCAAACACTAATGAAATACACATACTGTAATATTCAACACCTGTGCTTCAACTCCCCTGGTAGGTCTCACAATCTCCTTTCATATTCAGTTTTCAGGGAAATGGCGACATTCACCTCTGAAGATTACTGGAGGTCATTTTGAGCAGAGGCAAAATAAGACGGAATAGAAATAAGAAGAGGTGCCTCTTAAAAATTCATACTGTGTTTATCCCTGACGTGATTTTGCCCTATCACAATGGAAGACAAGACAATGCATAGGCGATAACATCTATTGGGTTTATTTTCATTGTCTCTGAACTCCCAATCTCCTCTGAGGCACTGCCCGCCCTCAGCCATGACCTTCTCCTCACTTACATCACAAGTTTTCACTCCAGTTGACTTCTTTCCATTTTCACTTTCTTTAATTTTTAATTACACCGGTGCATAACTTGAAAAGTCCCTTGTTGCCTGCACGTGAGAGGAGAAAATGCAGGTTGAGCCCAAGGTAAGAATCCAGAGAACTTGTGCCTCAGTACGTGTAGGATGTAGAGTCAGCATTGGTGTGGTACAGCTGGTCAAATACTAAAGTTAGTAATGCTGGTCATGTAAATTGGACTTTATTATATGCTCTTGTTGTCAAATTGTAATAGTGAAAAGAAGGCAATTAGGCAAGCTCCAAATGCATGCTCCCTTGGAATCAGCATTATGTTTAAGATGTGTTCTGGTTTGAAAGTTGTCAGGGGACTCTGAAATCCCTGTAGTTTCACAAAACCACCATCCATTACTTTCTTATTAATTTTTCTATGCAAAAACCTTCATTTAAGAGTCCAAACGACATGATAAACCAAGCATTTCACAACTGGTATTTTAGCAAATAATTGCTGTTCAGCCAAGTAAACCTGCACCATTAGACCTACTGTTTTAGAACCAAGGAGTAATTAGCTCTCCTAAGTGTCACAGCAGCTTCTTCTGCTGTGTGTGTACCAGATCTGCAAGCAAACAGCCTTGATTTGGTGTTTGACCTAACACACTTGCAGCATCCCATAGCAGCGCCCTCTGTTTCCCTATAGTGTTGAATTCTGCCTGACCTTTCTCCTTTTGTGGCAGCAGCGTGGCTGTCTGTCAGCTTGGTGCTCTGCCATATGGCTCAATGGATAAATAACAGCTTCGCCATAATCAGAGCTATAGACGTGAGACTAGCTATGAAACTTGACATGTGAGTTGACTCTCCAACTCGCTTCAATTGAATACATTTTCAATCTGAAACAATCTCGAGTTTTGTGCCATTTTGTAGATGTTGAGGCATTTTATTAAAAACTCAAAATCTATCTTCAACAGGAAGAGGTTAAAATGCATTTGGAGACCACAATGACATGCAATTAACTTGCATTTGTTTTTGGACAACTTGTGGCATAATCTACAGACTTGCTTTCAAGAAAGTGAAACTCAGACTTGCCCCAAAACACTTGGAACCTTTGCCATGACGCATAAATAAACAGTCACTGAATTACTTGCAGTAATTACTGAACCCACTCTTCTGCAGATCTGAAGAGACGCTTTCTTTCCCTCCGTCCGCCTTTCATCACCCCAACCTTACACTCTTCATACAAAATAATGGTCTTTATCACATTTCCAGGCTTTCTTGCATTGTGTGGAAAACAGAGAGGCTTTTAATTAGCAGTTCTACTAAATACCATGTCTCAGTTTCCACATTCCACTTAGGGCAGAGCTACTGACCATACATCCAATGCTGAGCTATTTTAGGGACAGTGAGCTCACAGTCGGGGGAAGGCTTGTGATCAGTGAGATCCACATCCATTTTGCTCCTAGTGGAGATAATAAGTGGCACTTTTCCTTATCACCAAAAAATGGTCTTTTTACTTAAGTAGGAGAGGCAATTTTCCCTAATGCCTCTTCTCCTATTGTCATCTCCTCATAATTAATCTCCATTAGCAGGAGCGGAGAGAGCGGAGAGACCGAGTCTAACCAAGGAAGACCAGAACCAGAAGAACTTAAGAGGGAAAAGGGAGGTCAGCAGGGGAACCTGGATTTTACTTTATTCTAATCTCTCAGTCAAACCATTTCGGAAAGGACACAAAATTACTTTTCAAGTGAAAAATGGAAAAACTTTCCGGTTAATTTATGAATAGTATTCCATTTTCAGCATGACATTACCCTTAAATTTTCACTCAAATTGAAAAAGTACTTGGTGATTGTCAATTATTTGTTCAAGTAAACTAGTTCAGGCCGGCTGAAAAGCAGGGAAATAAGTAATAAAGGTTCAGCAAAGTTATGATACCTTTCTGAATTCTAAAACTACAGACTGGCAATTATCAGGATCTCTCTTCTGCTCTGTACAGGTCTTATATTTCACTTGTACCCCAGGAGGCAGCCTACTGGGAAAAGACTGTGGAGTAGCTCAACTAATTTGAAAACCCAGAAATTGTGATTTGAATTTTTTTTTTTTTTTTTTTTAATCGATCCACTCAGCTGTAACACCATGAACACCACATGTTGAGACTGTGATTGTTAGCTAAAAGTAATGGATACATTGCTCAAATGGATAAGATGGATGGGGCGGCTGTGGCTCAGGAGGTATGAGGCCGTCTGCCAGTCAGGAGGTCGGTGGTTCAATCCCTGGCCTCCAAAGTATCCTTGGGCAAGATACTGAACCCCCAAACTGCCCCCGATGATGTGCCATCAGTGTGTGAATTCATTCATACGTCGCTTTGGATAAAAGCGTCTGCCAAATGACGAATTGTAATTGTACTTGCAAATTGGATAAAAGTAATGGGAAAATGGTTCAAATAGTTAGCTTGAAGTCATCAGTAAATGGTTAGCATATGCTACGTAGCTAAAAGTAATGGACAAACAGTTGAATAGTTAGATAAAAGTAACGTTATACATGATGATAATAGTAATGGATAAAATGTGGAAATATTCGACTAAGTAATGTTTTTTCAATAGTTGAAATAGTTTGCTAAAAGTAGCTGAATAATTATAATGCAGTTAAAATAGATAGATGTTTAAATTATGATAATAAAGTAATGGACAAAAAGTGTAAATAATTATGTAAAAGTAAAGAGTAAATAGTCGAGTCAGTTAGATAACTAAAAATGATCAGAAATGGGGCTGTGGGGGAACCACTGCTTTAGAGAATAAAATGAAATAGAAACTTTTGGACTTAAGCAAACACATCAAACAGCCAATACAACATTTCCCGCATGCTGCGATTTCCACCCCCGTTTACTTCACAGATATTGTTTTCCATGCCTTCATTTTGACATTTTGGTTGATGTACCTGTGCAGTGATTCACCTCCGCTGTAGACAAGCGTGATGCCAGGTGTTTACTCCAACCTGCAATCAGCTGTCTAGTTTGACACTGAGTCTCCATGATCTTGTCAACAGGCTCACATATTGCACACTACATCAAACACGCACACGCATGCACAAACTCAGACACATGCACACACCCATCACACTGAGATAGAGCCTACATGGGTTGTTAAGCTTGCGGCTTGCATCAGTGGGATAGATCTGTTCGGCATCAAGCCTTGTCATTGCTGTCATCTTAATTTTGGGCTTGGCACATCCCCAAATTGCCCCCCTGCCACCACACACCACCACCACCGATAGCTTCCTCTGTACCATCTTCATCAGAGTGGAAAATGGATGGGACACCAACCACAGACTGTTCCACTTCTACGTGGTTGTGCCTCCCTCTCCCAATCAGCGCAAAGCAAACTTCTTATGACTCCCTGGCAAAATGTCTGTGGGGGAAAAAAAAGTCAGTTTTATCTCACTTTTGCAAATGCTCGCCCCTCGTTTCATCAAGCTCTCCCCTGTGAAATATATCCCTCCTTCTCAAGCCAAAGCCCACAGGGGCCAAAAGCCAGCGAAGCCTCTTATTGAAATTGCCATCTTATCAGACAAAATATCGCCAAGACATCGCTTCACAAATAGAGTGGTAATAAGTCTCGGTCAAGTGAGGTGCCTTTTTATATCAGCCCCCTTAGCGTACAATGACGCAGTTTTTATATTACTCAGATGTTTGGAAGATAAAATGGCATCGCAGCAGTGGCCGACTCCCCGGGCTGCTGCAGGGAAGAGCTGTCAGAATGAGAGAGACACACACACTGCTACTACTGTCTGTCATGAATTATGCTATTATACAATACACTGGATTGTTTTTCCCTCTCTCCTGTTGAATAGGGGAGAGCAGATGCAAGAACAGAGCAGCAAAGTAGTCCAGATGGAAAATTAACGTCCACACAAAGTGTAAAACAAGTCATACTGCTGTCGAGAAACGAATCTAATGCCAACGAAAGCGGAAGCTGAAGCTCATGTTACACTTTTTGGCATCGTCTTTATTGAATTCCAGTCAGTTCTTGAAAACACCTCTGCTTCAAGCCCTCGACGATGGCGCCGATCAATATCTCACCAGGTCTATACACCTTTTCGGCTGTGTATTTTGAAACAGCTGCATTAAGATTTTTGCCTTTCCCTTATCTGTCATTCTGTCTCTTACCAGCATGCTCGCAGTTCAGCCCCTCTCAATGCTCCCTGATTCGGGATACGCTCTAATCTCAAACCACTATCTTCAAAAGGCCATATGCCATGCCTCTCCTTTGGGGCTGTCTAAGATTGCCTCCCGGTAAGCACTTTCTGGGGAGCTCTGTGGGGATTGCTCTGTTTGATCTATGCTACCTGGACTACAATGGAGCTGCAGAGGAGGATCCCCTCTCTCTGATCTCTTCCACACGCCGGCAGCATACTCCGTCTCCCTGTGGGCTGGGCTAATGCCTTCTGAGAAATACAACCTGTTTCATAGCTGCTATATTCCAGCTATTCCACCTCCAATAGTTCAGTGTCTCTAATCCAATTGGAGCTTTGAGATATCTGTGGCCATGGCTAAAGCCAAACGGTGGTTCTCCAAGGTCAGTTCATTGATGAAGACCACGCTCATGATGCAATACCGGTATCATGCTTGCTCTTCTTCGGAAAATCTAGAAGCTTTATTATTGACGAGTCAGTGCTGGAAGGTGCAGAAGAGTGGACTTGACACCTTACATGTGGTTGTTGTGTGGCCAGGCTTGCTTACTGCAGCCAATCACAGCAGAAAATTAGATGAAATCAGATGCTTCATCCTGGAAGAGACGTAAGAGAAATATGTCCTTTTACCAAAAGCTCTATAGGGTTTGGATTGAGAATGAGCTCGGCGTCAGTCATCTTTACCTTTTCTTCAAAAACATTAGAGGAAGAAGAGCCCAGAGAGGATATTGTGGTTGAGGTTGATCCCAATGGGAAACTTAAGCATACAGTATATACAACAACTTCAATTTACTTGGAGGGAGATGACACATTTCATTTCTTTGACTTTATTCAGATGCTGAGAGAACTTTTGCCCAGTGTCGAAATTGCTCCCCGATATTACAGTTAAAACAGAAGCTCAAACTTTTCAACTGTGTTTTACAAAACAAGGCATTGTGGGTATATGCCATTAAAAAGGAGTCATTTCATGCAGCGTGAGTGCAGCTGACAGACAACAGTGGAATTAATGTGGCTGATATTGATTTTCTTTCATGTTTATGCTTAATGACTTTTAAAAGTCAGTATCAGTGAATTAGTGGAAGGGCCCAAACGGCAGGAGGAGGAGGTCAACACGATGGAGGAGAGGATTTACTCATTCACTGCACTTAAGAGTTACTTCTACTTTACTTGAGTATTTCCATGTTCATCTATTTTTTTACTCCACTGCATTCGTCTGACAGCTTTAGTTACTTGTTACTTTTCAGATTGCAATATCTGATGCTGTCCTTGTCCGGTGAAAACCATGTATGTCCAACGTTGGTGATCTTTAATTTTAATATTATTGATCAACCACAGAATTAAGCGTTCATTTATAGGTTTGAGATTCTTTTACTTCTTAATCTTCAGAGTGAGGCATTAGTACTTTTACTTAAGCAAATGATCTGAATACTTCTTCCAGCACTGGATGCACCAGTAGCTGCTGCTATCTTTCTCTCTGCTCCGTACTGTCACACCAGCCCACTGCTTGAATCACAAGATGGAGATTTGCAGGTGAAGACTTGGTGAAGGATTGTGGGCAGGATGCAGCACAATCCTTTCTGAAGGTCCTCCAGTGCGGCATTCAGTACTCTACCTTGTACTTAAGTGGAAAACATAGCTCACGACTGCTGTGCGTACACCCTCCAGTTTAGATGGACGTCATCATAACAGCAGAGCAAAGCATGCAGAAATGGAAAGCAGCCCCAAATGGCAACACCTACACATGAAGCTACGGGTCTCCCAGCAGCCTCTACCATCCCCACGTATGCAACAAACCAACATTTCTGTGTTGGAGGTCAGTCATTCACACCATAGCCACACGTCTATAGTTCAATTTAAAAGATTTCAATTGAAAGCAAACTGGGCAGCATCCACAGTGCATGAGCATAGTTTGAATTTGCTTTGTTTTGCTCAGAGTCAGTTGATACCTATGCTGCTCGGTGAAACTGCAAAAATATTACAGACCATAACTGCCATGACTGTCACCTCCGCTGTGGAGGCACGCGTGATTCCAAGAAATCCTTGAAATACCCAGAAACGAGCTTTTAATGCCACTGCAGAGTGTTGCTTGATTGCCGCTGACACTCTCAACACCTCTGCTTTCACTGTAGGACAGTGAATGTTCCAGTGAACAGAACAGGAGAAGGTGAAAAATTAATAAAGAGCCCAAGGTTTTATGTTAATAGGAACTCATGTACACAATCACCCTTAACCATCCAGGGCCAAAAACTGGGTGTTCGGGCTCCTTGCATTCATCTGCCGCTCTCACTGGCCTCAAATATGAATGTAAGCATGAATATATTGCACATTTTATTTTTCAAAAGATAAGTGGGACTATTTGAAAAAGAAGAAATATTTGATGTGAATAGATTCCATCCAGATTTATGATGGTTTATAGAAAGGCAGACTGTAGGCCACCTTGAAAAAGTCTCTTACAAAGCGGTTGTTTTGGACTTCTGAAGGTGTCAGATGTGACAGCTCACTGGAGAGCAGTAACCCGAGATTCTTCTGGACGCGTCTCTGTGATGTCTCGTCTGCAATGCAATTTGTTCCATCCTCTGCTGCAAACCTCACCGGGCGTGTTGCAGAAGCAGAGCTTTTTGCCTGCCTGATTTTCTTAACTTGCTCGGATATTGCTTATCTTGTCATTTTTCCATGATATTTGTATGAGTATGAGTGAGTAGGCGTCATAGTTAATGGTTAACATTACAATCAGGGGTCTACATGGTGTTTTATTTAGGAATTTTGCAGAATTCTGTACACCGTGCCTGTGTGTGACTTCCTCTCTGGCTTGATCTGTACTGAAGACTGAAGCGTTGTCCATCAAAAACAGACTCGGCAACTACAGTACATGCTTGCAAGTGTTTCATAGCCAATAGATAAGAATTGATCAAATACAACAACAAAGCTTCACTCAAAGTAAATTTTACACGTTTTACTCACATAAAACCACATTATTAATCTTTGTGACATCTATGTGACATCAGTGGAAATAACCTAGAGTGTGAATAGTTTATAAATAACCATTTAATGACTCCAGTCTTTGGAGCCTCGTTGACCATTAAGGAGGATTATACACAATTAAACTTTGATGCGCGTCATAGCTCACATTGCTCATGAACAAGTCTCACTTAAACTGGGTCTGACAGGGTTAATAGACTTCCAGATTTATATTGGCAGGACGAACATAACACCAATGTTTTGCTGAATAACACTGTGAAAAAGATCATAAGAACAAACACATGTCTTAGAAGGAGGAATGCAACAGAGATCGACCTAACAGGGAATTAGGAATTTGATGGTCAAACGATCGGATTGGATGAGCAGAGCCACGTGGACTGAAGAGGCTACGCAGCTTACATCCACTGATAAATTAGGCTGTTTAAGTAATTGACTAAAAGATGTAAAGCCATATGCTTCAACAGCTGAGCCTCTCATCAACCTCAAGTCAATTTATACCTCGAAGCCAACCAATAAGTAAGTGCCAGCTACTCTAAATGAGGCAGTTAGGATCAATGACTGAACAACAAAGCTCCCTAACTCTATAATTCATTCCTTTTTATATCCACTCGTTGCACATTTGAACACAATACCAATCAACTTTTGGGCCATAAAACCCAAAAGTCTAAAATCTAATCACAACAAATTAATGGTATGTGTATGCCAGCTCTCACTGCCACAGGCTTTGACCCCCATAACTCCTATTAAAAAGCAATGCGTATGTTTACCTGCTCTCCTTCAGCAGTGGACGGCTGCCACGAAATAATCGTGCGGTTTGATCTATCTTGTCCAGTTTTCCCTTACAGGACAAAATGGTAAATGAGCTCAGAGTCATTTCAAGGACATGTGTGCTGAGTCAGACATGTGGCATTATTTCAGGCAGCATCAGAGCGCATGCAGGAGCACGTGTTGTGTCTTTGTGAGCAATCTGTGATGTGACGTGACGTCTTAGCCGGTGCAGTACAAACAGGTTATGTGGGCATGTGGAGTGGTTACCTCGCTGGTCAGTGTCGTAATAAGTCTGTCTTTGCCCGCTGCCATTCTGCCTCTTTTTTTTTGCAACCCCACTCATTTGCGAATGCCCTTTCTGCACAACAATTAAAATTCAATTACCTGCAGATACAGAGAAATCACTTTCCTTGTGGAACATGCGTTTTGCACATCTATTTCCCCTTTGTCGCTCCTAATGCAATTACAGAAAAGTGTTAATGGGAGTGGAGATTGGAAATGGAGCGGTTCAGGAGGGGCAGTGGAGGGGTGGGAAGACGGGAGTCAGAAAACTGATAATTGATATTGATGTCTGCGGTTAAATGATAATGCCACATGCCGGTGCCTGAAGAAGAGGCGGTTCGGTGACGTGATATTGTCATGGAATTTAAATGATCTGAAGTTTTCTTTCCTCCAGCTTGTTTCACAATAGTTTCGACAATCATGAATGTGTTTGGGGAAATTACAAGCAAAGTGCTTATATTAGTGTTTTATACCAAGTTTCGAAAGGGCGCCTCAATAAATCACTGACAACACAGAGGGGCAATCACTGAGAGTGAAATAATGAAAAGGAGAAAAGGGTGTTCTCTTGAATTTCTCATTCTACAATAAACCTCTAGTAACAAAGTGAAGACGAACTGCGCTGCTGTCAGACACGTCCTTCAGTTTGAATTCTTTCCACCACCACACATACATGACGCACAAAGGAAAATATGGGTGAGTCATAGAGCTCGAAACCAAATGATATACTTTACAAAAAAACAATGCTCAAACAATGATCTGGGGACAAAGTCATCGCAACAATCAATGGGACACGAAACATGAGCGGTGAGACGAGGCCGAGGTCGTTAACAAGCTAACAGTTCAGCCAGATTATCTAAACCACAATCAAAAGTGAGCTCACCCAAAAGATCCAAAAGATCTCTCACTGCGCAGGAAACCTCTGCAGCAGTAACAACTGCTGGAAGTCCAACAGGTCAAAGTCGAAGCAGGAAGTCGGTGTGTAAACTGTGATGGATGTTTGATGTCTTTTTTTTTTACTTTCTCATTGAAAACAGCTGCTGCTGGAGATGATGCTGATGAGAACTGTGAGACTGAACCAAAACAATAAAGTTTCAGGCTGTCAAACCAAAACGATAAGCTGAAAGATGCAGGAGAACTGCAGTCGGGTTATCATGCTTCTCCACTTCGAGTCTCATTTGATCCGTTGTTAATATAAAAACATTAATGGGTCCAGCTTTAAGTTCATGTACCTCTTTTTCACTGTCTTTCTCTGTTTGCTGTATTAGCAGAGGCTAATATGGATTGACTATTCCAATTTGTTAGATTGTTCCAAGCAATTTACCTCCATCCTTCACCAGAAGTACCTCTGATGGAAACACAAGAAGTACTGAAAGCAAAGGAGGACTTTAAACAGGGAACCTCCGCGGATAGAGAGTCCCTTTTACAACAACATCTGATATAAAGCACGAGAGCAAATACATGTCTTGTACATGATGTTTAAATGTGTATATATTGACTTATTGAAGTGGTCCTGGATTCCAGAGCAGTGAAGCATGAAGCTTCATGTGAGGAGATTACAACGCGAGCTGGGCCTCCATATCTCTGCCCGAGCCTGGAGGGGCTCAATGGTTATCTGGCCTTTTCTCATTAACTGGGAGATGAAAGTGGGAGCTCGTCTTCGGTCGTGTGTCCCTTAGAGAAAACCTGGACTGGGACATTAATAAAGGCCTACAGTCTGAAGGGAATCACTCTAGTCCTATCTCTCACGGCTGAAAACAAGTCATTTCTCAGAGTGCTATTCACATAAGCCACTGCTTCCACTCCTGTCTTTCCCATTTCCACGAAACCCCATCGCACACAAACCCCCAACTCAAACAAGAGCACTGTCTCCTGAAAGCAGAGAGGGGTTAAATCTCCCAAAGCCCTCGAGACTCTTATAATGTGTTACACTTTAACAATGAGGCTGTTCGGGTTGGCTGCTCAGTGTTTAACATTATAAAATCATACATGTACACTTGTGTTGAAGCGCCAAAGAGACTTCTAATGAGGACAAAACCCTGACCGTGGAGTGGTTACGCGATATGCAACCAGAATATGTTCCTACTATCAAAATGAGAAGTCTTAAATAGGTCATACATTCAGCACACAGATAAAAAAAAGTTGGAATGACTGTAAAGCATGAAGGCTCAAGCAAAGTTAGGATCAACACCACAGGAGGACTAATGAGGTTTTAAGCTCAAACATAAGCTTCATCTTGTTCCCTTAAAGGAAAACTTCTGTATTTTTAAACGTCTGTCTTCCAGAACAATGTAGGCCTGCTGTACTTCGTTTTCTTGGTTTTCCTTAGAAGACAGAGACTTAAAGTTTGAACAAACCATTTTAAAACAACAGTTTATTAAGGTTTAGGAGACCTCCGCTGATGCTCAGTATGGAGTCAGTGTTTCCAGAGTCTCTACAGCAAAGGCAGTGAGTATAACGTTAGAATAACCCCCAGTAGTAAACACAGTTATGAGATGCAAACACAGACGATATGCAGCTGCATTTCATACAAGTTCCACTCCAATAGATTTATAACATCAAATCGTGTTACAGTACAGTTACATACAAGGCCGTCGGCTTATTTTGTGTAGGCAGAATTGTCCCTACCAATATTTTAGCAAACTTGTTATCTTTGGAATAAAGTCATATTAGATTATTGTGATGTGCCCTCCCAGAGGCTGCATGTCCATTGCTTAGCAGTTTTTCAGAGCCATGGACAGCACTGAGAGCGAGCTGCAGGCTGCAATCAGCTCTTTTTTACGCGCCTCCCCCCGCTGATAACATGATTGCAAAACTCATATTGAGTTTATGCACATTCTTCTTGTGTACTCTTTCCTCTCAAGCTCCATTTGATCCAATGAACGTCGCTCACCCGGCTCAAACATCGTTCAGGCTTCACATTCTTGGCAAAATGGGCATTAAAATAAGCTGAAGAGACTCTCGGTAGATTTTAATTAAACTGTGCTAACCCACTGTTGACTCGGTCCAAGCTTTGTTAAAACTCACAGAACTCTGTTTGTAATTCTGAAGCAGACGCCAAAGTTTGCAAAGATACCGAATATGTCAGGCTGACTTTTGGGGAAATGTGTCTCAAATGATGCCATCCAGAATATTTCCATTTGATGAAACGGTGCAGCCATAAAAATGAGGAGTTTTTTGGTTTGAATATTTCACTCCGTGTAAACATCACAGGGCTTCAATCAAGAGCTGGAACAAGATGATACACTGCAGACGTGATATTTTCAGACAGTGTGGGAAAAGAGTTTTTCACCCTGAAAGCAACAGAGAAATAGAAGAGGAAAGCACGATGTTAAGGGGTTAAATACAGGGAACGTTGTCGGCAAAAAGTCTTTCCAGGCCAGGACTCAAACGTGACCTACAGCTGCATGCAAGACTTGATTTGTCTGACAAACAAATGATTTGGAGGTCTTAAAACAAAAAAAATAAATGTTGTTTCTCTTTTCTGAAGTACGTCACATTTTCTTCTTCTGTGCCCGGGTTCAGATGTCATTCATGCCCAGAGTGCATTCCTGGCCACGATACAAGGATAAGACAAACTTGAAAGATGGCAGCTGAGTTAAGGTTTGGCAGAATAAACCTTCAAGCCTCTGAAATCTGCCGAGATGGATGTCTGGAAATGCTTTACAAAAGAACATCTTATGAATTTTAACAGCGCTCCCCTCCAATCCGCCTGGGCGAGCCAAAATAGAGAAACACATTGTTCCACCTTGGGGGTTTGACAGAGATATCAAAAATAGACTTGCTGATTGCTCCTGTGAATTCAACCAATTAGGCCAAGAGAGGCAGATGAAAACTTCCTGATAGCGTGACTGATCTGAAGTATTGTTTTAAATGAGGCTCATAAGTGTAGACTTCTCGGCTGTCGAGGTGTGTGCTTTCATTTGTCTCAACAATTAGCCATATCCTGGATGGAAATCACATTCCAGCCCATTTCAGGTGAAGTAATGCATCTACAAATGGAATACAGCAGGTCAGACAAAACAGAACAGGTTATATAATGAAGACAGAAATGTGAAATTGCGATTTTTCCAAGCCGAGGCACAGGGGAAACATTCAAGGTAAATATTGATCCACGTCTAGAGGGGAAATGTGCTGCTACTACTGCAAGATCACTACAGATGCATGCTGTGCTTTACCTGATTTTTGTTGACCAACTTTCCATCCCTCTGTTGAATGTGGTGCTCAGATTGGCTGCTGAACTCATATCATCAAATACCAAGAAGCAATCTTCAAAAATAATGGAGCTTGGAATGAAAGATGGAAGCCAATAAGCCATGAATAGAAATAGATTTACATCATGATTATAATTTGAAATGGAAGCGGAGTTTGTGGTCAATGTAGAGTACAAATATACATTAGAAAAGCATACTCTGTGTACAACTCAATAAGCACCCCTGAATGACAACAAAATAATGGCTTCTCAGAGTTTGATAATAGTTTCTGCTGTGTGAGAAAAGTTATTTGTTACGTCCGTTCCTTCATAAAGACGATAACGTATCAAGCTTATATAGACGATAGCATTGTGAGAGCAGCTGAAAATACTCCAGAGCTCTTTTTTATCTGTTTAATGTTAAAGTCCTGGACGTGGACGGAGAACATATGACTTAATTGAAGGTAATAATTTTTATTCAATCTCTCTCCGGATTCACGGGCAAATAGGTCTGAGCTTTTCTAAGGATTCGTCTGTTTGATGAGAAAATGCCAGAAGAAATGAAAGCCCGTCTTTCTAAATGACAGCGATTTAGCTCATAGACAGGAGATTGTGGGGGAGCTTTCTCACTTGGGCAATTTGATATAATATCTTCATGTAATAACAGCCATTTCTTCAGTCAGAGACCTTCCTGGTTTCTAACTGGGTTTTGAATGACTACCTTGTGAATTACCTGCGAGAGTTGTACCACTAATGGCTTTTTAATCACCTTGAAAATCACTATATCCACTGGAAAGCCCGCTCTCTTTTACTTATGGAGAAACTTCTCGCTTTGCCTTAATGATCCTTGGGAGCACAGAGTGTTATTGTTTTCCTGCCGGTGTCTGTTTCTGTCTGGGCTCGGGATGGTTCGTTCTTAAGAGCGTCTTCCTTTGCCAATCTCCAATTTATTCACCGGTGCTCCTACATCATCTCTGACAAAGCAACAAGAAGCCACTGGAATATAAAAAGGATGGAGAAACAGAAGGAGACACTGTGATCCCTTTTCTGAATGTAGGGGGAGGTAATCTAAATTGAGTCAAATCCATAAAAAGATGGTATTAGACTTTCATGCTGTAGCATCACTGCAGTGCAGAGAGTAACTAATAAGGGAATTAATCCTACTGCTACGCCTCAGAGGCTTCCCCTGCCTCGTCCCGCTTTCCTAATCTATCATTTCCTCCTCTTACAAACAAATACTATGCTCATTCACTCATGTCATTGTGGATATAATGGAGTAAATGCAAAAGCATGAAAATGCCACCAGTTTAGGTGTCAACTCTTGTTAGTGTAAAACTTGTATATCTGAAAACGCAGCTTGCAGAGACTTGGCATCGCGTGTGAGGGGGCAGCTGAAAGCCAGTCACATTTTGCTCTGAGTATTTGCCAATTCCTCACAACCATTAAAGTGATAGTGTAATGGTTTGGGAAAGGGCCAGAAGCCTTGATGCGCAGTGTCATATGAGCACGCTGAAAACATTTAAGCGGTTCAATGGTATCCTTTATTACAGTCTCAGAAAATAAAAGAGACTGCTTAGGCGTCCGCTACAGGCAGCAGCAAGGGAATCAAAAATGGCCCTCAGACACATGAATACAGCAGCAGTGTAATATTAGCAGAGCAGAGGAGC
This sequence comes from Chaetodon auriga, assembly GCF_051107435.1. NCBI lineage: Eukaryota > Metazoa > Chordata > Actinopteri > Chaetodontiformes > Chaetodontidae > Chaetodon > Chaetodon auriga. The sequence goes on from NC_135093.1 coordinate 5,240,374, forward strand.
TGGGATTGATGACAGTCAATTAAGTTTTAAGAAGACAGACTAATGTGAGCATGATGAAAATATATATATTCAGTCAAATAGAAAATTAAGTCAAATGAGACTTCTTTCAGCTCTTAAGCGCCGAGATTTTTTCCAAGTTCTTCCTTCAGAAGAAGACTGCATGTGCCTGTACTGGCGCTTTTTAAACCAAGCGCGCGCGTCGAAAAAGTGATCACACCAACAGTCTCCCAACTTCATGCACCATTTGCCCCTTATGATAACTTCCCATGAAGACTGCGACCATAAGTTAGGATTATGAAGGACAACCCATTGTCAGTTTTGACTGGAAGCAGATTTGTATGGAGTGAGGGATGTCACACATAGAGGGCCGCAGGGCCTAACAGCTTTTTGGCCCGGTGTTTGCCCCATGGGATGATCCATAATTCATGTGGGAGTCATGCACTTGTCACAGTGGCTCTGTATAGTGAGTTCCACAAAGAGGACTCGTGTGGGTGAATGGCAAACACAATTTAATGCATCTTCCAGAATCATCCTGCAGCAGCACAGCTCAGTTCCTTCACCTGTCTGCATAGTAATGTCAAACCGGAGGTGTAAGCAAAGGTGACCTTGTTGTGCGGAAGCGTGTTTAACATATGACTGTAGATGACTCACTGGCTCACACACACACACACACACACAAACAAACACACTCCCACAGAAAACTTTGAATTAGCTGCGGTGTGACAAAAGATTATCGAGCATACTGTAATCACATTTTTCACACTCTACAATACCTTGAAGCTGGGACCACATGTACATACCTGCATGTTGTTTCATTACGCACAAGAGGAGAAACACAATGACAGAAACAACTGTACAATTTAATACGCTCCAACAGAACGGCAGCTTTTTGGCATCTTCTCAACAGAAAATGAGCAGTGTGAGTCTCACAAAGCTAACATTTACTCTGAGCCTTCTTCATTACATGAGACTGTGCAGGTGTTGCGTCGTCACCTGTCTACATAGATTTTCACGCTGCATTAATAACCTTGTGGAAGAGAGCGTCAGTACTCGTGGAGAAGTTGTGCACACACTTAAAGATGCATGTACAGCTAGACTGTATTGCTGGCCAGCTGCTGTAGTTTCGTCAGTTTTGTCTCATCTCAGGTTCAGGTGTGGCCTGCAAAGGTGTGGCCACTGGAGATCAGACTTTTTTCACAGGACATTTGGATATGTTGCAATAGGAGAAGCACAGGTGTAAATGATGAAATGTATGATGGCTGAATTCAAAGTGGCTGCTTCAGTTTAATGGTTCTGGTATTGTGGGCCTACGTGCCAGCTCACTGTCACACTGTCATGGCTTGCTGAATAATACAGAGCCATTGTTAATGTGCTTTTCGTACTCTGACAAGCCAAGATGTCTGCTGTGAAAAAGGCAGGCTGAGGACTTGTAGGCTTATTCGTCAAACTTGAGCTGTCAAGAGAGTTTTTCACCCATGCCCTATGTGTCAGTCATGTCGTCCGAATTCAAGCAAAAGAGGGCTGCAACATTAGAATAATGTGTGGGGGTTACGGCAGGGTCAGCCTCAGGGTGCTAAAAGCCAAACCTGGTAAGAAAACTGCCTCAGTGACTCACTATCACCTCCTGAGATACAAAGCAGTATTACAAGAGAGGCCAGGTTGGGGCTAGCTGGTTAGCATGCTAACTTCTGTTGTATTCCTGAGCTGTGCATCCAGCACATCGACTCTCCAGAAAAGCAGCAGTTTTATCACATTCACGCCATGTTGAAAGGATTTTAAACACTTCCTACACAGGTATGTAATATGAGGAATGTTGATAACTTTAGCCTTCTCAACAAAGTTGCTATTACCGAGCAACCTGATGCATTGGTTGCAGGCTTACGTGTAACCTTCATGCACAAACAACACGAAAACCAGGTTTACTTTGTCCACCATCCATAATAATACAGTAATTAATCTTACATTACCTCATCCTGATGCCTCCTGCAAACAGCTGTGTTTAAAAGACAAAAATATTATTAAAAACAAGTTGGATCTTTCACTTGCTTCCAAAATAAATGCACATGCTAGCAGATAAAGGTCTTCGCGACACAAGGCCGTGGAAACAATGAAAGATCCCTGTCGTTGCTTTAATTGTATTTAATTTTATCACTTATTTTTAAATATTAGCACATATTTTTGAACTGCTTTTTCCCCTCTGAATCCCATTAAATACATCGGTAGGATTACCTAATTTCCCCACAGAGGCCTATAATATTTCTCTGTAATATTATTCTCTTTGATGTCTTCTGCTGGAGTTGTTATTCTCATACAATACCACTGCTCGGCTTGATAAGTTAGAGTTATCGCTGTCTTGCACTTTAACAGGAGTCCCGCTGAATTTTAAAATATGTGTAGCATATTCTGAAAGGCTTCTTACTTTCCGTGATCTGTAGCTGTGCAATTCACATTTGTGAATTCCAGCTCTCTTACAAAACCAGACACAAGAGGACTGAGACAGCTGTGATGCCCTGCTATTGAGCAAAAAGTGGGATAAATCATGAATGGGTTTCTGCAAGCACAAAGAATAAGAAACTGGAGAATTGACTAGGTTCCTCAGGACGCTCTCTGGGTTACTCTCACAATAAACTTTTCTATTTCCTCTATTGCGTACTATAGATTATTCAGCAGTGATGTTTTCCCAAATCAGGAGACGGTGAGGAATTTAGAGTTTGATACATAAAGCAGAAAAAATTGAACTTTTGAAGATATCATTGAGGTTTTCGCTTGAAAAAACACTTTCACACTCTCGACCTTATGTTCACAGCATGTTAGGTGGTGAATCGCATGCACGCATATTTCTTATTTCACAATGAAGTTACATGCACTCTGTAATACCCATTTGGCACTATTAGCACATGTGGGTGTACAGGAGTGTCTGCAAGTCGATCATCATCTGTGTTGCCATGGAGAAAATAACTCAATGCTTGGGGGTCAAGACTGGGTCAGTAATGGAAAAAAGGAGGCAGTTATCACCCTTTAAATACATTTCCTTGGCCTGTCAAGGTGATACTCTGTCTCTAAAATGCTTTCTTAATATCCCGTATTAAGGCTGTTTGTGACCACAAAAGCTGAAAATAGGTTGATGTAAAATTTCAAAGGGTGCCAGAGTGACTGAAGAGGTACATTTCCCATTTTTAAGCTGTTCTTCAGGTGGTTTCTGCGCAACTTTACCCAAGGAAGAAATTTGTTTACATGCCTCTATTGGCAGTCAGTGAATGCAGACTTACAGAATGGATAAATAGATCCATTTTCTTTTTGGGACCATAAATATCTCATCTAACTATAACGGTACGGCGGCGGAGAGATTGGATAAATATTCAATGACGCGAGGGGAGTAGGTGGAAAGTGAGAGATTTCAATATAGCTCCATAAAGCAGCAGACTGCAGCAGCAAAATGGCAAGTGCTGGTGGACTGTTTTTGGCATTTGAAAATAGATTCTCGGCCCCATCTTCCCAAAGTGCCCCGGGGCCATTTTATAGCTTAATCGGGGCATTCGAAGAAGGACTTATCTCATTCTATGATACCACCCATCGCCCTTAGAATTCATCTTAATATCTTTTGCCACAGATCATCACCTAATTACCACTGACAAAGAGCAGCTGGAAGGTACATGGTATTAGAGGAAGTAATGATCCAATGGTAATGAGAACAGTGAGCGAGATATAGACATAATGTAGATATGGAATGTACTGATTAACCTAATGGAATCAATGTTATGGCCGCGCTCGTTTCAAGCATTGAAAAAAAGGCAGACAATTGAGAGGGAGGAGTGCGGTGTTTGGTTTGACTCACAACATCAGCGGTACATTACGCTGTGCTGCACACAGTCATTTGCAAACAGTCGTCATAGCAATTACCTCACCAAGACCGTCGTCTGTTTTCAACACAGTCGCACTGCACAGGTATTTGTTTGCATTAAGGGGTATGAAGATAGAATGATGGGTCTACATGACGATGAAAGCGACATCAATTTTACATGTGAAGGTCAGTTTATTCATCACAAGGAGTATTTATCAGCCTGTGAAGAACAAGAATTCCTTTATTAATCCCCCTTTGGCAAAAGTCATCTTTAAACACTCTGTATTACGCACACACACACAGGTACACATGGAAACCTATACATGCAACTGATGGGGAGGGATGTCAGAGTGCTGGATCACCGCAGTGCAGCTTCCCGAGCGGTCAGGGGTCAACAGTGCCCCGGAGGTGAACTTGGACCCTTCCATCTGCAAGACCACCTCTGTATCGACTAGTCCATGCTGGTTTCAAACGCACCCTTTGATCCCCAAGCCAGGTCCTTATGGACTGAGCTACTGAAGCTCACAAGAAGAGTTTAACTCAGATTGGGTTTGACACTACAAATCTGAGACACCAAACCAGCGTTATGAACTGGGATTGTGGTGACTGAAAGACATTGGCAGGCAGGAAAAGCCGAATGAGAGACACTGCAGAGATGCATGATGGAAAAGTGGGATTCAGTATTTTTGGAGCTTGACGTGCTGTGGATTAAAAGTCAGGATATCTCAGGCTCTGCTGCTTTGATTTTGACCTTTTCTTTTTGGGCTGGACCAGAGAAAAGGGAGTCCTCCCTATTAATGCCAAAGTGACTTACTGAGGCAGTGATGAAGTTACACCATTGGTTGGTCAAGTCTTTGAGTTTCCCCATGGGCTCAAAATGAATAGATGACCTCTGGATGCTTTTTCAGCTCGGTACAGTCAGTCCTCGATTTCATCCTCGGAGCACACTGACCATACACATCGTCCAGACATGTAGTAGGTTTCAATCTAATCTTACTAATTCACCCAGTGTTATGGAAGTGCTATGCTAAATCGGTAGAGTATTCCTTTAAGAGATGTTAGTTCTAAGCAGTGCTTGTTGAATTGAAGAGAGGTCATTGTTTGATGTGTCTTTCTGAAAAGCAGACAATTACTTCCTTTAATATTCCTGGAAAAATAGCCTAAAATGCTTATCCAAGGCAAACCCAAAAGTAAACTAATAAGTGTTCTCGAATCATTTGGATTGCATGCATGGTTTTGGTCTCTTTTGAAAGGGAACACGCTGAACTTTTATTCCCAGCTGTCAGAATCACTGTAAGTGCTACAAGCATTTGGTAACAGAAGTTTGGACAGCCTGAAGTAGAAGGTTTTTTTTTTCCACCTGAATATTTTTTAGCAAGTAGATGCTTGCAGATAACTTTATCTGGGCCTTATTAGCTGGAAAACACAATGGGACCATAGCATGGAGGCTTACCTGAGTCCAAGTTCAATAAAAACTGATAACAATACCACAGAAACAATATTTTGAACTGTATATTTTGGCGTTCTGTATAGTGTGAGTATAATCGTAAAGGTAGCGCATGTGTCAGTAGACTAAACTAAACAACAGGAAATGTTCCGGCGGGCCGGCGGAACGGTAAGGGGTTTGTTGTCTTAGTTAACAACAGTCTCCATTCAGTTCACACATGCGTAGAATGAATTTGGTTTCTGGTGCGGCTCGTGTAGACATCCACCACTATCAGTTAGATTTTTGAGGAGGTGCACATCAGTTTTGCCGTAGCCACACCGGTTATGCGCCCTGTCTGTGAGGCTACAGCCCTTAATATACAGCTACAGGCTACATCAAGCGTTGCTTCGTGTGTGTAACCAAGCAGAATCTTTGGCTAAAGCACCAATTCACAACCCAAATTAGTCATCCTAACGGCCGAATTTGTAAGCTGCTCAGGTGCTAAGAGGTGAGTGTCGACACAGCGTACAGCCGACAGCTCTGCCCGTGCTGAGCAAACAGAAGCCAGGAAATGTTAGCTGGCTAATGCAGGTCTGCTGTCAGCCAAGACCGACACTGTGGGTGCAGAGTCGTGCAGGCAAGGGCAATCTGACGGAGGGCATGTGGGACGATAGACATCCTGGCACTGCAGGCCAGCAGGTGTGTGTATATATGTGTGTGTGTGTGTGTGTGTGTGTGTGTGTGTGTGTGTGTGTGTGCTGGCTGGAGGGGAGCAAGTGAAAATTGATGGTTGTACAGATACCGAATGGCAGGTGGGCAGGTCTCAGACATGGTCCAGAGGACAGTCAGAGAGGACTACCTGTTCATGATGTACTAGACTCTGCTGCACACTCAGACCTGAGTCAGAATAAAACTGCCTGCACAAAACGTTGCCAGGAGCTTGAGACACACTGAAATTCATGATAGCTTCCATATCATTACAGGCCTCACTCTGATATGGAATAGCCCATCTATGAGAAATACTTGAGCGGTTAAAAGTTTACATCCTGTCCTCGTTTTCTGCAAATGCAGCAGTTGTGTTTTTTCCTGGACGGCTGTTTAAACTGGGAATGCACTTTCACTGGTGAGAAATGTGCAGAGACAACCCAAAGAGTGCTCTGTATGAGCACAAATTTAATTAGTTTTTTTTTTAATGATCAATAGTATAGAAATTGAGGGAATGGTAAAAAACATCAAAAAGAAATTCAATACACTCTAAGTGCAAAAGGGTCGAAAAATGCTTGAAAATTTATAACATGAAGAAGAATGTGAGATAAAAGTCAACTTCGGTGCTCTTGTTATCGTTCTGGTAGTCTCATCCATTCCCTGTGTGTGAAACTGTTCTTTCATTCTGTTTTCTCACTTCATGAAATAGACAACAGTTACTTCTCGACTTGCACATCAGCCAATCAGAACACTGTTCTCACCCCTGACATTGTTCTCACCCCTGACGTTCTCACCCCTGCACGCAGTTGTGCAGCACTGACACTGCTGTATGTGTGGAATTTGAGAATTTTGGACTTTGGCGCCCCCTGTGGTAGCATCAAGAAATGCTGTTACAGACAGCAAACAAAAAAATGCTTCCCTCTGGTTCCATCTTCACTGTAACACTCATCCAGCACCATAAAGTCTGTGGGCATAAATCATGGGGAAGGGGCGGTCGGTCGGCCCTGAGGCCACGTGAGGAGAGAACACTGCAGCTGGCCCGAGGAGTAACAAGCGGGATTGATGGCTGCATGGACTGGATGGAAGAGGTGACACATCTATGAATTCTTCCATAACAGGATGTCTATCAATTGGAAGAAAGATTAATTCCCTTCTTGCACGACGTCCACAGCAGCCTTCAGGTTTTCAGGGAGCTCAGGGTCATCCTTATGATTGACTTTATCTGTATCCAACCTCTTCTGCAGCTCTCAATGCAGCATTCAAATCTGCAAAGCACACCGAAGTGCTGGCCAGTTCTATGACTTGCACGGCGAGCTCTTCGTCTTCCTCCTCCTCCTCCTCCTCTCTGTCCTCTTCTACATCCTGTTTACTCTAACTGAATAGGCCTGAGCGGCGGCGAGTCGTGATGAGGGCCACGCTGACTTCTCAAGCAGTTTGCAGTGACACGAGCTTCATGGCAAACTTTCTCAACAATCTGTTGCTTCACTGACAAGTCGAAGAACATTCACATTGAGATTCTGTCAGGGTAAACCCTCAGACTCTCTAATAAATCTCCCCTCATCTGCAGATGTACTTAAAGTTTGCCTCCGATAAGGCAGCGGAAACGGGATCAATACTCGACAAATCAATGGGATCAATAATCAGGGAGATTAAGGACGCAGTGCTGGAAAGAGGATTGTGAAGTACCCTCCTCTTGCATTTCTAATGACAGCCACACTTGAGCGTAACTTCAATGACACAGACAGTCACTTTAATTCAACATTAACTTCTAAGCCTTTGTATTTCACCCAGCATCATCACTGGTGGTGGTTTTCCTGCAGTGAATAACTACTTTTTGGATACAGTTAATCCTTTAAATGAAAAAAATAAGAGCGCCCTACCACCTCTGCTCTATTTTCCAGTGCATTCATGCAAGACATGCATTTCAAACCGTCTACCGAGGTAAATCCAATAAGGACGGTTCAATAAACTATTTCAGGTAATCTTTTGTTGCTCCTCATCCATAGATCAAACCGTGATTAATAACACAACCTGCCGCTGCATTACTCATTAGCTCTCAGTTGCCTCTGCTGTCGCCCATACAGGCTCGCAGGGAGAAATGATGTGTATCATTACCTACAATGTCTGTGGTGAAGCTCCTGAAATTCCATCATCCACGCTTTACGTGTCTGTTACAGTCAAAAAGGATCTCTGCAGCTAAGATCATTTTTTCCTGTAACCCCACTGAGCCTTTTTAATAAGCCAGCACATAGTTACAAAGTACGATCATCCCTCAGCCTGAGGGTACACATTTTTATTCCAATTACTACCTTTACACAAAGAGGAGGGATTACAGTTTCGGGGTACTATTTTAATGCAGTTGTGTCCAGAAAAAGGACTTTAAATGAGTTTCAGTGCAGAATGAATTCACAAACGAACACTGCTGTGTAAATAAATTAACAGTTGCCCGCGGCAGGCGTATTGAATCCATCTTTTTTTTTTCTTTTTTTTGGAGGAGAGAGTAATTTGTAAGTACAAATTGTAAAAAAAAAAAGGAAGAGAAAGTTCATAACTTTGAAGATTTATGAGATAGAAGTATACATTGGGGCAGAAATAAAGCTCAGACCTTGTGATAAGTCAAGCTCTGGGGTGTTTTTGACCAAAAGAAATCCTGTATTTTTGGAAGATTTTGGGGTGTAAATCTGATCACATGGAGGGTTTATCTGTTAATTCATATGACATCTTACTCAATGAAACGTGTTCGTTTTGATATTTGAAAGAACGGAGCAAACAGAGAGTAACATCCAGTCCTGTAATCACTCTCTCTACAAAGCACAGAGAGCTGGCGACTGGTGGAGCCCATTCTTTGATCCACAGCGTCTCCCATTGTCACAGCGAGGACAAGACGCTCTTCAAGCCCGTATGAGCGATTCCTCACTGCCCTCTATTGTCAGGAAGGCGGAACTGCAATTGTCAAAAATGATATTTAGGATCAGGCTGGGGTTCTGCAAACAGCTTGGCACAGAGGATCATGTTTGTTGCTGTGCAAGCAAATGGAATAAAGATCATCCCGCCGCGGAAGAGCTTTAGTTAAACCGATCATGGTCATTTGTTGTAATCTATGAGGCTGAGCTGATCCTCGCCGTGCACTTGTACTGTAATACATCCACCCCTCACGGATACGGGCATTCAATAAAGATGACAAATAACAGCGCAGGATAAAATAGGAGAAATACCAGAGAGGCACACACAGATGAATAAATTCAGGCACTCACGTCACACATACACACTCATGTAGCAGCTCATGTGTCCAGGCCCTGTGCTGATGACCCCTGTCAGACTCTTTCTAGCTGCTCTAAATTAATTAATTTTCATATGATCTGCTGTGAGTAGTGCTGACAGTATGTTTTATGTGATACCACTCTTTCAAACTGTGGTGGAATGTAATCAAGTACTTTAGTTAAGTACAAATTTGAGGTATTTTTACTTTACTTATTTCAGTTTCATGCAGCTTTATACTCCGCTACATCTCAGGGGTAATTATTGTAGTTTTTACTTCACCACATTTGTCTGACAGCTTTAGTTCCTTTGCAGATTAAGTTTTTCCATACCCTTACTGTCCAGTGAAAACCACGTATCTCCAAATATGATTATTCTGAATTTGCATTTTTCTGATAAACTGAACATACTTTACATACTTTTACTTAAGTATGTTTTTGGATGCAGTGTGATATTAGTACTTTTACTTAAGTAGAAGAATAGAATAAATAACTAATTGACCCCAAAACATAAGTAACATAACTACATACTGTAGGATGACCATTTCTTCGCCTATAAATGACTTATCATGACAATTCACAGCCCATATAAAATGTAAAATATCTCTTTGTTTAGTATAATAACAATGATTTTTGGTCATTTCTGCTTTTTGTTATACGATACATGTATTAGTATTCAGTGTCAACAAAGCATAAATCACAAATATTCACCTTGTTGATATTAGGTTGTAATGTTTAGGGTCAGAATCTCTCCGTCCACCTCTCTATCAGACCTATATCCATGAATCACACAGCAGTTCCACGTCACGCTCTGTGGACAGCGATCAAGGACATGTTTTATGATTCCTCTGCATGGAGTAAAGATCCAGCATCCTTTAACCGAAGCTGCGAGCTCTGCCAGAGAGCGGCGAGCCTGCCGTCAGCTGGAAAAATACAGTTTAATCTGTTTTCAAAGGAGTTCAAAGCCATGTTGAGATAAACTGTTCGTTTTAGTTCCTGTTACAGCGAGGAAAAACTAAACAAAACAACAAGGGATGATGGAATAAAAACAGACATTCTGCAGCCTGTACTTGTGTTGCAAGGTGATTGCAGAGGGCCTCCTCTGAAATCCTGAATCATTACTGAAACAAACTGAACTCCATCTTTTACCTTGATTGACACGAGGCTGCTGAAAATTTAAAGTCCTGAGTGAAAGGTGTCCAATAGGACAAGCACTGATTGAGTATCTGGGGGTAGATGGCCTGTGGACACGGGCAGACAGGTAGATGGGAGGTTAATTAAAAACGACTGATCTGGTGTTTCCTGTCTTTATGAATTAATGCCATGCCAAAGTGGGTCTCCATGGAAACGGACTAAGGTGTCACTCAAACTCGGCTGGCACGGTGCTCCTGGTCTAAATTATTGACAAAGATCATCCATCGTATTTGAAACTTGAATACTAAAACAGTCTTCAGCTGATGGAGCTCATTAATGACCTCGGCTCCAGGAGAAACATCTATAGTGAATCTGTATTCGGTGCTGTGCTGAGTGTATTGTCGTTTCCTCTGCAACACTGATTTTTCCTTATCTGCGTCACTGCAGATCAAACCTGCGCACATGCAGCTGTGACTGAACTCACGCTATGAACAAATCCTCCAAGAACAACAGACTAGACTAATACTAGACTGCAATATCCTGAAAAATGTAATTTTCTCAAGTTTCATTTTACTCTCATGCACGACTGAAGTTTGAAATGATTCGTTATCTTGCTCCAGTCTTACTACTAAAAACACAAATGGCGCTCTTTAGTGCAAATGTGGCAGTCATCTGTAGACATAAAGAGCTCCTTTAAAGGTAACTAAAACAGAGCAATTCCTATTTTCGGGTAATTGTAGACTAATGAAAACATACTCATGACTATTGTGTTTCATTTCTGCTCAATGTTGCACTGCGGTCCTTTAAAATCAGCCTCAAGCTTTGGCTGGCGTCAACACAAAAGCATCCCCACCAATGATTGCGTTGTATTTACTGTATTTATCATACTGATTGCGTTCATTATCCCACACTGACGGACTTGTACGTGTGGGGCTGTTTTACATGATGTATTTGCAGTTGCGTGGCTGTTTTTTATCTACCTGCCCGGGGACAACATATGTAAAATAGCTGCTGGCTAACTCTCATACAATTACTTTTAATTGTACTCTGCAAAAATAAACAATAAAATGAAATTAATAAAGGATACGTGCAATCAATTACAGAGCCGAAAGTAGAGGAAACCAGCCGAGCAGCTCTGACTGTAGTTGGATTGGCCCATTAACTTTTTCCCTGCCGTTGTGGAAGTATATCAAATTATTTTTGTCAACTTGTGGGGATAATAGATGAGAATTTCATCACCGAGAACCATTTATATACTTAAAGGCGCGTTGCTCTGGCACCCCCTGGATTTATCTGTCTTGACTGTGAAAGATAATTGAACCCATAAGTCAGTAGGTGTGTGTAGTCTCAGAGGCGTCTCAAGCCAATCTTTCAGCTTTTTGAGCAACTACAATTTACAGTTTGTGTGGAACTACAATAAAGGAATAGCTGCCAGAACATATACAACTAAAACACAACGCAGCAGTCTTGCAGGAAACAAATTGGGCCTCTGGGCTTCGAGCCTCTCTGCGTCCACTGTTACTTAAGAAGAGGAAAAAGAGAAAAGAATATTAGCGGACAGCCGAGCGTGAAAATATTAAATGGATCATCGCTGAGGATGCTCCGTTTTCTGCGAGTGTGCAGATTTTGAGTGATCCCCTGCCACTGTACCATCTCCCCCCATCAGATGCGGATTGGACAGGAAAATCCTAGTTTGAGAGAGGAAGTCTGCTGATTTGCCCCCACTGATCGTATGCTCGGGTCAGGCGGGGACTGCGGCAGCGTATGAGAGATTGTTTCTCCGTCTCATTAACCAGGTGGAGAGTTATGCTCAGGAATGGGAAAAAAATACCTGCGCTTTGCTAAATTTAACCCCTCAGGTATCTGCGATTACCTGAATGTGTGATGTGTTTGGATGCATGTCTACAGCCAGTGTGACTTTATTTTATTGTTTAGCAGGATTCAGGATTCAGGATTATGGAAAAATAGATTCACATATCATAGAAGAGTTATTATTATTTGAATTATTGTCTATTTTTATATTCAAATGTGTGATTATACAATTTACAACACTCATTTCTTGTTTTCTTCTTGTATTTCTTGTATTGCTATTATGTATTGGTCTATAGATAGATAGATAGATAGATAGAAGCAGAACACTCAGAACTTCAGGTAAACTACTTGAACAATCAGACGACACTCAGACTCGCTCTGAATACACATAATTTAGCTGCTTATCTTCTTTCTCCATAGACAGGGATGCAGCCCGACCTTGGGCTGCTATAAACCAGGAGCACTGACAGAACCTGCGCCGAGAATGTAATCCGTTTTTTTTTTTTTTAAATGAAAAGCATTTAATTACTATGTGAGCTTTATTTTCACCTTTGCCCTCTGAGCTGTAAAGGAGTTATTTTTTTTAGCTTGTGGAGGTGTTTGTCCTGAAGAGGTGTCATTGTCCGTACAAGAGGAGTTCTGATTGACTCTTGAACCATCTCAGTGTTACAGCATTTTGTCACTTTTATCTATCCTCCTCTGCTTGATATCTTACTTGATATACTTTATGTAATATTTTACCTTGTATTTATTCAATATTCATTCCGTTGCTTGAACAACAAATGTTCAAAATTGTTGCTTTTTCTTATGAAACGGTGGATAGTTTTACTTCTTCTGGCCTCAAAAAATGGATTTAAATCTGAAAAACACTGGTGGAACAGCCAACAACTCACTGACATGTACATTAAGTGATAAGGGGGCAATGCTTCCTTTTGAGGGGCCATAAAGCAAAAAGGTTGGGAACTACTGATGAAAGGTGTTTGAGAAATGTTAAAAAAAAATAATAATAATTGTTAAATGTGAAAAATAACAAGGTGGTGGGTGGCTACTCAGAAAGTACCCAGAGATTTTGGTTTCTCTAGGAGTTTGGATTCAGTATTCCTAAAAGCTGTCTACTGCCCATGTCTGCCCATGTTTTGGGGCTATTTGAATAAACTCCATTTGACATGCAGGACAAGGGGTGGATTCATCAATGCACCATCACTGCACACTCGGTCTGTCTGTCAACATGCAATAAAAAAGAGCACATGTGACATTATATGATCAGTATGCACCGAGGGAGAGGGACAAGAAAAAAATCTGTGGTTTATTGCTACTGCAGTGGAAGAACCCAATGAAAAACAATGAACTTGAGGATGACAAAGGCGCCATACAGAAGTGAGTAATGGAATTCACACATATTAGTCATGCTTCACAGGCATGACTTTAGGTATTCTCAGAGAATTATGTCCTGTGTGTGTGCATGTTATGTTCAAGAAAAGAGCTTATGTGTATCATCTGTGTCCATGTAAGCACCAGATGAATAAATTCATAGTTTGACTGTGTAATACCAGAAGCAACAAATCATTGACAAGCAGCAGATGGAGATGAACTGTGTACAATACAAAGATAGATGGAATTACAAGGACGAAAATGATCAAACTATTCATGTGAATGCATCACACTGTTATGTACCTTTACAAGATCCTTTATTTCTTATGGATATAAAAGGGAAACTTGGGTCGAATTTGATGATTTTCCTCATGTGGTGAATTAAATGACTATCTGGCCTGAGAAAGTCATCATTTTATTTGGCTGCTTTTCTCTGAATACACAATACATGATATTGTGCAAAACATATTTTTGAAATATTATGAATAAGTTAATGCACGTTTTCCCACAATTCAGTCAGCTTCCTTGTCTTCTGTTTATCTAATGGCTAAACACTGTTTTCTTTCGACACCAAATTAATACCGGTATTGCGCCTTTCTTTGTAAACCTTGGTCCTCTGTGCTACCCGTAGCGCGGTATAAAAGCCTTCCAAACCGGAAGTTCCACCCCTTTTCATCCCCTCTCTGGCAGACTGAGTGAGTTTCATGTACACGTACAAACAAAATCACCATTTCTATCGTCATCCATCCTCTTTAATGTTCATTATTATATCAGTGTTTGTATCAAACTATGTTTATTCCTATCGGTAGCTCGATGGCGAGATAACAATTTACTTGCTAGCACGTTTCTTCCCGTTGTAATAGCCGATAAATTGACTCCATGTTTCTCTGCTCTTCCCCAGCGTTCAGTCCGCTGACCCGGCAGCATGGTAAGGACTTTAAATACTTTAATAGCTAAGTCTGCACCGCTAGTAATGCTGTATCTTGATTTTGTGGGCATATCGTAATGTGAAGTGCGTATTTGTGATGCTCTATCAATCGACAGATAGGGCTGCGATGTGGTTAGCATTGTGATTAGCATTAGCATAACGCTGCTAGCATGATTGAGCCACCCGGCTACTGCCTGTTGGAAATAAAAAAGTTCACCAGCCGAGAGTAGTTTTCGAAAATTTGGAGGTGCCGGAGTTACCGACTTCAAAACCATCAGTTAAAACCATGTAGACTGTAGCCGCTGCGAACTGATGTTAGCTGTAATGTTTCTTTGCGTTAGCCATGGTCGCCCAACGCTAGTGACAGCTAGTTACATTGAATGGAGCCATACTTTTCCCTCAGCAAGACGTCCAAACATCTCAGGCTGATGTGCTCGTGATGCATTCACAGTCTTGCAAGAATAATGATGGACCTAGTGCTGAGTTTCGCTCTCTATCAGAAACGTCAGTTCCACCGGTCCCCTAACATCACTTCGCTGTTCATTCTCAGTATCATGAGTGTTGGCCTTTTGAATATTAATTGTCTGCTCTATGGTTTAATTGTAGCCTCGCAAGATTGAAGAAATCAAAGATTTCCTGCTGACAGCCAGGAGGAAGGATGCCAAGTGTAAGTTGAACTCTTGACTCTCACCTGCCTGAACCTGTTGTCAAATCTGAAATTATGGAGCAACACAACGAAGCAGTGCTTGGTCTGTTTTGGAAATTGTTCAAATATTAATGTTATCAGTGTCACTTTGAAGTTACAATTGTAGCTTTAATCCAAGTAATGTGGCTGTCAATGAATTGAATTTGAGCTGGCTTGTTTGTCTTCCTTTAGCCGTAAAGATCAAGAAGAACAAGGACAATGTTAAGTTCAAGGTGCGCTGCAGCAGGTACCTGTACACCCTGGTCATCACAGACAAGGAGAAGGCCGAGAAGCTCAAGCAGTCCCTGCCCCCAGGTCAGTATCACCGACACAGCAGTCTGGAAAAAGCACTCTTGGTTCAAACATAGAAATCCCAGTTAGTGACACAGTGAGGGTTTTTTGGTATCTAAGTGAATGATGTATACATGAACGTAGTCTTTGATTCACCTGTTTGCATCTTTCTGGGTCTAATTTAAGGTACCTTGTGGAATTTTAAGCCACGAGTGTCTTACAGCATGTTTTTACGAGCGTCTGCCTGAGTTCCCCTTGTTCTAACGTGCACAAGAGATGGTGTGATAACTGACTGCAGAGGATGGCTAAAGTGGCAGTAATGCACCGTAAAAGGAAGAAATGTGCAAACAATGATAGAACTCAAACTGACGTTAGCAAGGCGGTTTTCAGAGCGTTCGTGGAAAGACATTGCAGACGTTTACAGTGTAGGAAATGGATTCAGCGTATTTATTGGGCCTGAGGAACATAACCAGTGCGTCTTGGTTAGAAACAAATGTATAAACTGCAGTTGTTAACGGTTAAAGCTCAGGTGGGTTTTGTAGCATTGTGAGAGTCCCCAGACGGTACATAATATTAGGTTGTCACGGAAAATGACCAACTGTGCAACTTAAAGCACAATTTCAGAAACTGGTGCTGAGGTGAGTTATATTAAAACAAAGACTTGGACCAGATGTGAACCACTGAAACTCAGGCAGGAGCAGCAGTCAGAACACTGGAGTCTCATCTTTTAGCATTCGCCAAACAAAGTACAACGAAAAGGAGCGGCGTGCATAAATTTAAACATGACCAACAGCGCCAGTGTGAATACACAGTAACACTAAAGAGACCCTATCATCACAAAGTTAATGTCCAGTGTCTGTGTAGTGAGTCCGGTATACTTAATATTATTACTGTTCTGTCTGCTGAGTGGATTTCTGCATGTAAAAGTCATGTGTGAGCACTGATGCATGTGGGCGTTGACTCTGAGATTTTGAAGGACTTATCATATGTTAATCCAAATGTTGTGACAGACGTTTTCCTGCAATTTTACACTATTTTATTCTTTAGGTGGCTGCTAACTTGTTACCAAAGTTCAGCAGTGAACAGACAAAAATAGGGTGTGGGCTAGAGCTGAACCAAAGCTATTTTTCTCAAGTTTTAACACAAATGTTACTCAAAGATTATGCTTTTAAATGTAGCTGTGGTCCAGAAAAAGGCGCAATCATGCATAAAATTTATGCATGATTCACATCAGTCACATCTGTCTGTCTGCCAAGTTCTGACTTTGACCACAGTGATTCGGTTGTTTTGTGTGTAACTGTGTGGATTCAGTTGCCTTCAAGTCATTAATTTGTAATTAAATTGACAGAAGTCATTTTACAGTTAATCTTAAGCCTCAGTAGAAGCCGCAGTCGTCTCCTTTTAGAGATGTGTGTTCATTAGTGAGCGCTGAGATATTCCTTCAGACAAAAAGCTTATGCCTGCATTCACAGGAGGCAGACGTAAGGTCGGGGGTGTCAGGCTGTCTTTGCTGGTGTGAGGTTTCGTACCTGTGAATATTTTCTAACTTCTTGTTTTCTCTTTTCAGGTCTGGCTGTGAAGGAGCTGAAGTAAATCCTTGATGTACAGATAATTGTAATAAAAATTGGAAAACAGATTTGTCGTCTGTGCTTTTGTGTCCACTGTATTGTCCTTTCATATTGCGGCAAACCTGAATTGCATTATGGCGTATCAGATGACACCATGTGTGTATGTGTGTGTGTGGTGTAAAGACAGCACATTGAAACTGGGAAGGTCATACGTGGTGTTTTGACATCTTTCCACAAGATGTCAGATTTGAGCTATAATTAGACTGAAAAGTATCTTGAGGGCACAGCTCTATATACTGAAGACCTGCTAAAATAAACCCAAAATGATCTGATAATTTGATGTCTTACTAATTTTCTGTTGGTGCTTAAACACCTCAAACACACCGTTTATACCTGTGCTCATCTGATAAACATCTATTAAATATTACCAGTAGTCAAGCAGCACATGCCCTATAAAAGCATGCAGTATTCTGTCTATGAAAACCTTATCTTACAGATGAATTATTCAGTATTTGTTCAGTAAATAATGGCAGCCTCTGTATGTTGAGCCGGTCGGGTCAGCCAGCCTCAGACTCTGCATGGCTAAAATCTATTTAGACGACGGCTTGCCAGAATAATCAGCAGCAGCTGAATCCTGTTACAAGTAAGACGACAAGCATGAAACATTTTTCTGCACCAGCGCAGCATCCGAGAATCATGCTATTAAAACATCAGAGCCCTGTCTGGATGCCAGTAATGAAACCAGGCAGGACAGCGTGACTGAGTTTATCTGTTTACTGGGATCAAGTCCAGCAGACAGTCGGCGCTCTGTGACTGATTTTACAGTACGGTTACTGAGGACGTACAGATGTGAAAACAGCTGCACAGACACTCTGACCTGTGTGTTTGCAGCTAATGAAGGTAAAAGTTCCTCTCATCGGACGTCCCCTGCGAGAACAGGAATTAGGTTGAAGCTGTGTGTAATGGTGGCAGTAGGCCACCAGGTGGCAGTGCAGCAGCGAAGTTAGCAGAGAGGACGGATTAAACGACGCTTCAGTCAGTGAAAATGATATTAGCACAAAGTGAATAAGTGTTTATGTGTGTTGTTAATAGCCTCACCTCAGACAGGCTGGCAGGTTAATATTCCCAAACTCCTCAGAGTTCCGGGGCGTCTTTGCGCGCTCCCGCCTCTCTCCGTGTCCTCATGTGCGCGCTCCCGCCGGTGACCGTGTTGTACCGTGCGTTTGGAGCAGCTGTCGGTCTGGTCGGAGACGCGGAGACATGGGCGCAGTGTGAGCGTTTGTCCTTTTCATGAGAAATCTCTGTCGGATTTCACTTTGCAACAACGCCGCTGTCTCCGCGGGGACTTCTTGGACGGTTTTTGCGCTCGCCCGGCCGAGAGTGCGTTTCCACAGACGAGCATGCTTTTATCTTTGTCTTTGTCTGATATGAGACGGGATTAAGTTCTCCGGCAGCGGACCAAGCAGCCCGCTTTAGTAAAAGGGGGCTAATTTAGGCTGTAGCCTTACTTTTTCTCGGGGCAGGGATGTCTTCGGCTCGGGTGGATTACATTGCGCCCTGGTGGACTTACTGGCTTCACAGTTTTCCCCATATCAACCTGAGGTTTCAGCCCATTGATAACAGCTTCCAGCCTGAAGAGGAGAACTACCAGCAGGTCAGTAAGAAGATGGGACACGGGGCTTTATCAGGAGCCCAGTTATTAAGGACATAAGTAACCCAGGCTTGTATGTACTCTTGGTGATCTTATTGTGAGCATCCTGACTTATTGTTCCTCTTTCTATGGTAATCACCGGCTTCTCATTTTCCTGACGCTCCTTTGGTGTCACTAAAATCACTTGCAGGGTGTTAATCATGATGCTGTCTGCTGCCCTCAGACTCAGATCACATTCTGCATTATTGATGACAAAAGTGGCCCCATAATGTCCCTGTATCATCCAGTGCACTTAAGTGGTGGCCACTTTGAATATTCATACATTTATTAGGAGCTTTCCTTCAGCTCAGTGAATCAAGTAAAAAAAAAAAAATCTTGGAGTATTGATGCCATCATTCATTCTTAAAGCAATCATTACTCCTCTTTGCTAAAGTGGAATCCACCGTTGAGTCACAGTAGAGACAGATTATTATAAGACGGGGGAAAATAAGTTGTCTGTGTGTCTGCTGGTGAGACACTGTGTGTCAGGAAGCACATATGTGCTTCACCCATGGGAGCTGAAGTGGTTCCCATCTCAGTCCAGAGGCGGTGACAGGACAGTTTCACACAGCTCTGAAGTGGCTCGGGACCAACTGTTGGATGACTAATGACCTGCTTGTGAACACATGTCAAGAACTCTAAATGTTTAATTATTTCACTGTTTAATTTTTCAAGTTACAGCTTAGCCTCTGTCCGCGTGCGTCCTGTAGGTACATCGTGCTGAGAACAGATGACATTTAAAATTCACTGCTGCTGCGTTTGAGCACAGTGGATTTCAGGCGCAGGTCAGGGGACCTTTGGGGTCCCAGGGAGTCAGAGCCTCATAAAGATGTGAAGTGTTGAATTTCAGATGTGAAGTGACAGACAAGGCAAAGAATAGTTAAAGAAATCACAGCAGCGTTCGTGTGTGTGTGTGTGTGTGTGTGTGTGTGTGTTTTGTGAGTCACATTTCATAGAAACATGAATCACCAGAAGGATAAACTTTGCAATCACACTTTCACTTTTCCCACCATCGCCTGTACAGCAGGGTGGAGCTGAGGCGAGGCAGGCCAACAGGAACTGCTTTGATTGATGTAGACATGACAGTCTCTGAAAGACATCAGGATCAATGAAGGCTTATTCGGGGTTATGTAACGTTTGCTGAATAACAGCCACAAGTGCACAATTACAGGATGATGCTCAATGGTACTGTGCAGTGGTACAGTAGCGAATTGAGTTAAGTAATGTCAGTTACACAACTAAACTTAGCTGGTTTGCTAACATTAGCCACCACAAGCTAGTGGTCCTACCAGACCAACTGTGGCCCTCAAACCCCTTAGTGTCTTGACCTGAGTGATTGTATTTTATTGCTTATTGCTTAAGTCGACATTTAGTTTCTAACATTGAATGTGTTATTTCATCCTTCAGTAGTTACGTCGTCTCGCTTTAAAATCTTTCCAACATGTTGAAAAGGCCTTTTTCTCAGCAGACATTTTGACCGGTCATACCTTAGAAAGCACAGGTGTTGCTAATAACATTAACGATGGCTGGCTTCTGTGTGAGCGCCCATGACAGTGGGACTGTGGGCCAGCATGCACGACACCAGGACCCCGAAACCAAAGCATTAACTGGAATTCAGCCATGATTAATTTGATTATTCCCATGTGCTTTTCATCCTGTGGCATAAAAAATGTCTGAGGAAAAGGTTTCTAACTGATTTTCTGGCCATTTGGGGGCAGTGGAAACAAGCTGTAAACACTATTGTGTCAGTGAACGGTTGCCTATTCACACATCCAGCAGAGCTGTGTTTCTGTTCACAAAGTCCTCCTCAAAGTCGAACAATTGCTTTACTTTTAGCTCATTTTTGGTGCTCCACCAACGCGTGCTGTAACTGTTTGTGCATTCCTGCAGAACGGTCATAGTACAGGCGTCACGGTCCAGCGCGTGCAGCTTGATCGATGCACGTGATGTGAGACCAAAGTCCACAAGCGTGAGTTCCCCTCGTGAACTATATTTCTACACAGTTAGCAAAGTGTGCTAAGGTTAGCACAACAAGCTGATTGGCGTGCGAGTCAGTCAGACTATGGCGAGGGCTTAAATGCTGGAGCTGGAGGACCCACCTGCGTCCTTTTAAATCAGCTGTATGGGAATAATTTTGTCAACTTTGTCTTCTTGCTGTTTGGTGCAGAGCAGGTTGTGTAAATTATCTACAGTGTCTGTGACTCCTTATGTCCGATGCTACTCTTTGCTTTTAGCTGCTATCTCTTCACCAACGGCGGGAGTTTGATGCATTTATGCTGTACAAGATATCAGATGGCAGCCACGACTAAATTGGATTTATGTTGTTCTGGTATCAGGGAAGAGATGGAGAGCGTACAGAGAGAAGCGAAGGACATGTTTTTTCTTCCCATGCTGCCAGCTTCCATTCTCCGGAGTGATGTAGAGTCAGCGCCACGGGGTGTGGGAGGTGAGGGTGGTGACTCTCAGCAGGAGAGCGGCACTTCCTCCTCAGAGACTGTCAACCACAGGCAGACACTCAGATGAGGGCGGGAAACCCCGATCATCAGCCTTTCCTGCTGTCTATGACTTTTGTTTTTCTCTTCCCCTCACTGCCTCGTCTCAGTGCTCCGGTTCTCTTTTGTCTGTCCTTCACAGATATAGGTCAAGCCCTTCATGCTCCCACTTCGTAGAACAATTTTGTGTGGAGGACCAAAGCTAATGACTCAATTCCATGCTGATATGAGGCTATTTTGGCCTTTACATTTCCTGTCCTTTGAGGGATGACATGCTTAATTTTGATCACCACTTCCGTTGCATTGCTAGCAGTGATAGGTTAATTTGCAGGATATGCAATCAAGGCATGAAGATCTGGTTAAAACAGGTTCTGTATGACACCTGGATGTACTTGCATGGGAGACACAGATCTGATTGGCACTGATTTCATATCTGATTGCTGTTAACACACAGTCCACCTGCTGTCATGTGACCTATGATAAATACATACAGAATCAGCCTTGCAGTTGTGTCCAGTGTAACAAAGATGTCTTCGACTGTTTGCCCTTTTGAACTATAATGACGACTGGTTGGTCGTCGTCTAGGCTGCTGACATTAGCATTGCTAATTTGGTGTCATCTCTCTGTTATGGCTGATCCTCTTCAATCTGCTCAAGTATTACATGTAATGTTAAAGAGATCCGACCCAACCCAACCCAGGCCCGGACGACCTTAAAAAAACAGGGATCCAAGCCCGTACAGGCCCGTCAGGTTTCAGGTTCTTGTGTTTGGGTCTACCCGTTAATCAATGAACATTTTATCCACTTTTTCTGCACTAGTATGATAAACAACATTACAACAGATTTTTCTGCAGCGTTTAATAATAACGAAATCAGTTTAACAGAACGAAACTTAAGCCGAATAATCGACCCGTGTAACGTTAGTAAAATGTGTCCACTCTTTTGTAAATTATTTGCTGAATCGATGTTTAGTTGGCTGCTGCTGTGGGGAGTATTGAACAGTTGAGCGTGCCTTCAGCGCAGGCCGTGTGCCTTTTCGGAGGAATTATAATTGGCTAGTTGTAGTGTGGGCAATCCTGCTGAATTCCTTTGTTGGCTCTGGGCCAGTGAATGTGATGGAATGCATGGGGTTGTGATCTTTCACTGTTCTTTGTCTGTGTGTGTGCGTGTGGTAGTAGGTTTCTCACCCTCTGTTGGACGCTGGCATTGTCACTGAAGGAATGTCTGAATCACCTGACCAGACTTCCCTAATGTCTGTCCTCTGACAATAAGCAAGCTGTTCTTCTGTATGGGGCAGTCAGATATTTTGGAAAAGTCTTGTCCAGTGCTGTGCTGAACTGCAGGTCATAAGACTTGTTATCTACCTGATAAACCTGCATCTGTGTCACGCTGCCTCCCTGACTCCTCTCCACGAGCTCAGGACAGGACGATGAAATTCATGGTGTTGCATTCAGTTGTAAAAGGTGATGTTTTGTGAAGAGACGGTCAGACTCTGCCTGCTTTCACTCCTCCACTTAGATGTTTCCGGCCAATCGCTGCTTGAAGTGAAGCTGATAATAGTCTGTTTGGGAAAGTTATTCTGCAGCTGGAAAGATGATTTCAGGAACCGTTAGACGATCCGATAAGCGGTTTGTTTTAAGCATGCTGAGGCCTTTGCTGTCTCCCCCCTGAGTAAGTGTCAGCCCAGCACCGTTGATGATGATTGCCTTGGGAGGCACACACTCCTGAGGTAATCTTCTGATCTCCTCCGGAACTACTCAATCCTCCTCAGCCAGGTCTGTCCGATGTGTGAAATGTATTTCTCTGCTCCTCATCTCTCTGCCTGGAGGATGGAAAGAGGGCAAAAACTGAAAACTGAAAAAAGCTCTCCCCAAAATAGGACGGGGGCCTAGTTTTTCTAATATTTCTGTGTGTGTGTGTGTGTGTGTGTGTGTGTGTGTGTGTGTGTGTGTGAGAGATAGTGTGGGTGTACTGAGACAGACATCATGTGTAGGTCAGCAGGTCCTTGTCCATCTGACTTCCCTTCCCATTTCCTGCTTTGTCACCCAAACAAGTTTGTGTCAGATGTTTTCTGTGTCCATCACATGGACTGCTGTTCCTCATCCAGCCAAGGCGCCCTGATACGACCCACACAGCCGGGATCCTGACATTTTATTGGTAGTAATTATAAATACTATTACTCAGCGTCGAAGTGACTTAATGCTAAAATTCCAATGTGATGCCAAGAAAAGCCTGAAAATGTGCTTCACGTTGTCTGTGCCTGTGTTTGCTTTATGTTGTGGTATGTTTAACTGCCTCCCTGCCGAGAACAATACTTGACCCAAAGTTTGAGAATTAAGTTGGAAAGTATTGAAATGTCTTGATGAGAGTTAGATGAGAAGATTGATACCACTCTCAAAACCAACCATTAAATATGAATCGAGCACATGGTTAGCTTAGCGTAGCATAAAGACTGAAGTGACTTCCTGCAGAGACACCAGGAAGTAACTTCTCCTGGCCAAGAAATAGTCCATTCAAGTGCAAATTCTCTTTTTTTTTCCACTTTGTTTATTGCATGGATTAAATAAACAAGCTCTCACATTTTTTCCTCCTTATGCCAAGCTAAGCTAGCTTTAACCAATTTTTAAATAACTGTATGAATTTATGACAGAAACATTTCATTGAAACATTCCACTGAGACGGTTACTATGAACATCCAGTATTTTTCTTTTATTGTCTGTGGTTGACACAGTAATTATCGTAAAGACTGTGGCTTTATATTCAGTGCATGCTCAGTCGAGCACAGAAAACAACATAGCATGTTGTTGCTCTATTGCTGAAGGAAAATGTGCCATGTTCTGTGTTCTCACCACGAAAACTGTAGTGTAGTTTGTATTAACATTAGACCAGAACATTAGGAGGCATGACCAGAATAAACTTGTTTATAGAGATTTATAATGTTCATCGCTGTGTTCTAACTGCAGGTCTCTTTATAGAACTGACAGCGTAAGATACTCTGTAATTGCAGCTTTTAATGCAGAAATAAATCAGTTTTATTACCTTAACGAACATGGACATCCAGTTGGATTTCACACTCCCTGTACATAATTACAGATGATTAAAGAACATTTGTCTGTCCCCCAGCACAAGAGAACAAAGACCTTGGTTTAATAGCAGCATCATTTGTCTCTGACAAAACGATATCCACTTCTCACGTCTCACCACTGATCACTTTAATGTCCAGCTCAGACAAGTTTCTGCTGAAAGCTTTTATCTTGCTATTACAGTGGAGTGCCATGGGATAAATGAACAAGCCACAGACATGGTATTCAATTACAGGAGCAAACACGCTCTTAACACACTCGATCTTCCCGCTTCAGTGGCTTTTCTTACAGAGATTCTCCGAGAACAACGTTCCACCCGAGTGCCTGCAAACAGTCTTCTCCTCCAGACCTTCCTGTGTCTCTGTTGCCTTTGTTTTCCCCGTTTCTCTCTCTATCACTGTAAATGTTTTCTGTGTTCATCAGCATTTCCTTCACCTTCCCCTCTCTGTTCATTGATGTTAGACCTTCGTACAGCGGTCTAAATGGATTTGGCATTGTGCGAGAGCTGCTCATGTGTGCGAGAGTTTCTGTGAAGTCATGGATAAAATATGTATTTTGCTACTTTTAGAAAGTATAATGTCCTTTAAGCGATGCACTTACTTTGATTGTACAGCAGCAATCATTTCCTAAAGTGCAGTTATTATTGTGTGATTACTGTATACCTGTGTCCTTTAAATTAAGTCATTAAACCTTTACATAATGCAGTGTCAAGCTGCTGAACGTTACTGATCACAGTTGACAGGAAAAGGAGAATTATGCATACCAAGGGCTGAAAATCCATTCTCGGTTAGGCTATCACAACCACTCTGATTGCATTGGAAATTTACCAGCTCCTCTTGCCTCCTCATCAAGAAAATCAATGTAAAATCTGTTGTTCTTGATCCCCGCGCTCGTCGCCTCACCGCAGCCTCTCCCTGTATGTGTGAATGACCGTGTAACCTTATTGTTCAAACAGTGATTCACCTCAGCTCAGCTTCTATCGTCGTCATGATGTCTTCCTTTTCTTACGCGGCCATCCACTTTGTCCTCGTTTGAGTCATGCATACGCACAGAAAGGCGCACTTGCAGTGTCCCCTCTGGCTCTCCAGAAGGTCATTAACCCCAATCTGTCTCTGTAGTGCTTGAAGCCAGTAATTAGCGTCACCTGATTGGCTAGATGGTATGGCTGAGGTCTGTACTAATAAGGCATTATGTCCATCCCTCCTGCTGATATAACAACATTTAAACAGGGTATGACAGCACTGAATGACTATCCATGGTGGGGGGGTTGCGAGTGTTTGGTGTTCCTCTGCATTTCCTTGTGTTACCATTTTAGTTGGTGATGAAGAGCACAATAACAATCTTCTCCAGGCCACATGGAATGCTCGTATGTACCCACCAAAAGCCGTGTGAACTGGTACAAGCGGATGCACGCAGCCACACTCCCCTCCAGCAGAGACAACAATGAAAGTCAGCTCTTCCATGCGAGCTCGGGGGGGGGGGGGTTGGGTTTGCTGTGTTGTGGGGGTGGAGCATCAAAACCATGACCCCTGACTCCCCTGAGGGAAAGGTTTGGGCTTTGGGTTCAAAGAGGGTGTTGAGGAAATAGGGAGATAACACGCTTCACTGCACTCCAAAGATGTCCTGGTTAGCATGGCCTGCACAGGAGCAGTTACCAGGAGGTTTTACCAAACATCAGAAATACGCCCGACACGAAAATCTCAGAAAATGAGCAAAGCTCCTGAGACCCTCAGTTTGCAATGGCAAAGTGTTGAGGGCAACAAGGCAGCGCAGCATAACAGATTTAAAGCATCCTGTAGCGACGAAGCCTCCTCCTTCCTCCCTTTTCCTCCTCCTCTCATCCATAGCCCATGGGTCGCTTTGCTGGGACTTAATGGCGTCCCAGCTGTGAACATGGGCAGGCCCAGCCGAGTGCACTCTGCCGGAAAGAGCCCTGGTCCCCGGGGCATTCACCCGAGTGTCAGAGTGGGACAGGCAGCAGCGTGGAGGGAGACAGTGAGTCGGACTGCTCCATTGATCTTTGGGGAGGGGGGCGTTTCTTAAGGCGCTCGGCGGCCTTCGTTCAATCCTTCATGGTGGTACGAATTCATTATAGGAAGTGCCGTGTTACAGCACTTCTGTGCAGCATCTTAAACATTTCAAAGAAGGATTTTTTTTGGCTAAAAATTTCTAAAAGGAATCTGTCTATTTTTGCTCTTTAAAGGATCCATCCACCAACACCAGTTGTTAAAGATCCGGTGTGTATGATTTACAGGAAATAAGCAGGACCTAATATCAGAATGATGTTTTCATTTGTGTATAATCACATGAAAATAAGAGCGGTTGTGTTATTGTTGCCTTAGAATAAGTTCTTTTTATCTACAGAGGGAGCGCCATGTTGGATTTTTGTACAATCACCCATCACGGACAAACCAAACACTGGCTTTAGAGAGTTCATTTCACATTTTAAGTTACCTGAAGGCCACTGTAGGGCAGGGTGAGGCGAGGGGAATTCAGTTGTTTGCAATACAAGCTCACCATATGCCACTAAATCCTACACACTGGAGCTTTAAATCTGAGAAAATAACTGCGATCATGTCATCAGGGATGGCTCAGCTGGAGCTTGGGGATTAGAACTTTTAGCAGAAACCCTGTGTTTCAAACTGGGGGTTTGGGAATTGAGGAAAAAGTCCGTATTTCATTGCATTATAGGCACTGTAGGAGCCAGTGTGTGGAGCTTTACTCAAACTTAGGACTAATAGTCTGGATGCCTCTGCTGCATCGATTTTGAACACACTCTCGAGAGAGTCTCTCAACTTTATAGATGTGCGATAGTAAATCCCTAGAATACCGCTTTAAGATAAAGCAGTGACAGTTGCAGCAGTTAAAAGATAAGTCAAAGACCAAAGCCATCCTTATTGATTTCCAGCAGCAAGAAGAGGCCCCTGCTGCTCACTAGGCTTTGACTTTTAAGGTGGAATTTCTTTCTCTGCCCATGTCTTCTTCCTTCTCTAACTGACCTGACACATGTTTAACCCCTATCATGTCGAAGGAATGTCACTGTCCATTCAAGGCACGCACACACATATTGTACATCGGTGCATGCTGCGCCTGGAGACCTTCTCCACCTCCGCACAGCTGTCTGCCACCTGCTGTGGAGCAGCCATGCTTGCGGAAGACACTTCATATCGCTTAGCGTGCATTTAGCGCCACTCCAAGCTAGAGGAATTCCGCCGTTAGTTGCCTTAGTCCTGCTCAGCAGATGCACTGTAACAGATGGAAGTGCTTTCCGTCTTTATGTATTAATTATAGTCACTACTCGTGTATTAAAAATTTATTTTCAGTGGGCGCTCAGCATAAGGCATGAACTTTATTACACTTAGACTATTGTGAGTTTGCATCTGCCTTGACACACAGCATGTCCTCCATCTCCTCTGTCTTCTGTCTTTTTCCATTCTGCTCCAGTAAAGCACTTTTTTTTTTAACCTCATCCAGAGGCATATATATTCAGGTCAGATATAAAATATGCCAGTCCCTTTATACATGGACACTGAACATTTGGGAAAAAGAAATTCTGCAAGAAAAATCAAGAGTCACTCAGATGAAATGATGTTGAAGTTGTGTGACTGTGAAGCTTTAAATATGAGCTTATGGAGTGCAATAAAGTCGATTTTATTGCAGGATTTTTGTATTGAATTCATTGCTAAAATGATTAGCATACTAATGAATTTCTTAACTGGCAAAAGATTAGTTTACAATTAGAGTCAGTTATTTTTTTGGATTGGCATTTTTCATTAATTTTCACACTTTATAGATAAAATAAAAAATCGATGAATAAAAAAATACTAGATAATCACAATAGATAGATGATTAAAGTGATACTGGTGGCCTTAATTGGATTACACTGGATGTGCTCAATGAACTTCCAGCTTTGCCTTTTTTTGAGTTCACACAGCGGCCACACGAGAGTATTTATGAGTAGCAGATGGTTCAAAAGTTGCTCTGAAAAATATTCCTCTCGTGTTAACTTTGCCGAGTTCACTTAGGTATCATCCCTTGAATTATTCCACGTCCTCTGGGGCCGAGCACACGGCTGATTTGTCTTGTCACGCACGCGTGTGCTCGTTTTTGTACATTCAACAGTGAGATTCTCCGGTTTGCTCACTATTTTGGGAAAATCGTAGCATTATGCAACGCTCCAGCCCCAGGGCGAAGCCATCTACACTGGGCTCGTAATAGGAGAGAAACTGGGCCGTGCCCTGAGTAATGAAGAGTCTGTCGTGTGGACGAGTTAGCTGTGTCTTTGTCCTCGCCGTGCAGACACATAGTTTGTCATCCTTTGCCCTCTTTCCCGTGTCTTCGCTCTCTCTCATCCACACCCTGCTGTCTCACTGTTTTCATTACCTACAATATTCCCTCCATCACTCTGTCACCCACCTATTTCTCTTTATTCTCACCCTCTCCTCCCCTCCACAACTCAGGGATCGCCTTTCCACTCAGCTAGATCTTCCTTCCTTTCTCTCCCCGTGTCATTGCCTCCGGCCTCATGCTCACCCCACCCCCCTGTCTGCGGGGACAATCGAGAAGAAACAAAGCAGAGAAAACAGCGGAGTGGGCCTCTTGAGTTAGGAATGAGTAAGTAAGGAGAAGGGTGTTAACATATTGAGTCTACTTTTATGGGAAGCTACTCAGACCTAATTTAGGTAGCAGTTAAGTGGTCAGAGCTGCCAATTTGATTTTTTACCAAAGAGCGAATGTGTGCACACTCTGCTCGGTAAAAGACAAATGGTGTTTTTAAACTTAATGGAAGGTTGGAGCACTTGGGAAGTGATGGTTACAGGATGGGCTTGTGGTGTGCGTCTCCGTGTGCACATTCAGTCTCTGTGTGCGACCTTCCGCTGAATGGATGCTGCATAATTCAGAAGCCATTATTTTCGCACCCTACGACTGAGAAGAAAGGACAGTAGAGAGAGAGAGTGATGGAAAGGAAGACAGTGGAGAGTGTTGTCTTGGCTGTAACTGCTTTAGAAAAGTAACCTTGGAATAAAGGTTTCTCCGAAAAAGAACGCATTTTTGAGTTCTTTCGTGAGCCCCGAGCAGTTTTTGAATTTTACATCTGGTTTTGCGGGAGTTCACGTGTCCAAGCGCCGTGAAACTCACCAGTAAAAGATAAAGTTTATTCCTTAGAAGGTCCATGTGAGGTCTTTCAGCTGTCCTCCATTTCCCTCTCTGCCTCTCCCCCTCCTGCCACATTCCCTCCTTTCTCTGCATTGCCTGGCTGCAAGGGGGAATCACAAGACAGAGGCATGGCAATTAAAGCCGGCCTGTCACATGCTGCTTAATTCAAATAGGCTGTGGAAATTCGGCCTTTCACTCGTCCTCCCTCCCTGACGCAAGGGCACCAACTAACCTGCACGTTACCAAGGCGATAAGAGCGGCTGGGTGGCCCGGCGTTTGCGGGCTCAGCAGGAGTTTTCCCCCCTTTTCTCCTCCGTCGAACCGCCTGCCTCCCATCCATCCCCCCACGTTTGTATTATCCACCTGCGTCCCGCATCTCCATCTCATTTACTGTGTTCACCTCAATTACACCCAGTTTATGCCAACTCTCATCAGCCGAAACCCCCGCCCCGCCTTCGGATGAGACGTGGAGCCTCTCCCTCTCTGTGTCTCTTTGTCTCACCTTGGTGCACACTGCCATCCATCTGTCTGAGCACACCCATTAACACATTTACAATCCCATATCCTAAACTGCAGCGCTAAATTCCCACTAATTTCCACCCCTGTTTTATGAGGCGCTGGAGAATATGAGAAAGTTGAGAGGTCAATGATTGCAGCTTGCCCTGTCCTTCCTTTGACACCTGTCCTGCATTTTCTGTTTTCCTTTTTTTTTTTTTTTTTTGTCAGCAGATGTGCGGCCTTCTACATGAAAGGCATGTCGCCGTGAAATGGTACAAGATGAGGAACTGCACCCCAACAGATGGAGCATAGGGAGAGGAGCGAGAGCAGAAAGAGAGATTGATTTTAGGGGGAAGGGAGCAAATGATAGAAACAAAGACTCGTGCTTCAGAAAGTGCAAAATGATTGAACACACATAGTATTTGTATTTATGTATATCTCGCGGTCTTATTTTCAGTCTTTTACTTGCTAAGTCGACAGGAGAGGGACTGTGTCAGATGATATAAACAGCTGTTTTGAAGCTTGTGGA
This sequence comes from Chaetodon auriga, assembly GCF_051107435.1. Taxonomy (NCBI): domain Eukaryota; kingdom Metazoa; phylum Chordata; class Actinopteri; order Chaetodontiformes; family Chaetodontidae; genus Chaetodon; species Chaetodon auriga. The sequence goes on from NC_135093.1 coordinate 5,270,840, forward strand.
GGATTTTTCAATTTGCCGTTTACCTGTCTCTTTTATAGAAATCTTTGACATAATCCTGCAGATTCTTCCTTTTTGGATTTTAATCCCACGACTTGACTTGCGGGCCTCGTAACATCACAGCATGGGAACAGATGGCTCAGCACCAAAAAGATTTCAGACAAACTAAAAAGGACAAGTAAAAGGGGGGAAAAAAGAGGGACCGAGCTTGAATAAACCCATCTGCTCACAGATGGATGCAGAATTCATTTGAGGCTGTTAGGACAGTCTTGTTGCTATTTTTGTCACGGCACTCCATCTCTCGCAGAAGGTGGGATGGGGGCTAAAGGAGGAATAAGAGGGAGAGGTAGATGCAGAGATGCATGAGGAGGTGTCTGCTCTCCACCTGGAGATAGTGGATGCAGCTGGCCTCGTTTCCTACACTGGCGCAGACATATTCATTTGCTTTTCGTGTCTTATTTCCACACTAATCCCAGTAATCGTTGGCGCTAGTTTGAAATTGTTTGTTTGTTAATGTCCTCTCATTGTGATGCTCTTCTACAGACATTTAGCAGATGACCAGAGGAAAGCCTTTTCAGCCGGTGTTTATCTGATGTTTAATTGAATATTATAAATGCTAATTGTTAAATTAAGATGAATTAAAATTAAAGGACTGTTTTTACTTATTTTTTGTGATTTCCCCAATGATCAAATTAACTGTTCAATCATTACAAAGTAATGCAACACTTCATGCTAACAGTAAAGCTCATAGTAATGTTAGCTTATATTACAGGGAGCTAGCATAGTCATATTAGCACATACTATAAGAATGTCTTAAAAGCTAATTAGTAAGTTGTATTGAAAGTTATATTGTTGGCAAACTGACACAGACTGTGACATAATATTGCAATGGCTAATGCGTGGCTAACGTGTTAGCAAACAGTTGCCTATTTACACATCTAGCAGAGAAAGACCAGCATGTCTCTGACCATTGACTAACATGTCACAACATGCTCATCTTTTAACTCTGTTTTGGTCTCCGTCAGCTCTTTAGAAAGAATTTCACAGCTGTGAGTTGTTTGACTTTCCTCCCCAGCTAGCTTAGTTGCTATCTTTGTCTGCTGCTCGGTTCTGGGCAGGTAGGTTAGCATACAGTCGCTTTACTGTATCAGAGCCAAGCTAGTTTGGTAAAAACAACGTTCTTTTACTGGAAAGAGGGCTGAAGATGAAGCACGCTAGAAGAGGCTAAAAAGCCAAATATAAGACAAAGTTTTCATTACTCAGGGACTCTCAACTTATTAATTGGTAAACAATCCACAGACACATGGATGTTTTTAATGTCTGTGTGTCTTATTTTAACTTTTAACGTCTGTCACTGCCTTCTCTTATACTTTAAAAGGCAAATGATCTTCTTCCACCACAGTGTGAACTTACTACTGAATGCATTTTAATGTAATGAGCTATCAACAAAATTGCATTGTTTTCCCTTTAATGGCTTAGAGAACTAACACTATGGGCAAATTTCCCTGAAAGTCAAATTACACAAAACTTGCTGGGAAGGATTAGTCATAAGTGACCTTATACATTCCAGGTCAAAATGGTTGCTCATCACTTGAGGCAAAACATGATCTCTGCTGCTGCTCTTCCTTTCTGACTCAGCTGTATCATGTCATCTCCCCCCCTTCTCTCCCTCTCTTTGTAGTCTCTCATATTCCTGGGCTGTGTGGCGGCTGCAGGACTCGGCCTCAACCTGCTGTGTCTGGCCATCTACCTGAGCTGTTTGTGCTGCTGCCGCAAAGATGAAGAGGAGGAGAGCAAGAAGCCCAACTCCTGCTGCGTCACCTGGTCCGCTGTCGCCGCCGGCCTCATCACATGGTGAGAGAATCAAGACGCAGGACAAGATGTTATGACTAACTGCTGATTACAGTGCACACACACACTCTGTCTCTGTTGACGTCTGCCACGCTCTGTGTTTTCCCATTTTCTTTATTGGCCATTCAGTATTCCTAACGGGGAGCTGTACATGGCATGATGTTTTCTCTGCAAAGACTCTCAGCCTGTTTGCGCACATTCTGCCTTCCCACATGAGGACTATAACTTACTCGTTCATAGTGCGTAGGCTTTGTGTGCGTATATGCCTGTTTGACTCTGTTTTCCCATTCTTGAGGCGTTCAAGGTCTTTCTTTCTGGTCTCGTATTTGTCAGCACACCAGTCTCTTTTGAAATACCTTCTGTTTGCAGTTCTGTAATGCTGCTGGTTTAGGTTCACAATAGCATGGGCTTCTTATTTTCGTTCCTTATGGTGAGATCAAGTTTTGATCTGTATCTGCTAAGACTCTTTTAGCTCTGTGAGACATTGATGTGGTTGATGTGGAGGAAATCTCTCCGATAACCCTCGTCCTCTCTATATTTTTGTATGATTTGTGGCTTAAAAACCAGACATAAGATTTACAAACAAGCGAATGTTTTTTGATATTTGTAAAAGCCGTGTTTTCCTTGAACATCAGTGTGGACTGCTTCTCAAAACTGCTTCTGAGGAAGCTGTGGCCTCTGGTTTGAAGGGATATTGGCACAATCGTCTTACTGAGTTTACCTTCACTTTAAAGAAAATAGCATTTGTTAGCATCCTGACTGTCAGGCACCATCCTGATGTGGGTGTATCATGAATATTCAGAGTGTGAATGTGCATTACTGCCTGTGACAGCCAACTGGAGGGCGCATCTCTTCACCTTGATGTTCTGAACCAGTGGACAGGATGCGCTAACTGAGTCTGCAAACAAAAATGCAAAAATTACTTGTAGGAGGTTACTATGCCGAATACAGCATATACACATGAGACAGGAATCCCTCTGCTGAGAATAAGACATTGCAAGTTATAGGAATATTTTAAAGTATTATAGGGATTATATACATTTGACCGAGTAAAAGTCACTATACCCTCCCACATGCTTTCTAAGTCTTAATACGAATAGTGTACCGCTCTTGAAACTAAACTCTTACACCTCTTGTAAATAACATTTCCCTCAGTTTAATGCTTGCCTGAACTAGCAGACTATAAAGTTTATCAAGCGTAGCCTATTTGTGTTGCTTCTATAAATACCTCCTGTTTACATCGCTGGCTGGATAATGCCATCCAAATGATGGCAAGCAGGTTGCTAATGGTGAGGGAAATGGCATTTTTCATTAGTCCCATTAATGCAGATTGTGTGTCACCATCACAAGACAGAAAAAATACCGACTTATGATGAATTTCAAGCTCAGCTGTCATGTTGCACATATGAGGAATTTGTTCAGTAAAGCACTTAAATGATTAAAATGTGAGTATTTTGGAGGATGTTTCTTTATTTTTGAGATGATATCTGGCCCAGTGTTTCCCTTCAGATTTAACAGTGAGGAGCGTTGCACCAGATTTGATTTGTTTTGGCTGGAGGCTGCTGGATCTCATCAAGTCTACGTTGAGCTGAAAACTTTCCTGATGTGAAATGGCATTATGTTTAGCTGCGGTGAAGATTAATGATATCACTATTATAGCCGTTAGCTGGTACACAGACAACCGAGAGCAGTTCATTATTTTTACTTAGGTCCAACTTTTCATCCTGCTAACATTCTGCCACTGTGTCAAACTGTGCCAAATCAACCCTCAGCGCTGCAGACAAACATTAACTGTCAAACTTTAGGAGCAAAGATTCACTCGCAGCCTGTCACCAAGCTACCAAAACATACTGCGACATACTCTGCGCTTACATCACCAGATAGAGCCTATTAAGCCAGTCAATGAGATGTGCTCACCCCACAAAGCAGCTAATTGAATTTGTTGCCAAAGGAGTGGATACTTCCCTCAGCCATGTGACAGTCATGGTTAGAAACCAGTGGGTAATATTAAATTAAGCCTCCAACATTATCGTACATCTGTCCTTTTCCAGAAGAGGTTCATTGTGAAGTGGAAGCACACAGTGGTGCCATGGTCGTGTAGAATATCGTGAAGGCTCAGCACTGCAGGCTAAAGCTGCTGTTTTCTACCATCTATAGGTGAATCACACTAATGATTTATATGCCTTTCTTCTTTGCCATATTTTTGTGCCACTGCCCACAGCTACTGAATCCAATTAAATGAAGTGTAAATGAAACAGAAAGAATATACATAAAACACACACACACGCAAAATGCATTACCCAACAGAGTTTTTAAAAGGAAGCATTTAAAATATTTAACCCCCTCAATTCACAGCTAAACACTGGTCGCTAAAAGCATGATGACGAACATTCTGTATGTCCAATTAACTTTGAATCACGACTCGGAAAAACAGCACTAAAGCGCTAATCATACAACACTTAGCTTGATGTCGCACACATTTATTCGGCGGTTTCTCTCCGTTAAGGTCTGCAAATGGCTTCTGTTCCCACCAAGTCAAGCAGTCTTCATTACGTGATATTTAATCATTCATGTGCAGTTTCTTAAAATGTCGCCTCACACATTAAAGATGTATGTTGCAAAATCAAATTTAGAGGAGTGAAAATACAGCTGCAAGTGGGAACCAGCGGGGGCCGGGGCCTGTGGGGACTGTGGGCACCGATGTGTAATGATGTACACTGTGTTCACGTACAGTACATTCAAGTCTTATTGCATTTTGATGTGACATATCGGATGCTCTCAGAAGCCCTCATGGATGCTCTCATCTTCCAGATTCAGATTTTAAACCTATTTAAGAAAGATATCTCTTTGGTTTGTAAGAGTCAGATACTTTTAGCAGACATGGTTAGAAACAAGACGGCACTTAAGAGTCTTTTCCTGTATCTGTCGCCACTGATCCGCCCCTTTAGGAGACTAGATGCAGAGTCATTTCAGTCCAGTGGAAGAAGTGAACGTGAGCGCAGATTATGGCCGAGTCTTTTACCCTCGTAGTCATGAAAGTAAATATTAGTCCAGACGAATCAATAGAAAATGAGCTTTGTTTGAGACCTGCCTCCGTCTCAGCAACACATTTTCACAAAGTCTGGAGATCTGGGGGTGAGAATATGAAGCACGCAGATGGAAACAAGCGGCAAATTAGCCCGGATGTTAGATTTGTACTGTATATAGTGTTTTGACATGGACAAGTCCATCAGTAGCGTATTAGTGTCAAAAATGCTCGGTGGGTGTTGGCGGAGAGAGAGACGACAGTGCCCGCTTTGAAGAAAGGAAGTGTATACCATTTTATACCATTAGCTTGTCGTGGGCCATCTTTTGTTATAGAGCACCTTTGCTTTCAGTTAATAAGAGCAAGAAGCACTTCATGCTTGGACCCCTAACAGTTATGTTGGAGGCAGATTTACCACTGGAAATTCTGAGAGAGATGTTAGCAAAAGCTGGTTGGAAACAAGGCCTCATCCTGGCTTTAAATAGAGAGAACTGTAGATTGGAAATATAGCACCCAGAAAACAAACACATTTTTCTTAAAACCTCTGCATCCTGGTTGAGCATCAAAGGCTGCGTAAATAGTGGACGGGTCTGAAAAGAGAAGCCAATACTGAAGTGCCTTAAACCTGCATTCTTTCTAATGGCCAGCAGGGGGCGACTCCACTGGTTGCAAAAGGAAGTCCAATTGTATGTAAGCTTATGAGAAAATTACCCTACTTCTCGCTTGGTTCATGACTTCAGTAAACATTTTCCTCATGAGTTTCTGCTCTCAGTCACCAGTTTTGGTCTGCAGTACATTTAAAGCTCTTACACGGACTTGACTTGAGTTGTAAGACTTAATGTTGTGAGATGAATGAAGTAGAGAGAAACATCCCGAATGAAATCAACTCTCCTTCATGTGATTCCCAGCTTTGATTTTTGTCAATCTCGGGGATATGCCAGAGTCACATCCCAGTGGGGTTTGTACTGGACAGGGAAGAGGAAAACTGGTTAATTTCCTTCTCATCAGTCCAGATCCTTTCCCGCTTTTCACCCTCACTTTACTCCCTACTTCTCTTCACTGTGTCCTGCTGCAATTGACCACTTGTCCTTCCACCCTCCCACTCGTCCTCCCTCTTCTCTCTGTCTCTGCTCAAAATCTTGCTGGCTTCGGCTCTAATTATGTTTGACAGTGGCTGGAGCTGATACGCTGGGATGTCCATCCTAATTAACACTGGAGAAACCATAGCAGATGTCACTCAGCTGTGGTTGCAGCCCTGCCCATGGTGGAGTACCTTAACTGTGTAATTATACTGTACTGTAACTGATCAAGCTGCTCATACTGAGGACATCTGGGCTGTAAAAAGGTACTGATACTTTGCTTTACTATAACATCATAATTTAGAGTTTATAATATTACTAGTTTGTATGTTAATATGATAGTTTGGAACTGATTGTTTTCAGGTTGCATTGGCATTAAAATCCAGTGTTGCTTTATTGGTATGATCTTCAATACAGTATTTCCAAAGCAGTTTATACACGGTCACATTGATCACAAGGAAGAACTGTGGGACAAACGTTAAATTCAAAATGCTTGATGGATAACTGGCCAACAAGTCCAAAAGTGCAGAAAGTGCAAGTGTATATATTAATCTATACAAGGTAAACTGGCTATTTCCTGTCTTACAACTGTTTTTAAGAGTTAGAGCTTCATTCTGTTTGTTGACATAAAGCAGTCATAATGCTTGAACGCACTTTTATGAGGACTTGCTCAGTATAAACTGCAAAGGAGCTTTATGTATGGCGGTAATTTTAGAGCTGAGGTTAACGACACCTTAGAGTCTCTTCTTGTCTTTCTGAAAGATGTAAACCAATAAACAAATAAAAGTTTAAAGTACCTTTAGTGAAAAACATTGTCAGTATTCTTCTTTTTTTACCCCAAAGGCGTTTCATTTGCACGAGCGGTAGAGCCACTGCACAGACTTTCCCACAATGTGTTTCCACTGCGTTGGAAATGTAAATGGATCATCAGAAGTTATTCTCCGTTCCAGGACACTTGAAATATTAATTTGTTTGTTTGTTTGTTGTGATAGGTATCTGTTGCCAGTTAGGACCTGGAAATGAGAATGGAGGACAGAAGAAAAGGGAGAGAGAAAGAAAGAAAGAAAGAGAAATATGTCTGTTTACATGATATCATTGTCCTCCATTGGCCGCCATACAGAAATGCTTTGGCACGCCAGAAGCTTTTCATTGGATGCCTACAGTACCGGCAATAAGAGCATACCAGCAGTACTGTTTTTAAACCCTCATTCGCTGTTTTGGGGTCATCTATTTTTAGTAGCTGACAATTTATAACTTGTTTTTTTGCATCTCTGGCCTTAAATTGGCTATTTTGGAAATTTTCAAGACGCGTGCATGAAAAATTTAGAAGGGAGCTATTTGTGTTGTATATTATAGGCTGCTGCATATCGAAGGGGGGGTTTGAGATGGCCGTAGCTGAGACTTCACGAGACCAGAGTGAAATATAAAATTATATATTTGTCCTCTCAGGGGGGTCACTGCTGCCATTTTTGGGCAAAATCTCAAATAGGCAAACATGTCTGAGTCTATTCATAGTGGCTAAGGGCATTTTGCTGCAGGCTGGAGTTTTTGGTTCCTTTTCTGAATTCCCCTCATTGTCTTTCAACCACTTTGTCATTCATCAACATGACAGTTTGGACTCTTGCTCAGTACATGCCTGCTCAAATCTATGATACTCTCTTTCTTTGGATTCGACCGCGGATGTTTCAAGGAGCAGCACTGAGGGAACTGGAATGACTGAGAGAGAAAAACAGAGATGTTTTCTCTCGCTGCACACGTCCTCCCCGTTTCCTTATATTAATGAGCTTCTACCCTTAAAATATTTGCGTGGTTCAAAGAAATCCATGTTCTTCTGGCTACTTTTATCCAATATGTTTTCTGCAGCTGTGGCATTAGAGGATGTGTTTAGACAGATGAAAGGAGAGCAGCTCCTGTGGCATGTTTTCTTTTGTCAGTGATGTTTTTCGGTGGTGAAGAAAAAAAAAAATCCAACTAATGAAATTTAGCAGTTTTTGCGTCATCGTCAGCGGATGATTTTTAAATGTCGGTGCATCAAGCGAGGCTTAATCTTTGTTTGTCCTGTTGTCTTGCTCTCTGCCTTTGTGTCATGTCATTTGTTGTAAACTGTCTGTCTTCTGCTCTGCTTACACGGGCTGCAGTGTACACTGTCCGCTCATATCACTGTCAGTCTGTTTTGGTTTGTCTGTATCTGTCACTTCCTGTCTCTCCCCAAGCGGATTTCTTCATGTCTACCCAGTCTTTAGTGTGTCTCTTCCCTTTCTCCACGAGGGTTGTGTTAAAACCTGAAAAGTGGGTGGTTTACCTGCAGGGTGTCACTTAATGAGACTCTGTCCTTGTTGGACTAATTAGAAAAATAGCTCCTGTTGTTCTGCTCCACCTGCTCTCAGCATCGACCGCCACACAGCTACAACAGCTCTGCTAGGCTTCAGCGATTCCGGGCAAACACTGCAGGAAGCATAGTTGACAGTGGATTTATAGGCTCTGTTTTCTTAACGCTTATCCGGGAGAAGTCTACAAGGTTAAGGATGCTGCCCCGGGTCTGACTTAGTCTGACTCCTGCTTACCTTTCGTTCTGTATTGACCGGACTTGCCTCTGGCCTTCATCTGGAGCACATTTCGTGAAGGAACAGTGGTGGTTTATTGCAGTGATTCCCAACCACGGGTACACCAGCAGGTACATTTGCAGTTGCTTGTGAATATGTGGAAAGATTGTGGGGTAAACACCATCATCTAAATTTAAGAAACATTAACTCAACTTTTAACGCTTGAATACTGTGTGTTGAGAGTGCATGAAAAGTAGTTAGCAAGACAGCTAATACCTTCTAACAGTTACCTCAATGGATAAATGGTTGAAATAGACAGCGAAACATAATGAATGAACTGTTAAAGTAGTTAGCTAAAAGTAATTGGCAAACAGTTGAAATTGTTAGCTAAAAATAATGGATAAACAGTTGAAATGTTAGCTAAAAATATTGGATAAACAGTAGAAAGAGTTAGCTAAATGTAATGGCTAAACAGTTGAAATGTTAGCTAGAAGTAATGGATAGACAGGTGACATTGTTAGCTAAAAATAAAAGGTAAACAGATGAAAGAGTTAGCTAAAAGTAATGGATAAACAGTTGAAATTGTTAGTTTAAAAAAATACCAATAAACAGTTGAAATTGTTAGCTAAAAATAATGGATAAACAGTTGAAATGTTAGCTAAAAGTCATGGATAAACGGCTGAAAGAGTTAGCTAAAAGTAATAAACAGGTGAAGTTAACTCAAACTAATGGATAAATAGTGAAAAACTACAGTATTTAATAATAGACACATGGTTGAGATCGATAGCCATAAGTGGATGGGGCGATTAAGCGAAAGCAGTATTGATGTTTTATGGTTTATTAGATCAGTGACAAGGCACCCGTGCACATAAAACCTTGTAGAATTAATGAAATCATGAAATATTGATTTATGATAAATCAGAGTCGAACAGCCATACACTGTGAGGAATGATATTCCTCCCTGTTTCACGTTAACTTGCATTGACTGTCAGATAATGAACTGAGTTCTGTATTAGTCTGAACAGCTGAGGTAGCTGCAATAATGAAGCTGATGTAGTGGTGAGTCCAGTGTATTGATCAACCTCTGCGGTCATCTCGGAGGCCATAGTTTGTGCTTCTGTTGAGCTGTGTTGCATCAGAATTAAATGTCTTTATTAATAGGTAATGAATAAAAGGAAAAACCTAAATAAGTTAGTGGGCAAACAATGACTGCAGATGAAACATTGGTTTGAGAATGATGTAAATTATGTACCACACAGATCTCAAACCAGTTTAATACTCACAGGAGATTTGGAGCATCTTATAATACAGCACTCTGCACTTCCCTCATCAAAACACCAAATGAGGTAATGTTTTTTTTTTTTTTTTTTTTGGGAAGGATGGTGTTTATTTCTCTCGTCGAGTTTCAGACACTCCAGGAAACTCAGCCAAGGAACCGTCCTGGAGACTCGTGGTGGCCAAACGTCTTACTAACACACTTAATGTTGGTTTTTCCCTTAATTTGTCATTCATGTTAAGCTGAATCAATTCTTGTGAATATGAAATGCTTCAGAAAAAATAGGATTTACTGCAGGGCTTTTGAATTGGATTAAACTGGAGGTGGTATACATGAGAAACTGGTGACTCAGTGCGTAAAGAGTTTCCCCCAGGAAATATGTCAGCAGAGGTGTGAAGCCATGTCACCTCCCGAGTCTCCAGGATCCTGACTGCATTTCATTTTATGACCAATTTAGTGTGACTGTGTGAACACCAAAAGCCTTACTCATTACAGTGGCTTTATGGCCTTGGCTGTGTCATTTAGTGACTTGTTTCCCCTGCTGAAGGTTAGGCTAATGTTTTATTTCAGAAAAAGGTAATAATTTCCTCTGTGGTTAGCAGAGGCTGTCTTTATTTCAGGTGATGCAGCCCACCTCTATAATAAAACACAGCAGGTAAACCATGGCATTTTGCTGCATTAGGGTTGTTGTTCATTTGTTTGCCGGTGTGTCCTGTGACCCTCAGTTCTTTACGTTAGCAAGACTCCCTAATGTAGCATGGACATCATTCATACTTCAGAGTATGTTGTGAGACAACACGTTTCTATATCTGGTCTACTTGTGGGGTTTCTGTAGACAACAATTATGTAGCTGCTTTCAAATCTCATCATATTGCAGTACAATGCCACAGCACTTTGGAGAATAAAGAAGCGCAGAGAGACTACTTAAGAGTGTGTGTTTATGATGGTGGTGATTATTTTGTTTGTGCTGATGCTCCAGCTGAACAAATGAAAGCCTTGGATGAGTGAATATGCAAAAGCGCTCTCAAATTATGCACACACATTCCAAAAAACTGTATTGTATAATTTCTGGTTCAAATACTGTTGTTTACGTAAATGACACAGAAATCCAAACAGTGTTTTGCAGCTTCAGTGCTCGATAGATACACTATATTTGTTCTACCTGCTGTAACAACCGTTCATTGCATAAGCATGTCCATCAAAAGTAGGTTTGCTGCAGGCGGACTTCAGTTTCAGTCGTGCAACTTTTTGCTTTTCTTGAAACAATATTTTTGCACATTGTATAACTCCAAGTCCAAAAAACATGTCATCATTTGCTGAACAGTACAAAGGCAGTGTATTTAATGTTTGACCACAACTGCGTTTTTCGTAAATGTGTCCTTATTCTGAATTTGATGGAAGCAGCACGTTTCAAACAAGTTTGAAAGAAGACTGGGAAAGTTGTTTTTATCGTCATTCTCTTTTTTTTATGTTCTACAGTGTCCTGACTTTTTTTGGAATTGTACATAAAGTAAAAGAGAATAAGTGCGTTTTACTGTTGGATATGGTGGTTAACTTCGCAGCACAAAAACATTTCATGGAAGACGCATAAACTCAGATTGAGTCTAATTTTATCCCTCCCACAACCTTAATTGTCTGCGAAGTCTCCAAGATGCTCCCCCAAGACACACACATGGCGACTCTGCCTTTCCAGTCCTCTGTCGTGTTTTCTGTTTGGATGACTACGTTTACCTTGGCAATTAATTATTGAATAAACTAAATATCATTTCAGCGTCCTCGTAGGGATTGTCCCAACGTGCCTCGTTACTTTTGCATTTTTTCCTGCTTCTCCAAAAGTCAAGGTTGTTGTAAAAATTGATGATACTGCTTTATGATAATGCCCAAATGCCCGGGTGAAAAATATGCCATGAAATATTCATAAAATGTTGTGTAGGTGCTGTTTTGTGTTGCGCCGCACTCTGTGTAGGTAATACATCTCTGCCGCAGGATGCCTCAGTGTTTCAGAAAAGGGAGAAATTCCTTCTTTTCAGGTTGTGAGCGTTCGTTTTTGAGTCCAGGTCCTGATGATGACTCTGAAGCTGACGAACTTTGAATCCGGTGATTGAAAAGGACATCGCCGCGGACAGACAAGCGCTGTGGCTGTTGTACTCTGCTCCTCTCATTAATTTAACAAAGGCTTACCTGTCCCTCCATGCCTCTTCTCTTGGCAGCGTCGCAGTGGGTGTGGGTTTCTATGGCAACAGTGAGACCAATGACGGCGTGTACCAGTTGACCTACTCCCTGTACAATGCCAATCACACGCTGGACGGTGTGGACAGTCTGGTAGGTAACACACACACCTCCTCGCATTCGTGTCGCATGATGAATGTCTCCTACACGTAAACACACGTACATCCCATAATGTCCCTGTATGAATTAAGTGGCATCAACAGACTGCGAGCGTTCAGTTCAGTTTGTGCCACTTCATTACTCACACAGTTTATAGATGCGAGGCCCATCTCAGTCCAAACAAACAGCTGTGAGTGAAGGCTTCACACACAGACTCACTCCAGAGAGGAGGAAAGCCCAGAGGGCTCAATTCACTATGCATTTAAATGTTTTTATGGTCTTTTTATGGCTTTTTACCACTTCACACAAATTGACAGCCTCTCCATACAAAACCTCTTTCCTCCCAGACAGACAGCTCACACACAAACACACATACGCACACTCTCGCCCTCCCTGCTCCACCTTCGCCCAGCTGCTGTGGCTTCAGCATAAACAATGAATTGTCTTGTGTCTCGCTTTAACTCAGTCTGTGTGCATGATCCTCTTCTATTTTTGTCTGTCTCACTTCCCATCCTAGAGATGCTCATCACACCGACTTGTTTTCACACACACTTCTCAATTTCACACTCATGACGAGGTATTTGTCTCCATGTAGTCAAGCTCAGAAAAGTTAAAGCAGTTTGATATTTTGTTTTCGCTCTCTGGATTTTTCCCCAACGTTTTTGAAAAAGCTGTTTCTAAAGAGCAAAGTTAAAGTTTACAACCTGTCGACACCATTAGTGAAAGCACTTTGCAGTTTGGTTTGGCAGTCTACAGGATTGTGTACTTGAGAGTTGAGACTTTGACTTGAGATTTTCTTTAACAAGACTTAAGACCTGATTTAAGATTTGTCTGACATGACTTGAGACGCCTGTGCAGACTGACTTGAGTCTCACCTTGAGACTTCTACAGGCTGACTTCAGACTCGACTTAGAACTTCTGCAGACTGACTCGAGATGTGTGTAAATTGACTTGACACTAGGGTTGAGATTTGTGAATATTAACTTGAGACTTGACTTGAAACTTGAGCAGATTGACTTCAGACTTGACTCGAAACTCGTGTACACTTACTTGAGATTCATGCAGATTGACTTGAGATTTGTAAAGATTAACAAGTGACTTGTGCAGACAGACTTGAGGCTTGACTTGATAACTGTAAAGATTAACTTGAGACTTGTGAAGTTTGACATGAGACTTCATTTGAGACTGGTGTGGATTGACTTGACACTTGTGTAGATTCACTTCAGACTTCACTGGAGATTTGTTCACACTCACTTGAGACAGATTGATCAGTGACTTGTACAGATTGACTTGGGACTTGGCTCGAGAGCGTCATATTAATCTTCCTTCTTCTGACATGTTGTTTGTGAACATTAGCTGTGTGTTGTCTCCTCGATGGTGTGCGATCAGCAGCGGTCCTCTGATGTTGTCATTGCAGGCACAGACCTTTGGTGACTTTCTGTTGAAGAGTAGGATTAAGTCACCATCTGTCATCTTAATGGAGATTAATGTGGTGGTATGTGAGCCACTTAGTGTGGCAACTCAACACGGCCTCGACAACAAACACTTTGCAGAGACGGTGCAGAGCCCACAGCACGCTCACTGCAGCGTGTTACGACTTCTTATGCTGATGATGAAGGAGAACGATCCCAGATTTTAATGGAGAGCAGTTCTTAGCTGTCTGGCTCTGATTGATGCACTTTATGAATAATTTAAACTGGAAACATGTAAGAACTATGTGATTACTGATGTCGGACGGTTGGTAGAGCTGCAATAGACCGTCAGCTGGGATTAGTTCTCACGTGACGTGCATTAACCAGCTTACATAAACCATACATGTTAGCCTTTTTGGTCGACTCCGTTTAATTGATATAACCACATGTTATCCCTGTGTTACCTTAATACAGAGGGACAGATACATCTCTGAGTAGTACGAATCGTCCACTGATTGTCTGCTGTTATTCTTGTGCAGCACTTAGCCACGTCCATTTCTCAGAGTCATATTAGCAAGAGCAGAGAAATCATTAATATGTAGCTCATCTGAAAGCTTGTCAGTGGGTTCCTCTGGGATGTGTGAACTCCTGCAAACACATAATTGGACATGGTGGCTTTTATTTTAGCATCGTATATGTGTGAGTGTGCTCGCCTGTGTGTGTGTGTATGAGAGAGTTCATTGCACGCAGCTATAGACTGTTAAGGAGTCTAGTTCTTGAGTAGGACAAAGAGCCCAGTGTGCCACACACAGTTCCCAGTCTCCCCCCACCTAATCAACCATGAGCCCAGGAGACAAAGCCATTTGATGGGGAAGAACAAGGAGCAATGCTAGCCTGTCTGATTGGCAGAGTCAGGATTGAAATCGGCATTGAAATCATCGACAATGAAGGCCTCACTGCCGTTTGGCCCACACAAATGCCTTTTAGCCCGACTCCAAGAGAATTCAGAAGTGAGTTCGCCTCTAAAGACTCAGTATGTAAGAGAGAAAGGAAGGACGTTAGACTCATTATCAGTGGACACTTTTTTCTCAGCTATCTTGGTTAGTTACGGTCTGGAGTGTATGCTTATGATGTGTTTATGAACACACACACACACAAACGCACACCGTTGTTCATACAATGGGATTTAAAGAAAACACTTGCATGCCGAGTGAGGTGCAACTTGGAGACGTAACTTTCCAGCAGAGATGAACGGGGCCGTAAAATCTGGAAACTGGCCAAACTCGATGCAATGCTGTAATGGGACTGTTGTGACATTTGAAGTATTTAGCCACTCTAATAATAACTCTATTGTTTGGAGATGGGTGTTGTGCGAGAGTTTTGGCAGCCGGCAGTTACCCAGTGGACTGGGTCGATGTCTGGGTCGGTCACTGAGCGCATTTGGCTGAAGCACAGACACGATTTGGAAGTGGGCCCGCTCCATAATTACAAACATGCATATTTCCACAGCATTCTCACAATAAGCTTTTTGTAATAATACAAAATAATAAAGTATTCATAGTATGAGGAACAATTATTAATTGAAAAACTGAGCAGAATGATTTTTGTCTTTTTGGGGAGACGTTTAAAGAAAATGGACTTCAGGGGTGATAAATGTTCCCAATGCTCCGACTTTCCCCAATATCTAACCTGCGTCGGTACCATGTAGGAGGAAATCTGCACCAAAATGCAGAGAAACTCCGCTCAGACGGTCCCACTTGGCTCAGGTGGAGTTCAAACCCTCTTGCTGTGAGGTGACAGTCCCAACCGCTGAGCCGCCATGCTGTGTGTGTCTGTGCACATGCAACTTCACCGTCTGGCTGTGGGTTTTGTCCAGAAAAAAAAAAAAGATTTCTGAGAGATGGCTGTCCTCAATGCAGCTCAAGTATTTCGTGGTTTTGGGGTATTGTTCATAAGGGATGGAAAAATAGTGTGAGATCAGCAGACAGATCAGTGCAGAGTAAGCACTAAAGCTGCATTTATGGTCACTGTAAGGGGTTTACTGGAGCCCCACTGAAGCTGCCTACGGCGCTGGTTTTGATTTCTATTTCACATCATCTTTCTCTCTTTGATATCATATCACCACCACAACACTGGCTGGATGTATTACACATGATCAGGCCATATTGTGCTTTAATCATATTTCCTGCAGTAACTGATGCATTTATGTTGTTTCATTCACTGTGATCAAGAGCACCTGCGATAAGCAGAAGGTTTGCGGTGAAGACGGCTTTGCTCGAGGAGAGAAGATAAGGAGTCTCCGCTGGCGTCAGAAACTTATACGAGAAAACGCAAGCGGCCTATGCTGACCAGTTCTTCGATTGCTGCACGGTACATCTGTAGCTGCAGTAGCCCAGTACGGCATCGCCTTTGGCATAAAAACAGAGTCTCACGTGTGCTTATGGCTCCATGTACAACTGCTTTTCCTGTACGTTCCTTTAGGTGATGCGTTGTGAGTTCTTACAATCCCCCAGAAAGAGCTGAACAATGTTCAGCCGGCTGCCACTACAAACGAGGCCGGGTTAAGTTACGGAAAACTGACAAATGTATGGATTCAACAACCCTCGTCATCTCCGCAGCAGTAACCTATAATGCAGAGAGCAGGCCGAGCCGTCGTCTCTGCTGAACCCCACAATCTGTTGTACTTTAGGAGTCTGGCGATTGCTTCCCTGGGTGCAAATGTAAAGATCTCTTTGACATCTGGATGTGTGTGGTGCGATCCCATTGAGGTTTGACTAATGGACACTTTTGCTGACTTCCTTACCCGCATGTAGCTGGATTGGCAGCTTTGTAAATATGAAGGGAAACTACTGACGCAGGGCCATCTCTGGTCATCTCTGAAGCCAAACCACTTTCCACTCCACCTCTGTGCGAACTCTTGCTCTCATAACAAATAAACTACAGGCATTCATAGAGTTGTTGGAGCTGCTCTCATCTGGTTGTGCATCACAGTACTTACAGCAACCCATTTTAAGCCTGACAATCCCACTTCCTTCCCTCGGTCAACAATCTTCTCTGTGTGGGCCATTGGGTTTTCCAAAGGTCTTGATTTGATGCTCAGGTTTCATCAACAAACCCATAAACACCTGTAAGTCCCTCTGCAGGACAGCCTCCTAAAAGCTCTGCGGTCATCAAGTATCTGAGAGGAAAAGAGGAGCTAGGAAAGGATATATTTTTAAAGAGATGTTCTGCAGAGCTCCGTTACCCAGTAGCGAAGATGGTCTCTATCTTTGGGGCGACTGAGCTGCTGAGGCACTTCAGACCCATGTTCCATTTCATGCTCCAGCTCCCACATTCAATTTTAATTGAAAAAAGGCTTTCCACTATCAAGCAGAGACAATGAGTCAGAGCAGGAAAAAGGGCTTAATCCTATATTTTACCTTTGTTTTCCTTGAACTCAAGCACTCATCAGCCATCATTAATCAAGCGATTACAGGACGAGTACAGAATATAGTTGAAGTGATTCTTGGATGTTTGCTCAGCAGCTGAAATGAGCAGAAATTATTTCACCGACTCAGGATTCAGCGGCGGCCATGAGGAGAGACGAGTGGAACTGGTCGATCACATAGAGATGTGATGAAGGAAGTGGGATTTGTATTCTGTGGAGCCTGAGAGGCAGTATTGTGATGTCCCAGTCCTGATCTTGCTACTCCCAGATGAAATCTAATGTTCTGATGTTAATTATTATCTAACATTCATTGCTTTCCATGTGTAATGCAAATACTTAGTTCTTTAAAATTGCTCAGGATTGATTTTCACAATCAATGTGAAAGGAGGAATAAATAAATACAAAGTTTTTCTGTGTAATTGAAGATGAGATTTTATCATTTGATAGTGGAGACAGTGAGGCCAGGAAATAGATGCAAGGCTAAATGATGATGCCACCACCACCCCACACTGCTTAGGGTCCTTAAAGTAAATACACACTTGTGTAAACAGGAGCGTTTACATAATGCCCACTGATCTATATTTTCTTGCCTTTCCTCAAGCTTGAAGCTGAATTTGATATTTGACGGCACATTTTCCATTTTTCCAGCCCAAGGCTGCGTGTCATTTGTCACAGTTATGTCATTAAGAGTGATTTCTTGTGTTTTTTTGTTTGTTGTTACCCTCTGGTGTGTAGAAATGAATATCCCACAGTGGAATAGCTTCGCACCAAACACAATCCGCTGCAAATTGTTTGTTTAGAAAGATGTGAGACAGAAAGTGCTTCCCCATGCCCTCAAAACATCAGACTGAGATAAAGACCAAAAAGACTGGGACTGGGAATCATATCTTCTTGATCGGTGCGGATCACTTACACGGTGAGGATGAGACCAAGACGAAGGAGAGATTAGCTGGATTGGCTGTCTCCCCAGGCGTTCTAGATAAGATTCTCACACAGGAGGCAGAGGATCAGATACATGCCTTCATTTCTCATCTGCGATTTCATCTGCTCAGTCTGAGGAGGGAGCAGTTTGAATGAGAGATCAGATAACAAACTACAGAGCACCACAGGCCTGTGACTGTCATCTCAGCGGCTGCCTTCAGTGTGGTTCCTTTTTGTCATTTAAAATATCAAACCCACTATGTGTAGCCTCTTTATGTGATTGTAACACTTCCAAATCATTCTGAAGGCGTGATAGGCTTCTTGTTGAAAAGTGAGCCAGTCTCAGCGATAACTGGAACAGTCTGTGTGACGCTTTAAAGGCCCAGTGTGTTGGATTTAGTGGCATTTAGTGGTGAGGTTGCAACCAGCTGAACCGCCCTCCCCTGCTGTGGCTGGGAAAAATAGCTGTTTTCTCTACAGTGTTTGGTTTGTCCGCTCTGGGCTACTGTAGAAACATGCCGAAGCAACATGGCTGACTGGAAGAGGACCTGCTCCCTTTGTAATATAACCCTCCACACTGGACCTTTCCCTCCATTCATTCCACTGCATTGTAAACTGTAATATACAATATGCAGTTTAATTCTGTATTGTATTCCTCTTCTAGACCACTCTGATCCTCTAATCTCGCTCCCTCGCTCCAACGGCAAAACAAAAGGCCATCGTACCTCTGCTGTTTGTTGTTTTTCTTGTCTGGCCTGTTTCTCATTGTGCTGTGTTTTATATTGTATTTTTACCATCATGGTTCATTCATTTTTATCTTTTTATCACTTTGAAACTGTGTGTTTTAAAAAAAGTGCTCTATAAATTTAAGCTTTACTTGCGTACTCCCACTGTGGTCGCCAGAGGGAATCTTCCAAGTCTACACATAGTGGCTATAAATAGTTAATGCAAATAATTTTGTCCTTTGAAATATTGATTGTAAGTGATTTTTATTTCACTTTATGGAAAGACTACATTAGTTCATTTCCAAACATATGTGCACGGTGCAGTGTTTAGCACTCACCTGCCGGCCGACTGGACCCTTGTGTGGACTTTGCATTTCCTCCCTGTGCTTGCATGCGTTTCACGCTCCAAAGACATGCAGGTTAGGTTGACTGGTGAATCTCAATTGCCCCTACATGTGAATGTGAGCATGAACGGTCGTCTGTCTCTGTGTCAGCCCTGTGATTGACTGGCAACCTGTCCAGGGTGTAACCTCTGCGACCTCCAAGGATATTTTTCACCACGCTAGCAGTGTAGCTTCGAGGATGGCAGTGTCGGTCCATCGGTTGGTTCGCTGCTTTGGGACAGACTGAAAACAACATTCATGGGCTCCAGAGAACAAATCTTAGTGACTTTGGTGACAGTCTGATTGGTTTTGAGTAAAACACCCTGAACACTAGTGGCTATACTATATTCAAGGTCCCTAAAAGACCTATGGAAATAAATGGTGATCCTGTAACTTTTAATCTATGTCACGCGAACATCAGTCACAATTTTAATTGGCCTAATACTGTGATTGATGACTAAATACCTGACATTCAACTGTACTTTGTATTTAGTGCCAATTAGCAAATGTTTGCATGCTCACAGACTGACCTAACATGGTGAACATGGTAAATATTACTCGCTAAACATCAGCATGTTCGCATTGTCAGTGTGAGCATGTTAGCATGCCGATGTTAGCATTTAGCTCAAAGCACCACTGGGTTGGTTGTCGAGTCCCAGCCTTGTTTGCAGCCATCGACTGGGGGCCACACGTGAACGCAAACCCAACTAATTATTTCCACCCAACCTCTCCTCGCCTCAGCTTCTGCAAGCCCTGTCCTGACAAACACAGCAACAATATGAGTTTTCTCTCCTGTGAATGCCAAGTACCCACAGCTGAATGAAAGCATTTATTACCCTTTTTAATTATCAAATAGCAGGATGTCTCTGTGAATGCCATTTTCCTATAAACAGCTTCCCCCTTCAAGCAAATCACAGAGTAATTAAACCCAAGGAAATGGGCAGTGTCTGTACAGGAGATGCTGGCTCCTCACATATAATCTGGTCTTGCCGTATTTGGCCGACAAGGTAAAATCCTGATGTGTAAAAATAAATGACAGTGTATTAGTTTTGTTTGTTGCCTTAGAGGATCACACTTCCCCGTGGGGAATGGATTAGTTGCTATCTGATTACATGGCTTAAACAAGTAAACAAACTATCAGTCTCATTATTGAGGTATCAATTTGGAAAAAAAAAAGTCTGACAAACAGCAGTAGTTGTGGAATACAAAACTAGAGCACCAGCAAACCTACTATTTCACCTCTGGGCTCTCTAGTTTTGGCTGGTTTCCAAGCTGAACTGTTTACTCAAAATGGACCTCTTCACAGACACCCACACTCAGTATTCCAGCTCTCCCACACTGTCCCCTCTCTCTGCTCCGCTGCTGATTGGCAGCACAGGCCAGCCTCATGTTTCAGCTAATGTCACCTTTGGCCGCTTTTTCTGGGAAACTTTCTCAGGCAGAAAAGTTGACCAAAGGCACCCACTCATGAGCAGCATTCAGTGCTCTCTCAGCTCTAAGAAAAGTCTGGCAGCTTCAGTGTTATTTTAGCAGAAAGGTGGAGGGTATAAAAAGCATTATTATTACTTCAAACTGGTATCATACTGCTAGCAAATTAACAAAAGTTATGACTCATGTTACGAGAATGGTGCCCAATTACCAATTATGTTAACACGTTATTTGTCAGTGCGTGTGTTATTATGCCTCATAAATGGGTCAGTTCAGGTCATATTAGCAGCTCTGTGAGGCGGCAGTGTTTTGAGTTAAATGCTAACATCAGGATGTTAACATGCTCACAGTGACAACGGCAAGCGGGCGTCCTGTTCATCATGTCACCATCTTAGTTTACTGTGTTAGCATGCTAACATTTGCTAAGTAGCAACCAAAAAGTACAGCTGAGGCTGATGGGAATGTCATTAGTTTTGCAGGTAAGTATTGGACAAATAGAAAGTTTGACCTGTTGGTGGCGCTAGATGAAAAGTCAGGGGATCACAAAACTATGACAGTTCATCCTGAGGGAAATGACAGTTCATCCACTGGTTGATGAGAGGTTTCTGTAAAAATCACAAATGTCAGCATCATGTTTCCACAAGGTGAAAGGTCAGGGGATCCCAACAGTCCGAGGGATTCATCCTCTGGGGACCATGAATGTCTGTATGAATTTGCATGGCATCACTTGTGGAGGGTCACTCATGCTGAAGAGGACTTCCTCCTGTATATAACACTGCACACATACACAAACTCATCATCTACACATTCAGCAAAAGCTGTTACCGTTCATCTCAACCCCCTCCTCTCCTCTCGTGCCCTCCAGGTGACTGGCACCATGGGCAGCATGAAGAGCGGCCTGCACCAGCACCTCGCAAGGCTGGACGAGATCTTTGCCACGCGGGGCGACTACGTGCAGACCCTGCAGTTCATGCAGCAGATGGCGGACAACGTGATCAAACAGCTGCTTGGTTTGCCCGACTGGGAGGAGGCTAAAGTGGACCTGGCATCCATCGCGGATCAAACGGCGAACATAGAGTACTACAGGTGAGGAACAGAGTACACGTGTTGGGCTCGTACAGTTCAGGGTGGCCCCGAGCGCAGTCCTAGTGATGCTACAGATGTGCAGGTTTCTCGTTAAACAGGAAGAGCGAACTGATGCCATCCTGAGCTTGGAGGGTAAAATTCAGGATGAGGATTTTCTTCAAAATTTAAAATGTTGTTTTCTGTTGCCTTGAATATTTTCAAAGATATAGTGCACCCACAATTTCGTGGGAGGAAAAATTTACACATGCATTTCCAAATGCAAATCAGTTGAGAGCAGTTTTATAATTACCGTGGCTGTGCCAGTTTATCTGGGAGAAGACTCCTAAACACGAGGGGAGACGGATCGTACTGTTATGGTCATGTATAAATACTACAAACAAAGTAAAAAACAGATATATTTGCTTCTTAGAGATGCAGGATACACTTAAGATTATAATATCATGCTCTATTATGGCTGCAATCACCGAGCAGTTTGTCAGCTGAGCATGCAGCTGAATAGATAATTCATGTGTAGGTAGTTACGTTCTGCACGTTATGACCTGAATATATCACATGATATTTAGTGGATGGGATGAAGTAATGTGGTTGCATGTGGTGTGTCATCCACTTATGTGAATTTGAAGCCTGTTGCAGACGTGGTTCGTGTGGGACGTTTGGAAATAGAAGAATCCCGTTAAATCACTGGCAATCATTACATCAACACTGCATGTACTAATGACAGAGGACAACAATCTCGACGACTACGCTATGTGAGGAGCTGCTATTCAAAGTCTCGCGTCATTGTCGTCAAACTGGTAGTCCTATCGTTGTCGAGCAGAAACACTTTTTTTGTCCTTGTGTAAGCTTGATGAGTGTTTCTGTGAGTCTGCAGTCACAGAAAGGCTGATGTGTTTGTATTGATCTGCAGTGCAGATGCTGAACGTGCAGTTGTGTTAAAGTTGGCTGTCTGTCTTCGATGTACTCATCCTGGAACACTTTGTTTGCTCTTCGAGCTTGCTCACAGTTGTTCGTCATGTTTCTTTATTGAATCACAGACCAGCATTCATCCCAGGATCTGTCCCACATTCCTTTTAACAGGCGCTCAAAGCTAACAGACTCCTTATATTCCCATTCATTGTTTAGTCTAATCTAATCTTCCCTCTGTACGTACAGTACATACATTTAGATGCATTTAGCCGGAAACACGACAGCTATTCAGTGCTCGGGTACTTTAAGGGATGTGCCTTCTCTCCACGTCTTTCAATGTATTTTAGATTTCCTCTTGTAGTTTGTAAGTGTAGATTTGACACCAAAGATTTACACTCATGGCGTTTAAACTGTGGAAGAGAGGTGCAATGCGAAAAAAGTTAGTACTAGTAGTATTAGCATCAGCAAAAAAATGCATTCAGAGAGTGAAAGATGACATCTTGAAGACAGATTAGAAACACTTAACAAGATTAAGTATCTGTTTGGATGACAGTACCCAGAGATTATTGATCGGGCACATGTAAGCTGCACATAAGGAGTCGTGTTTACAAGCCAGGACTTTGGTCCTCAGTTTGTTTGGTGGAAGAAATTCTCTCCTTGGTGTCTGTACCCAACAAGAAAATTTCATTTGGTGAGACAGATCATGTCAATTAAGGGTTGCCGTGATTATATTATATCCCCACGTTGCGATTAAGGCAACAAGGACAGATCAGATTGAACATAAAAAGCCTGACATCTTTGTAAAAGATCTACTTTAAAGAGGCCATTTGTCAACCTGGCATTCAAGGCCAAGGGTGGAAAGCATTCGCCTTAAAATCTAACTGCATTCCTCACAGATGCACGTGGAGATAATGTATAGATGACAGAAGCAGAAGAGAAGCTGTTTTTGTGGGCTCTCCTCCCGAATCACTGAATAACGTAAGCATTAATATCGTTCATTAACACAGAAGTGAGCCTCCTGCATAAAAAACAGTAGTTCACAGTTGATCATTTTAAGCCCTTTATAATATTACTATAATATTCTTATAATATCCAGTCCATTCTGCAGGAGTGAGGCCCCTGTAGACTGCAGCACGGTGGAACCAACTATCCTTTAAAAAGAAAAAAAGGCCTTCTGGCACTAGACACAAATCTACGTCAGATGTATTCAACTTATATAACCTACTCATTGATATTAAACTCATTACAAAATCATTTATAAATTCAAGCCTCTCCAAGGAAACCTTTCACACTGTGTTTTCCAAATTTATTTAAAAGGCTAAAAGACCAAAACAGCGAAACGAGACGAAGGCCAAGGGCCCCTTCAAGAGCAGGCGATGCTGTCGGAGCACCGCAGAAGGAGAAAGCTCGAAGAAAACAGCAGATGCCGTAGCTCTTATGGGCCCTGCGTTAGAACAGCCCCCCATTAAAACCAGCTATTGGTAGATGACCTCTGACCTCTCCCTGAGGGATGTTGAACAAAGTGTCATCACTATCATCATTATCGGCCTTTTAAAGTAGCACATTTAGAACTGCTCTCCGCTATCTGACGTGATGTCTTGAGGACATGCACGTATCTATTATAAATAAATGTAACCCTGCATCTCTACGTGTCTCTATGCTGTATTCACTTTTGACTCTAATTGGATTAAGATAGCACAGACAAACACGGTGGCAGCGTCACCCCAGAGCCTCCATGTGCATCTTGATGTCCCAGCTTCGTGTACTGTACCCTGCCAAGAGGGGAAAAGATGAAACGAGGAAGAAATAGCAAGGAGGTGGTGGTGGTGGTGGTGGTGGTGGCGAGGGAGAGAAGGGCAAGGGAGAGAAAAAAAGGGGCTGAAAGGGAAAGAGACAGAGAGGAGAGAGATTAAAGAGAGTGGAAAGGGAAAAAAGATGTGAGGGAGATGTGGGAAGGAAGCTGTGGAGTGATGGAGACACGGATGGATGGCAAAGAAAAGAAGTAATTAAAACAAGAGGACTGTAGAGAGTGATGATGAGTGATGGAAGGAGAGAGGAAGATGAACGCTGATGCAGATCATACAAGAAAAGAAACGAGGTGACTTTGATGAGATGTACAGATCGATAGCTCGGAGTGAAAAGGTGATACGCTACCCCCCCCCCCCCCCCCCCCCCCCCCCCACGTACAACATTCAGCCATATGGATGTGACTCCATTCATTACCAACCATCTGGACAGGCTCCCTGCGTCCGGTCGCAGACTGACCACAGCTCACATAACAGATGGATACACCGAGGAGGGTGAAGTGGGGCTGGACTGTACCCTGAAGCACCAACACACACACACACACACCTCAGATGACAACTATTGCATGTGTCTGTTGAGGTGAAAAAAAGTGGGACACTCCACCCTTTCTGCTTTCTCTCTCCCACTTCTTTTCTCAGTCTTTTTTTTTTATGTCAAATTATTGAAATTCTGTTTTATTAAAACTTCTTTTTTCCTGTCAAATATGAGAACGTTGTACCCGGCACAGTAACTGAACCGTCGCTGTGCCTGTCAGCGTGTTTCTTCCTGTGCGGCACATACGCAGTGAGAACGGTGAAGGTAGAAGAACAGACTAACGCAGCGTCACGCATGTGTCGGTTGTGAACGTCGCCTGTAGTTGTGCGTGTAATGAAAGCTAGTTAGCGGGGCATGCTAACGTTTGCAGCTTGAGACACACTGTTAAATCCATTTCTTACACTTTTGGACTTCTGTTTTATGGTTTTGTAAGTTGCCAAAGAAGACAATGAGCTCCATGTTTACTGATTTGTCCCTATTAACAATGGCAAAAACCTGGTTACATGTAAACGGGATTTCCCTTTAACAAAACACTTTGTGCTTTGCCAAAACAGACATTCACCAGCAGCAGTCTAATTTTCTGTCCCCGTCTGTCTCCGCAGGTGGCTCACCTACCTGCTGCTCCTCATCGTGGACCTGATCATCTGCCTGCTGGCCTGTCTGGGACTGGCCAAGCAGTCTCGCTGGCTTCTCACCACGTGAGTCTAATACGCCCTGTAAAACTGCGCTATGGACGGACAAGAACTGTTTTTTTGTTTTATAAAGAAAAGAGTCGATCTGTTTTTATGTGTGACTTCAGTAAAAGGAAGATGCAGAGGGAAGATGTATGAGGGCTGGATTGGGAGATTAGCAGGCGATGTAAATCAAAGCTAACTGGGAAACACCATGGAAACGAAATACATTCGTCGCCTTGCTGTCACAGTCGTGCTGCAGCAGCTGCTGTAGATTCAATTTGTCCAGATGTTACAACATGAAACTCAATGCTCACTTCTGCAAATCAAACTCGAGTTTATTCCCTGTACATTCTAATGGATAAAACCATCTTCTTCCAGTTTCTCCCAGATGCTTTTACTCTACTTCATGTAAATTTACTCTAAAGGACCAACTGCTTCTAAGAGGCTGCAAGTTTAAAAAGGGGTGTTTCTACCACCACTGTCGAGGTTAAACAACCTCTCATCCACATCCTGTTACCCTGATAAAGATCATTTTTTATTCACGAGTGCAGCATAATTCACGCTGTGCTTTACATTAATCTTTTATCCCGAACAGGAACAACAGATATGATACTTTCAATATTCATTTAGAGTTCGTCTGAGTCGGCGTAGACAGAGGGAGCTGGAGGCAGGAGCTGCTCCTCTTCCCATGGGAAATTTCCAGTGAGCGAGGCAGCTGAGCGTTGGATCTCGTCCTTGTTCAAACACTGCCCTGATAGTCCTGTTGTATTTCAGCATTTGCCTTTTGGCATTGCCGGTGGTAGGTTGAAGTTGCTCAGCGTTGTCGTCTCAATGGCTTTGCTCTACAAATTGGATTGGAGAGCTGTGGAGAGACGTGAGCGGAGCCATTTGATGTTATCAACAATATAACTTCCTGCCGATTGTTACTCCAGTTTAACACTTGACCTGCTTTAAATGCCTTCAGACATGCATTACATTGCATAACAGACCCATCTACTGTATATCCGGACCCGTGCGTGAAGCCTCATTAATTATTCAGCCTTGTATTTTTAGGGCCTCTTTTTTCAAATCAATATTTTATTGACTTTACCTTTTATGAGTGACAAGAAAACATGATAAATAAATGAAAGCACATGTAGGGTGTGTTAAAACACAGCATAAAAAGATGAATTATAATATACATATTTTTTTCTTCTGTTGCTCTGGCGTTTAAAAGGAGGCAGGGAGGGAAAGACATTTAACTGAAAACAGGATGTTAGTATGACTGAATTATGGCATAAAAACACTCCCACACGTCATACATGATACAGTGGAAGAGATATTCCAGGTGATGGTACATGGCACACGGATACTGCACTGCATGTGGAGTGTATATCCATGCAGCGCCTCCGCTTTCGTTTAATCTTCTTACACTATCTATAGCTTAAGTGTATCCGTCTCCACTGGAATGCGATTTTTATTTTTTGTTTTTTTATTTTTTCTCCCCGCTGTAAAGGAGCTTTCACAGGGCATGAAATCCACCCGGCCCTCCATTCATGCAGCCGAGCATCACTCTGTCGCTCTCGATCAGTCAGTCCAGGGTGTGAGCCGCGCTAAACTTGCCCTACTAACCACAAACCCACCCCCACTTCGTCCTCCCACCCCTCTCCACATACAAGATGAGTCAGTGTCAAGAGTGTCTGCACTCCCAAGGCATGCTCTCTTCCAGTAGAGTGGAAGTTGGTTGCAGGCTTTCGGGAGTAGATTACACTCTGGGGGCCTTTCGACTCGTCCCGGTGCTTATGACTGGCTGGCTCGCTGTTAGCATGACACACAGTAACAGCTTAGACAAGAAGATACGCCCACATGCGAGAGAGGGAGAGACATCCATAGACCTCGCTGTCAGCAGTTTTTATTTGGATTTCTTTTCGGTCTGCGTCTGCTTCTGTTTCATGTTGCTGCTGAATCTTTCACCAGCACAAAACAAATTTTCCATCCACCTCCACTGACGGCAGCCATCTGAGACACTGGCACCTCAAAACCTGAGTACATAACACAGCATCTATTGGGTGAATTGAACCTTAAAATGTCATGATGTAAATGCAGCATAAGCCTTTTTCCAAGCTCAATGATGTGGATTGCATGTGAAGACAGTAGAGGAGAGAGGAAACTCTACCTGGGGGCAGGAATAATTAGAGCTGTCATGAGTGAGAACACACACCAAGAAGAATTGTCATTTATACAAACAATGCAAATGAGCGAGGTTTGCTGAAATTATAATGAAACAAAATCACAGCACTGGCGAGGAAGGAGGAGTATGTTTTGCTGCCTGCAGGAAGGAAATGGTAATAGAAGCTTTGTGTGTGAAGTAATAAACAGTCTTACAGGGGAAACCAGAGCCGTTCAGGTAACCTCAAATGTCCAAAGCACCAATTGGCTCACACTCTATAAGCCTGAGGAAATGGCAGCTGAGTTCAGCAACTAGTTTTCCACCTGTGCAGCTGAGCTTGGTGATCAAATATCTGCTCTACTGTACTGTAATTTATGCAAGAAGATACTTACAGCCTGAGAACAAATGAAAGAATCGATGAAAGTAAAAGTCAAGAAGACGGCGAGTCTAAACATGGACAAACTTTTGTATACGACTAATGTGCAACAGCATGGAGAGAAGTCTGAAATGTGTTTTTATCAGCAAAGTAAGGAAACGTTGCCGAGGTTAAATATTTTCAAAAGACTTGAAGCATGAGACTTGTTTACTCTGCTAACATTTAACTGATAATTCTCGAACATTAACTAAAGAGCTTTTGTTGCCTAAACATTATCACGCAATGCAAACACCGATCTTTGCTGTGGAGTGCACTCCCACATCCACCCCAACCACCTCCCTGCAGCTCATATGTACAGAAAAACAAAGCACTTAATGCCCAAAGATGACGCCCAAAAAACATTTAGCTCAATAAATACGTACTTTTGAACCCATACATATATGTTCAATTGGTCCATTACGACTGGGCAGTGTTTTTCCACCCTGCTGTGCTCTGATTGGCTAGTCCTACTGTGCTCTGATTGGCTAGTCCTACTGTGCTCTGATTGGCTCGTACTTGGAAGGAGGAAAGCCTTTCTGCCAGAAAGCTCTTTCACCCAGAAGGCTTTCTGGCAGAAAGGCTTCCCTAGCCAATCACAGCACAGAATTACCAGTGAGTCACAGCACAGTTAGGGAGGCACCTGATGATTAGT
Source organism: Chaetodon auriga (assembly GCF_051107435.1). Lineage (NCBI taxonomy): Eukaryota > Metazoa > Chordata > Actinopteri > Chaetodontiformes > Chaetodontidae > Chaetodon > Chaetodon auriga. Next base: position 5,299,457 of record NC_135093.1, read on the forward strand.
AATCATATGTAACATTAAAAAAAAATGTTTACTGATTGTGTTTACTTCATTAAACTTGATTGCAGTGAAATGCTTCTATCTGCAAAGACGGACTCGACAGTGCCACAGGGAGGTGGCCTTGGCCTTTGAATTTCTGCACATATACAGTATAAATGACCTTCCAACCGGTGCGCTAAGTGTAGAATCCATATGTATGGAGATGACACAGCTGTGTAATATTCATCGAGTCAGCGGGAGAGGAAGGGCCACAGTCGAGTAGCTGTGAATCCAAGTCACAGCAGGCTGTTGACATGAAAAAAGTAAGATGAAAGGCAGGTTTTTGATGATTTATTAAAACCGCAGCTATTCAAACTTTGAAGAGACTGCACAACATTGTGGAGTGATAATACAAGGATACAATTACTCCTAGTATACACGTAGTAAATACATGGTCAGCACACAAACCACTAACAACTGCGCTGTCAAGACAGGAGCCAAACACAGTAATGTCCAGTGTTGCCTTGATAGTTAAGAAATCCTGCAAGTCAAAGTCAACTGTGAGAAAGTTGTTATGATTCCCTCAAGACACATAAACACAGTATAATGATGTGTGTTCTCTGTTTGTCTCCAGCGGTCTCTGAGATGCCGCAGTAACAACAGTCTTATCATCGTGATAAGCTAATTGCCATTGGCAGTATGTCAGCCTGTCTCCAGCAGTTTTGCTTTGAGGGTCACCCCCTAACCCTAACCCTAACCCTAACCCTAACTCTTAATAACCCTAATGACTAGAAAAGGGTCAATATGCTATTAATATGCATATTATAAACAACAAGTTAATGAGTGTGTGTACCTTGACATAAAGTATGACCGGAGTTTTTTTCAGTTAAGAATCTCCCCTGCTGATTTAATTCAGAGTGACTTGACCTCATCCTCAGTGGGTGTATTTGCCCTGCTCATTGGCCTCTGAGACTTTTTCACTTGATGTGCTTTGCATCAGGTTTACAGCCGATTTCCTGCTATTCTGTGTAGCTCACTGAATCCCCTTTGCCCACCAGAGCACATAACTGAATACAGTCTGGCTTGGTTCAGAGCAGAGAGGGCATTTCTCCCATTTGCCCATTCATCCAGAGTCGTAGTGAAGAAGCTCAAGCAGCCGAGTATCACAAACCCCACAACAACAAACTGTCAAACGGACATGGCCTGGCAGACACGTCGTCCAGCGGCTCCCAACCTTCTTGCCTCGTGACCTTTTAAAACAAAGCTACGTGTGCTTGCGCCTCTTGCGCATGACATCCGTAGTGTGGACTGAAGCTGTGACCAGTTCAACCAAAGAGGGATTTTTCCTGCTCAGTTTGTTTCATTTGTAGTATTTTTAGATGCCTAATGATGTGCAAGTACTCAATATTTCACAAGCAAAAACATCTTATTCCTTTGATCATCCTGCGATGCCGCAGATTTATCTTGGGGCCGCTTTGGCAGATACGTTAGACTGGGAACCACCACCACAGACGTACACATGTGAGCACAGACACATGCAGACAAACAAGTAGTAAACACACAAAATTAGCAAACACAACATACAGAAACATTCAGGGCACTTGTGTATGTTCGCAGACAAGCTCCTGAGAAAACTTTACCATATACCAACCATATACAGACCCAGCGGTTACTGTGGTAAACCACACTGAACCAGTGAGACAGTAGAGCAATTTTTGCTTTCCAATTTTAAATCAAGATAAGGACCAGTGAAGCCTTGCCTTCTTTCCTATCTGTTTCATTGCTAAGTATCAGGACTTGTGAGGGCTGAGAGAAGGAAGGAGACAGACTGCAAGAGTGAAAAACTGATAAAGAGGAAGGCAGAAGGCAGAGGAAAGATAGGGGAGAGAGGGTGAGGGAACAGAGAGAGTAAAGAACTGGGAAAAGGAGATAAAGGAAGAATGAGTGCGGACAAGTGGTGGCTTGTAAGTTCAGTGTTGGGAGCTTAGCCTCCTCTCAGCACATTGTGAATTGGATTACCGAGGGAGCTGGAGAGTGTTGAAAGATGGACGGCGCCTGGACATGAATACTTATATTCAAACATGGTGACATGGTGTAAGGGAAATATCAGGAAAGTGTTCAAACCAACAGGAGCTTATTGGATTATTTCACCTAACGAGAGCCGATCTGTGACAGGACCCGTGTTCATCTTTTAATGGGTATTGATCCTCTCTCTTATTGTACACACCCAGACCGGCCTGCATGCGTCTCCCTTCTCTGATGTCATTTTCTGATACCGTGAGATCATCAGGGAGGGAGGCGGCCGTAAAACAAAACCACATTTTTATGTCCTCGTGGGTGCAGGGAGCAGCCATCCACCCACGGGGGCTGTAATCGAATGGAGGCCTGCGGAGCGGATACGCTCTGAAGCTCGTTCCTCGCTCCATAAAGCCGCCGCGCTGCAGCTGTATGTTAAGGCTGCAGAATAACTCCCACAGCAATAAACATGACTGTTTCTGTTGATGGCAGGCCAATGAGATCACCACGCCTGGCCCTCAGGGCTCACGCCGTTTCCTTTCAAAAGCAGTGGCTGTTATGAAAATAACTCCATCTGCGTCACTGTACTCCTTCTGTAGGCTGCTGATAACCATATCAACCAAATTCCACTTTTTTTGCTTTAGTTTTGAGATTGTCCACCCGTTTGTCATCTGTATATGTTGTAGATGTTGTCCTGCATCTTCTGGGATGTTATTTCCACATCATGCTCACAAAAAGGATAACTTAAAGCGGCGATAATTACATTTTTATAATGCAACTGGATCACATGACTGCTCGAATGTGAAAGGAATTGCTGGTGGTGATGAACCCACAGAGAATCATCATCCAATCCTGCAGTTTTCCTCTGCTCCACGGAGCTTAATAACACGTTGTTTTGATTTTCCTGCTTGTAATTTACTGTTTTGGTTCGCTCACCGTTCTCGTTAGTCTTTTCTTGCAGCTGCAGGCAGCTTTTTTTTCTGAAATGGCTTGAATAGAACCACTGTTTACTACCTGCTCAACATCGAACAACAGGCAGGCAAAGTTAGCTGCTAACCGGTGAACAAAGTGGAACATTTATCTGCCAAAATGACGATGATGTGACCTTGCTGTTGCTTTGTGTCCCTGCAGGATGATGGTGTTCGGAGTGCTGACGCTGGTCCTGAGCTGGACTTCTCTGGGAGCTGACCTGGCCACGGCTGTGGTGAGCTGCTTTGCTTTGTCGCCCCTCGCTTACCCCAGTATCAACTTGTATACACTTATCTGCAATCAATTCCTGTCATGGCTGACAGTGGTGATGAATTGCTTTGACTACACGCACGGTGCACTTGAAAAATGTCTTTCAGCGCGTGAGGGGAAGGAGACAAGATGATCATACAATGCGCCTCTGCATGTGCACCTGTTCATGAATGCATCTCAAAAATCTGCAGTGTGTCAGTACAAAAGGGTGGAAACGACTGTCTCAGAGACACATGTGCACCTTTTTTGCTGAAATGTTCACACAGGATGCAGCTGCAGTTTGTTGCATTTGCATCAATGTATTAGCTACATAGCTGTGAATCAGGGGTCTTTCTCCTTTAGCCGAAATTTAAATTAATCCTGGTAAAATATGTGTGAGCTCGAAACACATCACAGCCGCGCGGTGTCATGTAAAAACGGTTTCAGCATGTTCTCGCTGCCCAATCTCAAATTCTTCTGATCTCGGTTTGTCTTTCTGTCACCTCACACGCTTTTGATCTCTGCTATCAGACGTCACACTGCCAAAAATAGACCAGCAAAGGAACAAAATCCCAAATCCACACCTTGTCAGCATCATTATACAGGCCTGAATAACTTGATTCAAAGTCAAAGATTACGACAACAGGAATCCAATTGCAGTTTTTAAAGCCTATTATACTGAATAGGTGAATAATTTCAGTGTTTTGCTCGATTATGGTCGCACACAAAAAAATGACCTGGAGGGTTAGAGAGAGGAGCGATGTGAAAATAGAGAGATACGTTTGAAAGATCAGATGGATGAGCGCCGGTGTTTGACTCACCTGCCTCAGGCGTGTGTGCTATTTTTCTCAGGTTTGTTGTCGAATGTTGTGTTTTGACTCTGGGGTGCGCAGGATTGTGAACATGTGTGATTTTAAGTTGTAGATAATGAGCATCGGGTAGAAAGCAGCGGGAGGTGCGATCAGTTACAACACATTACTCCGGTTTCATCTTCCCGTTTCATCTCCCAGTTTAATGTCTCCTTTACAAGACTCGCCTCTCTGCGGTCTGCGCTCGCTGGTTTGATGGTGGATTCCTTGTGATACCACACAGAGGAAGAAAAGCATGCAGCGTTCAATACAGGACTTTGCAGCAAACCTACAGATGATGTGCAGTTCATTTACCCTGCTCCACCTGCTTAGTTTGTCGTGTGCAGGTGGAAATGTGGACTAAGAATTCTGCTAAAGGAAAGGAAATGAGATCACCACAATCAAAAGGGCTTCCTTCTCTGGGGGAGCATTAATATTCATGAACGTTCAGTAAAAAGTGAGACTTGGGGCTAAAGATGGCCCTTTAAGGAGCATGAAAGTCCAAGTCCAAAATTATTTTTCGTGGGAGGTCAGGAAAATAAAGTGTAACGATCCATCCTGAGGGGACCTTGAACATCTGCAGCCGTCAACAGTCCAAATGCTTTGTCCTGGTTTTGTCGAGGGAGAGTTCTGACCCAGCTTGACACAAAGTAGTCCAGGGATCATCAAAATCACTGGACGCCACGAATATTCAAAGCAAACTTCATCGTTGTTGAGGTATTTTACTCTCCAGCAGAGGAAGCTGCACTCACCTTGAAAGCGTTTCTCTCCCTTTGTTCCAAACCTCCACTTGACGCATGACGTGGCCTCACAGAGATCACTCTCACATTTTGTCCTCTCGCCGTGTGTTACAAAATCGCGGCCTTTACGTGGGGCCGTTATGTAAGCTGTCTGTTGCGTGGTGTTTGGCTGAGGCTGACCCTGACTGGACGTCCACTCTGCCTTTTCTCCGCAAACACCACCACCGTGTAAAAAGGCCAGGTAATGGCTCAGGCAGGGGTACAAATGGCTGTGAAGCAAGCAATTACATGAGCGATCGTCAGTGGCTCCTTCAGACATCATATCTATGTGTGAATATATGTGTCTGTTTGCGCCCGTGTGTGTGTGTGTGTCCTCTCAGATGTGTGTTAGTGTGAGCGGCGCAGGCCAGGCCAGTGTATGCGTGTTTGTTTGTATACGTGGGGATTTTGTTTGCACTTGGGCAAAAACTAGTGGTAGAGGAGTGTGTGTAACCTGCCTACATGAAGGTTATAAAGTGTGTGTGTGTGTGTGTGTGTGTGTGTGTGTGTGTGTGTTGTGCTGCTCTCTGACTCAGTACAGTCTGCGCTGCTCTGAATAACGAATGACACACTTCGAGCCGTTATACAACCCCGATTCCAAAACAGTTTGGGCGCTGTGTAAAACCTAAATAAACACCGAATACAGTCACACAAACTGTGTTATAGTTTTACGTAGTATTCCTGAGATAATGTAGTAACATCCTTTATACAATCGTGTGTTTCACAAAGCGGTGGAGCTCGCTCCATCTTTGCATGTGAACGACTGAAACGTGCATCAAATTCAGAATGAGCAGATATTTACAGAAATCAATGAAGCTGATGAGGTCAGACATTGAATGTATGCTCTTTGTGCTGTGTTGAGTATATGTAAAAAAAAAGAACTTCAGGGTTGTACATAATACTCTGTTAGGCTGTCAAATCTTCTTCTTTTCTCAGTTAATCATTTAGTCTATAAATGCTGGAGCAAAGCAGAGCCTGAGGTGACGTCTTCACACCAGTAGGTTGAAAGCCAAAGATATTCTGTGTGAGAAAACTCAGCTCTGATGTGCTGCTATGAGTTCCTTTGAAAGATTTCACTTCACTCCAAGCTCAAATTTCTTGTGACTTTCCTCTTTTTTTTCAGTAATGGTTTAAGTCACACTCTTGACTTGATGTAATATTAACACCAGTCATCCATTTTCCTTCCCACTCCGTCATTTTCGGGGGGTAAATGGGCCGCAGACTGTAGCAAACGGCGGACAGGTCATCAGTCCATTGCATGGCTAAAATAAATCGAAATTCTCACCTGTGGCCGTCTCTCCACATCGTCTGGCTCTAATGGTTTTGGACTGTTGAGGGGAGCTGGAGCACCTGTGGAGAACATGCCAGCAGCGGCGGCCACTTAGCTGTCGCACAGCCTGAACGTGCAGCCGCCACCTGAAAATGCTTGAAAATCATTGAAACGCCGACTTGACTGAGGCTTGAACTTGTGATAATGAATTCTCCGCTGCAGCCTGGCTGCTGCGTCCCACTTCGAATGAGAAGGAGTTTTGTTGTTGTGCTGTTATGGTGTCGGACCACCACCGCCTCCAGAGGAACAACAAACCTGCATGCTGCTGTGGAGTGTTGGTGTGGAGACGCTGCATTTGTTTGTCTTCCCGAGGATCCTCCTGTGTGGCTGCAGTCTGTGCTGACAGGTGTGTGTGTCAGATGCTTGACTGGCTGCAGATGTTTGTGTGTCTGCATGGGAAATCTTCACATTGTGTGTGTGTGTGTGTGTGTGTGTGTGTGTAGGCTACGCATTAGCGCCTTAGTTCTCAATAAATGAATGCATAATGAATGCAGCCCTTCACAGAGCTCTTAATTACAGACAGCAGGTAATCAGAACTCTGCAGTCTCACTGAATCACTGTTTTCCCTTCAGGAATTCTGACAAAGTTGCTCCTGAATTGCACAGCTCCCCGGCGTCCCTTGTCTCTAACAAACTAGCTCGGGTTTGCCGAGGAGCTCGACTTGCTTTATCTCATCTGTGCGCGGGGCTCATTAGCGCACCCCCCAAAGGAGGTTAAGCTACACGCAGTGTGTTTGTCCTGAGCCCAGGGGACATTTAACATTCAGGCAGCACAGTTCGGAGGAGACCGCCGCTCCCCACTTTTTCTTATTTTGCCAAGGCAGGTTTCTTGTTAGTGCTGTGGAGTAAAACTGTTGTGAGTGACAGAATGGGAGAGTAGTCCCGTCTAGACATGCTAAAGAGGATTATAAAAGCCCGTCCTCTTTAATTTCCCCTTTGTGTCAAAAAGTGATAAAGATGAAAGTCATCATTATTATTCAGCTTTGTCAAAAAGACTTTCAAAGTGTTGATGAACTATTAATGGCAGGTACTTAGTGTTTGACAATCTAATTGGTTCCTTCTCTGAATGGTTCTTCATGAATTTCTGTTTTGAACCCTCGTTTCCAGACCCATTCTTTCTTTTCTGCCTTTATTTTCTCACCACACGTCTCCTGTTTTATTTCAGGGTACGAGTGATTTCTGTGTGTCCCCTGACAAGTACCTCCTGAGCCAAACAAAGGGTATCGTCGGTGCTGGTGAGTTTCAGCGTGAATAATATGAATAATGTTGCGTTAATGGAGTTGTAATTAGAGAGCATAAAGCTGTTGCCATGATACTAATTGCACTTTAGTTAAGTGAAAACACGATGCTTGGAAACGCGTTTAATCCTCTTCTTCTTCCTGTTTGTGCTTTTTCTCAGACATCGTTCATTACTACATTTACTGCAACCAGACTCTGTCCAACCCCTTCCAGCAGGTAGGAAACAGGACGCTTTGCTGAGCTCCTACTGAACGCTGCTGAATGTGACCGAGTCAGCGTTGGTGTGGTGCTTTGCAGGTTATAAGACGTCTACAGTATGTTTACACTCAATATGCTTAAATTTGACTTCAAAATAAACAAAGGATGAGAGATGGGTGCTGGTATCTGAGCCCTTACAGTCCCACACTTCTCCTGACTCCTTGTTAACTGATTAAATACTACTTAAAAAATCAAAAGAATGCAAAATACTGGCTGTGGACCTGCGGCTAAGTTTCTCGGCATAATGACTAACTGTGAATTACTACATATTGAAATCCTGTTGGAAAAATAGATTTATGTAAAGCAGATGTTTTAAAACTTTCGGAACAATTAAAATTTGGTTTACTTTTGACCTAAACCTCTGCACATCTTTGGACCTGT